>NW_004567134.1:17073459-17081084 GCF_000260355.1 Condylura cristata | reverse complement strand
CGGAGCCCAGCCCAGGGCACACCTGCGCTTGGGAGCCGACCCCGCCGCGTGGCGCCTGCGGTGGCCTTCACCAGTGTCGCCGCTGCCTCAGACTGATGTCCGGGCCACGGAGCCACGCACGGCCCACCAGAGCGCGGGGCAGGCAGCCCCTCCAGCCCGCCCCGAACGCCCCCAGGGCAGACCCCGACTCTCGCGCCCCCTCTGCCCCCAGATCATCTTCACAGAGGACTACCAGCGCGTGGAGGACCTGGCCTGGCACCGAAAGCACTTCGTGTGCGGGGGCTGTGAGCAGCCCCTGAGCGGCCGCGCCTACATCGTCACCAAGGGGCGGCTGCTGTGCCCCACCTGCAGCAAGTCCAAGAGCGCCTGAAGGCCCCGCGCCAGGCCCGGAGGACCCCGGGGGGGGGCTGGCCCCCTGAGGGCCAGCACGCAACAGAAACTGCCTTCCGCGGGAGCAGCCGTGTGCGTGTTCCAGGCCGGTGTGCTGGACCCCGCCGGGCCCGGCCCCCGCAGAGCGTCCCCAGGCCTCTCGGGACGGAGAGGCCCGCTGCCTCTCCCGTTTCCCGCTGCCACCTAACACAGTCAGCATCCGGCGAGGGCGCCAGGAGTTTCCCAGAATGCACTTGTGAGTGATGGAAGCCTGTAGCTGTAGAAAGTGCCTGCTTTTTCCCGAAGTGGGGGCTCCCCCAGGACACGCGGGCACCCCACCCATCATGCATTGCCTTCTTTTCAAATGGAATTTGAATTTTAAATAAAGAACTTTTATGTGTATCAATAAAAGTCTTAGGAAGTCCACAGGTACCTTATTTAGTTATTCACAGCTCTTGGGGACTGGGGCCCCCTTGGGGACTCACCCCAGATGAATCTGCGTGCCCCCCAATGTCGCCGCCAGCAGCGGGCGCTGTTGCCATGGGCAGCTCTTCATCAACAGTGCCTCAGCAGACTGCTAGGAGTGTAAGTCCAAGGGGTAGAACCCCCCCCAACTCCAACTCCAGGGACCCCCAAAGCACAGCTGGAACATGAGGCTCGTGTGTCACGGCCCCACAAAGGTGCCCTGGGACCTGGGACTTCATCCGGAGAGGAAGCTGCCCTCGGAGCCCAGGCAGGCAACAAAAACCCTCACCTGGAAGTGAGGCCAGTACAGTCAGGGAGCAGCCACACGGGGCCCAGGCTCGGCTGCGGGGTCTCCCCAGCGACGTGACCAGCTGCACAGCGAGGTTTCCCGGAAAAACCCTATTCTGCGCTGTTGCCATCTAAACGAGCCATATTCAGCAGGGCCCGCGGGGGCTGGAGCCTTTCTCTTTATGCCTGAGCACCCACAGCCCCCTCGCTGCCACTTCTAAGACATCACGACTCCCCACAAGGGGAAACAGGCCCAGAGCGCGCCCCCTGGTCACCCGGCCTGTTTCCATGGACTGCCAATCTGTTTCCAGCTTCCTTTCATTTCACATCTGAAGTCCACTCTGGCCACCTCTCAGTGACCCCGCCCGGTGCCTTGCAAGCTGTACCTGCTGCAATTCCCCCCGGCAGAGTGTCCAGCGCCTCTGTCCAGCCTCAGCACCCCTGGCAGTTCCACTTTCTCAAGAAGTTGGGGGGGTCATCCTCCTCACCCTCACTCCGAGGCCCCCACTGCCTCTCACGTCAGGGCCAAGTTCCCACCCTGACATTTAAATCCTTCCAAACCCGGCTTAATTGTCCTGCTCTTACTCCCTTCCTTTGTCTAGATTTCCATTCCTCCCAGACGTTCAGAAACGCCCCTCGCCAGGCCTCACCCCCGCCAGGCCTGCGCGAGTTCTGTGCGTGTGACTAGAAGCTCCGCTGCTCCTGCTCAATCTGTCCTGCACGGCTCTTCCCAACATAACCTGCTTCTCGTCCCCTCCAGAGGCACCAGTGGAATATTCACACCTCCTTTTGCCCGTTCTTTCATTCATCCATGCCACAAACTGCCACTGAGCACACAGGGCTCCCTCCCCACACGAGTGCTAGGCACCGGGCTCACAGAAGGAGCAGTGGCCCCTGGAGGCGACAGTCCATGCGGGGCGGTGAGCCAGGAGGGAGCTTCCAGCCAGGAAGCTGCAGAAGGGGGTGTGGGGGAGGGCTGTAAAGCACATGGGAGAGAGTGGACCTGGGGCGATGCCACAGACCTCCCCACTGGGGTGTGGAGAGAGGACACGCTTCTGGGAAGGGGACACTGGAACAGTCATCTAAAGGGTGCGTGTGGCTGATCAGGTGAAGAGGGGAAGGATGACAGTTAACTGTGGGTACGCGGGCAGCATGTGCAAAGGCCCTGCGGTGAGCGGCACGCAGTGATTCGATGCCAGTGTTGGAGCGCGCATGAAGTGCCAGACACAGGCCTCCAGATGCACCCCCCATCTCCTCAGCACCCACTGCACCCATGCGGAAAGCGAAATTTAGCCTGGTGATTAAGTGCTGTGATTTTCCTGAGACCCACTGGCCTGGCTTCCTGCCCCCCTTCGATGCCAAGGGAACATCTGGCAGGTCCCAGATGGGCCGTGCTTGCCTCCCTCTGCCTCCGGTCCTGCTGCGGGCTCCTGTCTCCCACGTGGCCCTCCACTGCAGGTCCACTTAGCTGGGTGGGGTCTGCCAGACAGGGGGGGCCGCAGAAAGCTGTGCCGGTTTCCCCACGCCAGCGGGAGGGCGGCCCCCGCTCCCTGCGCTCAGCAGCTCCCAAGCCCGGCGCTGCGGGAACTTCGCCGGCGCTTTGTGACAGCAGGGCGCACGATGGGCACCGCCTGTCTGTCCGCGTGCTGCGCGGCTGGCAGAGGGCCCCTGGGCACCGCCTGGAACAGGGTCTCGGCAGAGGCCTGGCGAGTCAAGGCGGCGCACGCACCTAGGCCTGCGGCCCTCCCTACGGGCACGTGGCACCGGGCGCCCGAGGGCCTGGGCCAGACGTTCCGCACGGAGGCCACCACTGCAGGCCGCCCACCGCTGCCTCTGTCCACCCGACGCCCTCCTTCCTGAGGGCAGGGCACCCGTGAGAGACTCTCGCTCTCCCGCCTCTCGAGCAGACCGAGGGCGCAGGACCCCACTCGGCCAAAGGGGCTTCGCGCTTGCCATCGGGCCCAGGGCCAGGGCAGCATCGGGGGCTCCCTGGGGTGGCTTTGATTGGCCCAGCGTGGGCCACGTGCTTCTCCCTGGGCCAATTACTGAGCGCAGGGGGCGGGGCACTCCGAATGACCGCCCCGTGGGTAGGGGTGCTCTGATTGGCCATCCATGGGCAGGCGCATTCTGATTGGCCATCCGCTGGGTCGGGGCACTCCGATTGGCCATCCCGTGATCACGCGCCAAGCATCCCCCCCCCGCCTCAAAGGGGATAGAAAAGACAGCCGCGTCCGCGCGCCCCGGGAGAGCGGGATCGCTGTGCCCCTCAGGCTCGTGCGTCCTGACGCGTTTTTTAATTACTGGCAAGATAAGACTAATGTTTTTCAAGGCCTAAATAAAGTGGAATTCCCTCAGGGAAATGTCTAGAGGGCTCCATTGTGGCCTCTTTATTTTTTCTAATTCTACAGAAGATGATAGAGATATACTAAACTTTTTATGGGAGAAGTTTAATAAACGTGAAGGATGTGCTTCCAGGCATTCAAATAAGGAAAGTTTTAAAATAGCAGAGTGACACAGCAACTAATGATCCCAGTATGTTAGATTATGCAGCCGCTGGCACCAGCCTCCGTTTTTAATCAACTATATAAATTATGAAATATTGTTGCAAAGAATTGCAAGTCTTGGCCCTACAAGGGAATGGCTTGTACTGGGTTGGCAGGAGCGCTGGGGAGGCCATCTTCAGCTGATAAGAGAAGAGGAAGCGGGAGCAGACCAGCTGGCCACCTTGGCTGGGCCTGAAGCTGGACAGAAGAGCCCCAGTCCCCCGCCCAGGCTAAGTGGGGGCGCTGTCTGTTCCACACATCGCCTGTGTGGGCCAGAGCATGCAAACAAACACCCTTGGCCACTAGTGCCCACCTGAAAGGTCACCCTTCCTGCTGCCCCTCAGCATCCAGGCTCAGCACCAGTGCCCCCTCCTCCAGGAAGCCCTCCGGGTTCCTTCAGAAATGCCTCCTCAACTGACCTCCCCCGTCAGCTTCTGTGACTTGTCTCCCAAGTAACTGGCAACTCGCTGGCTCCTGAGCTCGCTCACTCGCTGCGTTCACTGGGCACCGTGAGCGGGTGGGCACGAGGCGAAGTCCATGGCTGAGGGGACGTGGGGCCTGCTGCCAGCAATCCGGGGAGGGAACTCTACCCCTTGGGGAGCCGGTGTAGGCATGATGTGCTGGGACACCTTCGCTCTCGAGGGAAAGGCCAGCCTCACGGAGGACCGCGGCCTGCACCAGTGGACGGACTGGCCTCCAGGGTCCGGCAGTTGGACGGACACCCCCTTTCTGAGGTTAAGCTTCACATCCCACCCTGCCTGCACCTGTCCCACCACAGAGGCTGGGCCCCCCCTCTGCCAGGCATGGAGTCGGGAGGGACCATCGTGGCTTCCAGAGAAGCGTGCTGGGTGGGAGGGCGCACCCAGGTTACACCCGCGCACCCCCATTTTTTAAGGAAAGCACTTTTTTTTAATCAAACCTTTCTTTGTTAAAATCCAAGCCTGGGCCCTCCCTGGTGGCACAGCGGATTACAGCACAGCACTGGGAAGCTAAAGTCACTTCAGCACGAGTTCAATCCCTGCCCAGAGGTGACCCACATGGCCAGCCCGCTGCTCCCCTCAGCGGTGGACTTCGTCCGTAGGCCTGCTCTGCTCCCCACTCGTCTCTGGGTGTTCTTTTGCTCCAGAATCATATTTGGGGCTGTCGACTCAGGGGACTGATTTCTCTCTGTGTCGGATGGCCTCACTGCTCCCCAGATCACAAAATGCCATGGAAACTCCAGATGTGACACGTGAGCACAGCTTCTTGTCACACTTGTCGGGGCGTAACACCCCCTTATGGGTCAGGGAGGAAACGGACTCTTGCTTCAAGTCTGCAAAGACCCTTGGTGATGACTGAAGAGCATCCGGCCCCTAGAGCCCCACATCCGCTCTGGGCTTCCTGTCCGCCCAGGTCCTGCAGGGACGGGCAGCTGCCCAGTTGCAAGCAGCCGTGTGAACTGCGCCCACTGCGCACAGCTCTCTGAGAGCAGAAGTCTCCTGAGTAATGCCCCAAATCCAGTCACTCTGGAGTCCTCAGAAAAGAGCCTAACACGGTGCTCAGGCTGTCCATGCCAGGTTTGCGTGTGATTCCCAAAAGGAAACCGAAGGGACACCGCCCGGCCGGCAGCCGCAGGGCCAGGGGCCCAAGGGGGTTACGCTGCCTCTGGGGAGACCCCCGCGGGGGGCGGGGGGGTGGTGAAGTCCCGGGGTGCCTCCTGAAGTGACACGGACCTAGAAAAATAAACACCCGCTTCACACATAAGCTCTGATGGAGGCGAAGCCCACACCGCGTCCCAGAAGCCACGTGCCCAGGGCCAGGCTGGCTGCTCAGTGGCTGCGCCCGACTTCACTGTGGCCTCTGCTCGCTTGGCAGAGACTAAACTCTCATTAGCGCTGCCGTCTGCTGAGAGAAGCCCGCGCCGGTGATGAATCATGCCCGGGAAAATGAAGAAAGCCCTCCAGAGGCCGACACTTGTTCCTCTGCAGATAAAGCTGCAAAGGAAACTAATGAAGGCTTTTATTTTTCATTTAGGCTCAATTTCAAAATGCTCCATTACCGAAGGCCCGGGGAGGTTTTCCAGGTCCTGAGGACGTGGCGGCTCCACAGGAGAGAAAGGAGCTGGCGTCCCTGCAGGCGGCTCTGGAAGCCCGGCCCGGCCCGCCCGCCCGCCGCGCCCCTCCCAGCCAGGCGCACTCCTGCCCGCTGCGCCCGCACCGCACGTTTGAGCTGGACAAGACATTTCACCCCTTCGTGCGCCAGTTTCCTCGTCTGCCGGCGGGTGACACGCTGCCTCCGTCAGCGTCACCGTGAACACCGCGAGGGCAGCAGGGGACACGGTGACATGGGACCCTGTGCCCAGAAGCGGGGCGCTCCCTTTCACTGGGTCACATGCCACGTCAACCGCCCAAGAAAAACTGGGCTCCCTCGGGCAGGACCCGTGAGTGGACAAGGCTCCCGTGGAGTGAGACAGGAGCAGGCCGCCTGACCGCCTTGGGGCAACAGGTACAGTCAGGAGGCGGGACCGGGAGTGCACCCCAGGGGGTCATGTGAGGTCCCTGTTCATAGGCCACGGCCACAGGTGGGGTCATCAGTGTATGGTCGCCTCGCACCCCAGAGCCCTAGACCACTGTGCCCTGCGGCCCAGCCTTTGCTGTGTCCGCACGAAGCCAGGGTCTGGCTGGAGCAGCGCCTGCCTCCGCCCCCTGCTCCTCGGCCCCCGCTTCACCTCATCGGCGCAGCAGGGTCCCGTCGTGTCTAGAGGTGAGACTGTCACAGGGTTGCCCAGAGCGGCCTGGGCCGCCTGTCTGTGGGCCTCACCGCGCTCACAACTCAGTTACATGCAGACGCACAGAAAAGGGTCAGTGACGGGTTTATCTATGGAAGGGGAAAGGAACAGGAACAACCCAGGGAGAGAGAGCGGGATACAAAGTCACTAGAACACCTTAGGGCTCGGCTGACTGAACACACCGAGTCACGTGGTCAGGAGAGCCTTTTCCCCAGCGAAAGAGTGAGAGATGCAGTCACACCCTGTTTATTCCCCAAATGTCCCAGAATTCCTGCTGGCTCCGCCCTTGGGTCCTCGCAGTTCTCTCCCGGGTGCTGCTGGGAGTTGTAGTTTCCAGTCACTGGAGCAGGGGGTCCAGAAAGCCGGAGTAGGGGTGGGGTCCATGAGACCCTGCAGAGCTCCTTCGGGACAGCCTTCCCCTTAACAAGACCAGCTCAAAGGGACAGGCCTTGAGATGAGCACCCCAGCCCCCTCGCCCTGCCAGCGTGGGCGAGACTCTGAACCGTGCTCGGTTTTCTCCTCTCCACAAGGGGGATTGTTTCGCTCTGAGGTGGTTGGGAGGAGAAAATGAAATGACGAATTAGCAGCGTCTCCCCAACAGATGTCCGTTTCTGCCTCCTTTTTCTTCCCCTAATGTAACTTTTATAATCCCACAGTCACAGGTCGAGCTTCTGCACCAGACGTGCCAAATTAGCATCACCCCATAAATAACAGGGACCGACAGGTACGGGCTCCAGTCAGAGCCCAAGCCAGACGCCAGTGGCCCGCGTGGGAGCGGCCACCATCACGGCTGGACGGCACCGGCCCGCAGCCCCCCACCTTCCTCCCGCCCCACAACAGCCCGACGGGTGCTGGCTAACCACCCCGCTTCGCACGTGGGGAAACTGAGGTACGGGTCCAACAAGGCCTCCCAGCACACGAAGGAACTGATCAAGGCCCACACCCAGGAAGAGAATTCCCAGTCACGCAAACACACACGAGGTCCACTCGCTACGGAGCACGATGTTACAGGGCCCCCCCAAGCCCCCTTCACTCGTGACACCAAGTGCAAACGCAGGGGCCCCCAAAACTCTCAGGCAGGTAATGCGTGAGGACCCAGGGGCCACGCGCCCACACTCACGGCCACAGCTCGCCCCTGGGGCGCCGAGACAGGTGGCTGACGGACTAGCTCACTGGCCGGCTCCCCGCCCGGG
>NW_004567134.1:17071159-17072524 GCF_000260355.1 Condylura cristata | reverse complement strand
CCTGCACGTTGCTGCTGAGAATAGTTACCTTCTCGTCGCTGGAGAGAGAGAGAGAGAGAGAAGAGAAAACAAAGTCTGTGAGGCGGCCAGACGGCCAACAGGCGCCGGCCCGAGCTGCCCAGGGGCCTATAAATAGGGCGGAATCTGCTGACCAGCATGGAGCGGCCTGGGCTGGCCGCATCCCGGAATTCCGAGTCGGGACACCCTCCTGAAAGGATGGCGGGCCGGAGGCGTCCGCCGCAGGACAGACCCTGGGCCAGCCTGGCCGGCAGCCGGGGGCAGGGTCCGCGGTGGCCGGGCCCGAGACGGGGAGCGGAGGTGAAGGTCCGGGAGCCGGACCCTCCTCCGGCCCAGCCCGCGCCTGCGGACCTCAGGGGGGTGAGGGCAGCCTGGCCCCTCGCGCCCAGCTCTGCCTCGTCCGCCGGCCCCACACCCGAGGGTGCTTCCGCTCAGCACCCGCCCACCTGCGCTGGTCACGGCCCCAGCCCCGCGCGGAGCCGCCCAGCTGGGTCCAGCAAGTCAGGCCCGCGTGAGGCGCTGCCCCTCTGGGAGTTTCTGGCAACGCCAGCGGCAAGAGCCGAGTTTAGTGACCTGTGCGGGGGCCGTGCGGCTGCCTCGGGCCAGCACACGGCGGCCGGCGTCTCTCACGGTCCCCCCGACGCTCCCTCCAGAAGCGGCAGGTGTTTCAGAGGCCGTAAGCAGGGCCCGCTGCGCCTGCTGTGGACTGGCCACTCCACACAGGGCCAACAGCATCGCCCCATCGCACAGATGCGGGGCCCTGAGGCCCAGCGAGGTTACGAGGGGCAAGGTCACCCCGCAGTGAGAGTGAGACCCCGTGCCAGCCCGAGACGTGCAGGGGCCACCCTCCTCCTGGACAACAGCCCTCTGGGTGTCCCCGGCTCCCGGCCTGCAGGCAGCCAGGTCCAGAACGGCCCGCTGGCCCGGCTGAGCCCCAGGCCCAGGGGCACCCCGCACTCCAGAGTGACCGGGCCGACTCAAGGTCACCTGGAGGGGGGCCAGAAGGCCACAGAGCCTGACGGGGAGCCGTGCTCCCCCGGTGTGAGGGGCCATCTGGACACCCAAGTGTGAGGGCTGCAGGGACGGCCCAGCTGTTGACACAGTCCCGGGGGCCAAACCTCAGACCCGGGGACTCGGGAGCGCCACGTGCCACAGCGCTGCGCACACCGCGGGCCCCTCACCAAGCCGTGTCTCGCCCCACGGCCACGTCCTCACCGGCACCCTGGGCCGGGACTGGGACTACAAGCTGGCAGAGGCCAGGGCTCGGGAGGGCAGGAGGTGAAGCAGGGCAGCGCGAGGGGAGGCGAGCCAGAGCGCCGCTCGAGATACGGCCCGGCCGGCCCGGCG
>NW_004567134.1:17068018-17069324 GCF_000260355.1 Condylura cristata | reverse complement strand
AACTCTGGAAGAGCTTGGGGTTCCAGGGAATTGCCCTCCTTCCCTGGGGGACGGACATGTGGGGGGCCAGCTGATGACGCTGCCCGGGGGCCCGCGCCAGTTTCACACACCCAGCCCTGCTCCCGCTCCACACCCCGGGGCCGTCCCGGGTGTAGCCGCTTCTACGTGTCCTACGTGTCCTGCGGAACTGAGAAGGGAGGACGGCGGGACGCGGGGAGGCGGGCTAGCGGGAGTGACCTCTGCTGACACTGGGGGCCGGTCCAAGGCGCTCAGCGGGAAAGAACTCCGGCTATTCTCTCTCCCTGGCGCAGGCCAGAAGTTGTCTGTGTCTAAAGGTTTAAGAAGGAGACACTCGCGCCCTGGCCAGAAGGACAATTCTAAAAGGATGCAAGTATTTGGCGAGGTCACTCTCGACGTCCAGCGTTGGCATCCGCGGTCAAGTGGGTGCTCATGGGTCTTTCTGGACGTCGTCTGAGTAAGCAGTTTCTGAGCAAGGCTGAGATCACACTTGCCGAGGTCACGCTCGTCACAAGGTTGCTCACCCCACTTCTCTCTGACCAGTTTGCTGGCTTCGGTCTCCTTCGTGGGAAAGGGGGGCCCCTTGGAGGCGCGGGGGAGGGCTCTTGTCCCCGTTGCGTCCCGGGGGCCCGAGCTAGGTCTCCCCAGTTCCGGGGCTGGCGCTGGCCGACCCCTCGCGGGGCCTGGCCCATCTGCTCGCCCGGGGCCGCCGTCTCTAAATAGAAGCCTTGGTGAGGACACGGGTCTCCGTTCCCTCGAGGGAGCCAAGCCGGGTGGCCAGGGTGACTAAGCCCGGCTAATTTTTACCTGTGTCCACCTGCCCGTGTCAGTTCCCGCTGGTCCTGCGGAGCGCGGCCACGTGACGCGGCGGCGGGACAGGCTGTCTCTGGGCAGGACTGTCCGTGCCGGGGACGAGCGCCACGGCCGTTGGGGACACGCTGGGACGGCCCACAGACCCACCTTTAAATAACCCTGACTCACTCGGGAGACATCCGCCGCGTCCCCCGCGGAGCTGGTGGCCAAGGACGGCTCCCGCAGGGCCGGCCCACACTGGCCCAGCCCCTCTTCAACAGCCGCGGGCCTCGGTGGTCTGGTCTTGGCAGGTGACAGCACGCGGTTAAGAGGGAGTTGCTTCCATCCCACCCTGTTGATTCCGCAGGCAGTGTTGGGGCGCAGCCCCCCGCTGGGGCGTGAACTCCCCACCCCCTGCCCGGGGCCACTCAGAGAGGCCAGATCAGGCGGCCAGGGGGGCTGCAGGAAGTGAGACGGCTCAGACTGGGCCTCCGGA
>NW_004567134.1:17066588-17067918 GCF_000260355.1 Condylura cristata | reverse complement strand
GCTTCCATCCCACCCTGTTGATTCCGCAGGCAGTGTTGGGGCGCAGCCCCCCGCTGGGGCGTGAACTCCCCACCCCCTGCCCGGGGCCACTCAGAGAGGCCAGATCAGGCGGCCAGGGGGGCTGCAGGAAGTGAGACGGCTCAGACTGGGCCTCCGGAGGCTTCTCAGACCAGCCCGCCCTGCAGGGGCCGCGGGAGGAAGAAGGGAACCCCACCCTGCCCCCCAAGTGCACGGTGATGTGAACCCACACATTACCTCACTGAAAACGATTTCAAAGAAATGCCCCAACAGACAACCCAACTTTTGATTCTACAGAAGCAGGAGCCGTGTGGAGACGTGATGCCTCCTTTCTTGAAGAGGCGCCCCAGCCAGACCCGAGTCACCCCGCTCCTCCTCTCCCTGAGCCAGGCCCTGCGCCCGCGCCCCAGGCACCTTCCCCCTCTCCCCTCTCCCGGGCAGGCCCTGGCTGGGCGGCCTGCGCGTGCGCCTGCTGCCCCCTGGTGGCCGGGACGCGCGGGGACGGGTCGAGGTTCTCTGCTCCCGGGAGGAAGCAGCAGGTGGGGCTTTGTTTGCCAAGAGCTCAGGGTGCAGCCAACCCCCTGCAGGGTGGGCAGGGAGGAGCAAGCCCCACTTTACTGATGAGGAAACGCGAGTTGGGAGAAATTTAAAGCTCAGTTGCAAATTCCAAACCCCAATCACTTTGAGCCGGCATGTCTGTTTCCCACTCCAACGGGCATCTTGGGGTGCACATGACAGGATCTCAGGCCCTGACGCCCCAAGCAGCGTGGCGAGGCTGGGAAGCTGCATTTTCAATGATTTTTCCAAGCGATTTGGGAAGCACTGACCCCTGCACACAGCCCGGAGGCCTCGGGTGCTGTCTGGACACCCTGGGGGTCGCCTGCCGTCTGTAACGCCCCAGCGTCCGTGGCTTACAAACAGAACTGCCTCGCAGTTCTAGAGGCCAGAGTGCAAAACCAGGGTGCTGGAAGCCCCATGCTGGGGCTGGGGGCTGCCTCTTAGTCCACAGCCCCCCACCCTGCGCGGCTGGCGGGCGCTCGGGCACTGGGGCCAGGAGGGCGCTTCTGCCCTCACGACCTAAGCAGCACTCAGAGGCTCGGCCGCCAGATCTGCCACGACGGGGCACTCGGGGTCTGGAGCCTGAGAACTGGGGGGCACAGACACCAGCCCATGGCGCCCGCCTGGGTCTGGCCTCTTCCTCCCACATGGCTGCCCCGGGCCCGGGCCGGCCAGCAGGCACCCTCACGCCAGCGCAGCCCAGCCCCGCCCCACAGGGACCCAACAGGCGTCCAGGAGGAGCAGAAGCCGCTTC
>NW_004567134.1:17064389-17065538 GCF_000260355.1 Condylura cristata | reverse complement strand
CCCCCCCCCATTACTCAAGTTGCCTGAAGTCAAGGGGCCCTGCGGACGGAGCAGCCCGGGAGACAGCGCTGGGCCCCTAGAGACCCCACCGTGGTCTGCAGACAGGGCAGGGTGGGGGTCAGCCGGAGCCAGCAGGTCTCCCCGGGAAAGCCCCCAGGGTCTGCCCCCCACCCCACCCCTGCTGTCACCCGCCCGGCCCAGTCCGAGGGGGTTTCTGGGGGGTCCTCATTGCTGGGAGGAAGACTGGGCATCAGGAAACGCGGGTCCCCGGCCGGGACTCACCACTGAGTAGCTGCACCACTGTGGGTGACCTGCTCCCCGACTCTGGCCACCTGTTTCATCAGAAAAGGCCACTGGCTTGGTCGTGACCAGCAGGGCTGCGGGGACCGGCAATAGCCCAGGACTTTGAAGTCCGTGGCGTTTTCACGCGAAAACCTGGGCTGGGAACGGCGGCAGCCCCCTGCGTCCCCCAACACCCGCTCACCTGCACAGGACGCAGGCCGGGGGCCAGGGTGGCGCTGCGCTCTGCAAGGCCCCGCCGGGAGGCCTGGCAGATCTCCGGCAGGGGAAGTCCACGATGGGGTACCTCCACGGGGAGGGTCCTCTTTGTGGCCCGTCCACAGCGTGACCGGACATGAACAGGGCTCCTGGTGAGACGGGCCACTGGTTGCGAGGACAGGCCACTGGTCTTGTTAAGGGGAAGGTTGTCCTGAGGAACTCTGCAGTCTCGTGGACCCCACCCCTACTCCAGCTTTCTGGACCCCACCCCCTACTCCAGTGACTGGAAACTACAACTCCCAGCAGCCCCAGGGAGAGAACTGCGAGGACCCAAGGGCGGAGCTAGCGGGAATTCTGGGGCATTTGGGGGATAAAACAGGGCGATTGCGTCTCGCGCAGGCTGGCTCTCTCGCTTGGGAAGCGGCTCTCCGGGCAGTGTGACTCCGTGTCCGGGCAGCGTGACTCCGTGCTCAGTCAGCAGAGCCCTAAGGTGCTCCAGTGACTCTGCATCCTGCGCTCTCTCCCTGGGTTGTTCCTGTTCCTTTCCCCTTTTGTAAATAAACCGTCACTGACCCTTTCCTGTGTGCCTGCATGTAACTGAGTTGTGAGCACGGTGAGGCCCACAGACAGGCGGCCCAGGCCGCTCTGGGC
>NW_004567134.1:17061162-17063504 GCF_000260355.1 Condylura cristata | reverse complement strand
CTCACCCTGCACAAGGTCTGCTGGGTCAGCGGCCGGATGACCAGGTCGCCGGCGGCCACACCGCCGGAGCCGCACCTGGCGCTGACGAAGCCGCGCTTCTCGGGCCACTGCCTGTCACCACCGGAGCTCCGCTGGGGACGCACAGGCAGGGGTCTGCGAGTGTGCGGGCTCGTCCTGGCCCACCGGCCCCCCGCGCGGGTCAGGCCCGGTCACCCGGGCGGGAAAGGCCCGGGGGCCAGCTGAGGGGCACCCCGCGCGGGGAGCCGCGCACTGCGGGGGAGCGGACGCTGTGTGCGGGTCTCCCCGGAGGACAGTGAACCCGCTCCGGCCGGAGTGCGGGCCTCCTAGAGCCGCCAGAACCTTAGGCCCAAACACCTCACGGGAATTGCGCCATTTTTCAGAAAACAGAGGTCCGGAGGCGGGTCCCACGCCCGAAGGCTGCGGGGTAGGCCAGGGCGGCGCGTGCCCGCGGCCGGCCGGGGGTGTGCACAGCTTCCTGGGGGAGCCAGGCGGGGAACACCCACGGGCAGGGCAGACCCCCTTCTCTCGGGATGCCCCCCCTCCTGGGAAACGGCTGCCGGCCCCTTCCTTGGTCTCCAGCACTGGCTGGGTGACCGCAGGGCCTGCAGGTCCCAGAGGTGTGAATGGGGCGGCCAGAGAGGAGAGGGGGTGCTCAAGGCAGCAGCAGCAGCCCCGGGAGCACCCAGGAAGCTCCCTGGAGGCAAGCCACGGGAAGCTCAGCCGAGGCCACACCCCAAAGTCCTCCACCTCCAGCCCAGTCTCCAAACACGCAGGGCGGCGCGACCTCCCTGAGACTGCACAGCCCAGAACCTTTCCCGCGGAGGGGAGGCAGCACGAAGCAGCCATCCAGCCCCTGGCCCCAGCTCAGCCCGAGGGGTCACGCCTTATAATGAAGCTCTGAGGCAGGGCCCTCCTGCTGCAGCCCCAGGTCGAGCTGTGCAGCACAAGTTCGATCCCCAGGCCAGCCAGGGAGGGACCCCAGGGTGCGGCAGACCTCTCCTGACCCGCCCGCTGCTCCCCTCCACAGTACTTCCTCCATCTGCCTGTTCTGCTCCCCACTCTGTCTCTGGTGAATTCTCTCACCCCTGCACCTCTGGCCTGTACCCCAGTTCTGTGTGCACAAATAAACAAATCTTTAAAAAGAACCCCTGACTCAATCTCCTAATAGAGATGGGGACATCAAGGCTCAGAGAGGTTAAGTGGCCTGGGCGAGGCCACACAGCCAACCCAGGGCGGAGCTAAGTCTCGGCCCCTGGGGGCCCCATTCCCAGCCCCCCTCTGCCGCCCATCTCCACATTCAGGAGCGGCAGGTTCCTTTTTTAAGAACACAGCACATTTTTTCCTAAAATATCACTTCCTTCTTCATCTCTTTAAATAGTCCTTCAATCTCAGTGTTCTGTCGCAGCGATGGCAGGAAGGGGTCACTCGGGCGTCTCGTGAGTGGTGATGAACAAGCAGGCGCTTGGCGGAAGATGAGAAGACCTTTCCTGACATTTTCCTAAAATTAACCTCACCCAAGAACTGAGCCCGGCTGTGACTACATTAGGGCCTTACACCCACAGGTACCGGCCGCAGAGGAAGGAAAGACAGAGCAGCGAAGGCACTGGTGGGTAGGGGAGAGCTCTCCTCCAGCTGACCACCCCTGCCCCGCGCCCAGGGGCCCGATTTCAGGGCAGCTTGCAGCCCGGGGAGCCCCACACCCGAGGGAGACGGGAGGGAGGGAAGCAAGAGGAAGCCTTGGCCGCGTCTGGTTCCGGGGCGCTGCCCCCCCCACTCTGTCCCCCTGCTCCCATCCCTGTCCATGGTCCCTAGGTCCAGCCCAGCGGTGTCTGCGCTTCCCTGGGCCTGAGCAGACCTTGCCCCGCCCCCAGTGCCAGGCCCATTGTGTGATTTGAATACAAAGGGGGGAACAGGGGGCAGCAGTGTCCGGGCGGGCGCAGCTGGACCGAAGCCTGGGGGTGCTGGAGCCCCAACTCGCAGGCTCCCCGGGGGGCTGCCTGTCAGTGTGGCCCCCACGCCCCTGTGACATGGACAGTCCTGTCTGATGCCTGCTTGTCTGAGCTGGACTCAAACTCGGGGCACCCTGACCCTGCAGTGGCCTCCCCTGGCCTCTGCGCTCAGCCCTGCAGGGGTTTCAGAGGGTGGGGTGCAGGGCCCCATCTCCCTGGGCAGAAGACGGCCACTGCTCCCCACAGGCGGCCGGCTCCCATCGGCGGTGGCCACGGCTGCTGCCTCTCCAGCCTGGCCCGAAACGCCTTCGAAGCCTCATGCAGGGGGCCTCAGACTCCGTCCACCTCAGCGCCCCACCTCCACCCCGCTGG
>NW_004567134.1:17056782-17060772 GCF_000260355.1 Condylura cristata | reverse complement strand
CCCCCCCCCCCCGCCCCACTAATGCAATCCGCTTGTCTCCGGCACCAATTTGGGCTTTAAAAGGCCAGTCTGCTCGGCCACTTTCCTTTTCAAACACAAATTCAATTTGCCGGGTAAGAGGCAGCCAGCTTTCCCGGGCGTCGGGGCAGCTGGCACCCCTCGCGCTGTGACCGCCTGTGGGGTCAGGGCCGTTTCCGTCGGGCTTTGGGGTCCAGCTGTGCCCCCCTGCACTGCCCCCAGGGGAGGCTCAGCACGGCTGGTGGTGCCACGGAAGGCCCGCGGTACCCTCGGGACCCGGGCCGAGCCCAGGCAAGGCCCGCCCAGGGCCACGCCGCAGCGGGCGGGCTCTGCACTGGCGTGAGGCCCCCGGGGCCAGGTCACTGCTCAGCTGCAGGGCCTCCCTGGACCGCAGGTCGGGCCCTTCCTCACCAGCCCTCACTAACGGGCTTCGAGTCCCTGCAGAGGGCTCCATGAGTGGCCAGAGCCAGAGGGACCGTCAGCCGCGCCCAGGCGGCGCCCCCAGGAAAGCAGGAGTCCAGAAACGACCTCTCCGCACGGACGTCGGCCCCCACCCTGCATCAGCTGGACACTCGGCGCTAAGGCAGACGGGGGTTCCCAGGCTCCAGCCTGACATCTGCCCCCTAGGACCCCACCTCCTGCGGCCTCTGTCCAGCCTGTCACTGGCTCTGCGGCACCGCCGGGGGGCTGCTCTGGACCCCAGACAGCAAGCACTGGCCAGGAAGGGAAAGGGCGGGGTCCATCGCCGGCCCCCAGAGGGAAGCGGGGCGCTCAGGAGTCTGAGTGTGCCGCCCCTGCCTGGCCTGCAGGTGGTCCACCCCGCACAGGGTCCTCTCGCGCCTGCGCCCCGCCCCAGGTGCAGAAGGGGAAGGGCGTCGCCGGCTCGAGATCCGCCGAGCAGACAGGCGCCGGCCAGCATCAGCGTGCCCGCGGCCACCCGCAGGCCCAAGCTGGCACGAAGCTTCCAAGAGCCAGAGCCAGACCCCGCCAAGAAGGGAGGTGAGCGGGGGAGAGGAGGGCAGGTGCTCCCTGCAGGCAGCTTCGCGCGGGCTCCGGTTTCCAGTCTTCTGGCTCCCAAGCGCCACCAGGACAAAACCAAAGCTTCAGCCTGGCTGCGAACAGCTGCCCCAGCCTCACCTCTCAGACCCTCCCTGCTCTCCCACACCCGAGTCCTCAGCACCCCACGCTCCTGCAGACCCCCAGCGTCCACACGCAGTCACGACGCCACGCCCGCAGCTTCTCCACTCAGAACATTCTCCTCGCCCAGTATCGCCTGGCGAACTCCTGCTCATCCGCAGACGCCTCCTCCTCTGGGAAGTCCTCCCTGATCTCTGGCCAGACCCAAGTTCTGTGTCTCTGCCCGCTCTCCAGAGGATCATCATTTAGAAGGCTGAGTGCGTGAGTGTCTCCCCTGCTCCCGGTGGGGTGGCTGCCGTCTGGGGTCACGCCCTGAAATGGCCAGCCCGAGCCACATCCTTTGTGCCTTCGCACAGCAGCCTCAGGAGCGGCCACGGCTGAGCAGCCTGCAGGTCTCAGTGGCGAACCAGAGATGGAGGTTTACCGCAATTCAAGCCGCAAACACCAGGGTGCCGGGTTCCGGGCACCCGCAGAGCAGACCCAGGGTGGGAGGGGCGCTCAGCACCATCTTCTCCACCCCTGTCCTATCCATTTGCACTATTTTTTCTTATGGACAAAAAGCAGAAATCAAACCTACAAAGGTCAAAGGCTAAAAATGAAGGACCGCCCCCCCCAAGGTCTGCAGAGCCGATATGAATGCAGCTCTTAGGACCTCCCAGACCACAGAGGGTCACCGGTAACTGTCGCTCGGCACGTTTATAACAGCGCGCGACTGTCTCGGGCCTGGCTCCCCCACTGGCCACGCGGCCTGGCCCCCGCTGGCCACGCGGCCTGCCCCCACTGTCCAGTGGCCTGGCCCCCGCTGTCCAGTTGGCCTGGCCCCCGCTGTCCAGTTGGCCTGGCCCCCGCTGTCCAGTGGCCTGGCCCCCGCTGGCCACGCAGCCTGACCCCCGCTGTCCAGTGGCCTGGGCCCCGCTGGCCATGCTTTTTACTGTGTAGCAAAGCTGACATCTATCAAGTGCAGGCGGATATGACTAGCAGATGCGACTCCGTTTGGTGTTGCTGTGATTGTGGGGGGCCGTCAGTATGGAGTTGCTGTGATTGTGGGGGGCCGTCAGTATGGAGTTGCTGTGATTGTGGGGGGCCGTCAGTGTATTCCGTTTTTCTCTTCCTGTCGATGGTATGAATGGAACACAGTCCTGCACACACCTCGGGCCTGGACAATCCGCACAGGCAGACGGACAGAACGGGGCAGACACAGATGCCCCCTCCCGCCCCGGGCCTCTCCCCAGCACCCCGCCCGAGGGCACCCCCACCCCCACCCTGACGGCTCAGTCTCCCCTGCTGTGGATCCCGCACCCGAGACTGTAGGGTCTTAGAAGGGCACTCACCCCACAGGGCTCCGTCCCGGGACCTCACGAACCCTATCGCCTCCCCAAGGCCCCACACACCAGCACGGGCGGCTGCGGCTTCACCCTGTGGGTCTGGGGGCGCATGCCCTGTCCCCCGTTCCACAGGGCCCCCTTTGAGTCTGATTTCTTTCACTCAGCAGAGGAGCCAGTGCCTCTCGGGGCGTCCTTTGACTGTCCCGGCCCCTGGGGGTGCAGCCCCCCTCTCTGGGTAGATCCCCGGTTGCGTCCAATCTCAGCAACTGCAGAGCTGCGGTCTCAGAGACCCGGCGTCACCGCCAGCACACCTGCGAGTGTCACAGGCAGGCGAACGGAGCGGGCACGCAGGCTGGGCCCGCAGTGGGCCCCTCTACCAGACCACGCTGGGCCGGGGCGCTGTGAGCATCCTGGCGTTTCCCCGAGGCCACCCCGCGTGGAGGTCTCCCCGCGCGGCGCAACTGGGGGGCAGCTCTAGCGGCTGCCCTGGCCCCAGGCCGCCGCTGCACCGGCACCGTCTGTCTGCTCCGTCTCACTGGACACGCGAGCGGCCGTCTGCAGGCTCCCTGCATCCCCAGAGCTCTGCAGGCCGTCTCCAGAGCCCCCCGGGCGGGCACGGGGACACCCCGCACCCCAGGGCCCTGCTCAGAGGCCGCCAGGCCGCCCCCACACACAGCCGCCGGCACAGCCAGCCAGCAGGTCGCTCCCCAAGCAGAAAGCTCGCTGCGTGGGCGGGGCCCCGGCGTGCTGCTCTCCCGGCTCAGGACACGGGGCTCAGAAGCGGGAGCCGGTGGGGGCTTCCCAATCCTCCCCCTGCCCTGGCACCACACTGGAGCAGAGGAAATTGAGTTTCAAGAGAATATTTTTCTAGCTAAATTGAAGTCTCTGCTGCCGTGAAAACGGGTGCTCGGTTGGCCGGTGGCTGTGACGATAATTTGCGCCCCGGCCAGCGGCGAGGAGAGGCCGTCCAGGGGGGCCCCCCGCAGAAGCAGCCCCTGCGGCCTCGGGTTAGCCTGCGAAGAGGGAGCCCCAACCTTGGCTGTCTGCCCCGCCACCCCCCCGGGAACAGTTCCCATCAACTGGCCTGGCAGGAAAGGGAGCAAGGGTCCGCCTGACGCCCCAGGGCCCACCGGCACCCCGTGGCAGTGAGCTCCTGCAGCCTCCCCACCCCGCCCGGCCGGGGTGGGGGTCCCACTCCGCGCCCCGCCCTGGAGGCGCCAGTCAAAGCTGCCGCCAGCGCCGCCTGCAGAGAGCCAGCGGGGAGCGTTTGGTTCGGGACCTGGCAGCAACCCCAGCAGGTTCGCCCCTTTCTGGGCTCCCGCTCTCTCACTTGGAAGAGGAAGCTGAGCACTGGCCAGGGGAGAGGGGGGTCTCCAGACACCGACCCCCACCCCAGTGTTTCGTGCAGTCCAGAGGTAGCACAAGGCTGGGCCGAAGTCGCGTGGGAGCGTAGTCAGGGCCGGACTGGCGGCCCCGGCCCGCTGGGCAGGACAGGCTGTGTCCTCCGGCC
>NW_004567134.1:17052121-17055792 GCF_000260355.1 Condylura cristata | reverse complement strand
CAGCCCCACTCCCTAGGCAGGAACGGGAAGGCCAGAGAGGGCTCGGGAAGGGCTGGGCACACACAGCCAGCAGCGGGAGGCCGGGCACCGGGCAGGCACCGGCGGGCACCAGGCAGGCTGGTGCTCCACCTCCCCAGAGGACTCCAGAAGAAGGTGCCAGACAGTAAGTCCCAGGGAGAAGACAAGTGCAGGTTTTCTCCTTCCGTGAGGAGTCTGGAGAAGCATGGCAAAGGAGCCTCAAGCCAAGAACAGACTCCTGACACCGGAGGGGAGGGCCTGGGGGGAGGGGTGTGAGAGGGCCCCTGGGGCCCCCCCAGGGTATAAGAACACCTCCCTGCAGTCTGGAACCCGCAGCCCCAGAGGGGACCCAAGCCCGGCCCTGCTTTCCCTCCAAAACCATCATTTGCTGAGGAATAAACAGCGGCTTCACAGGTTTTCTGGCTGTGTTTGAATGGCAAAGCCCCTGGGGCACTTTCGGTGCTTTCTGGTTCTTTCGAGAGAAAGTCCAAACACCCCAGCTCCCGCAGCCTCCTCCCCTCCCGGAAGGGGAGAGCCCCAGTCCCCATGGGTGTCCTCCGTCACCAAGGGGCCCCCGCCCCCACCCAGCCAGCTCCTTCCATCGCTAGGCTAGATGTGACCCCCAAGCTCCCCAGTTGACACCCTGACCCCCAGCGCGCCCCCCTGTACCCTCACTCACAAAGAGGGTGCCAGCGCCCTGTGGCTGAGCACGGCTGAGCGCGGGTGGATCATTCCGGATCATTTCCAAATGCAAAATAAGTACAAACAAACCCCAAGGAGCTGCTTCACCCCGGTTTAGAAACTGATGGGCTGATCCCTGGCAGGACACAGGGGCACCAGCAGCAGGTGCCACCTCGGCCGCCGCACCAGGCCCGAGCCAGGCCTCTGAGACGCCGCCCGCCACCGGCGCCCAGGGACAAGTCCTCATCTCCACGCCCCACGTCACCAGCCTGGAAGCCACAGGTCACCTCCGGGGAAATGGCCCACCGGAAGCTCAGATGTGAGCTTGGGCCAGACCGAGCCCCGAGGCCCAAGGTCCCCGCGGTGCCTCACGCCGCTCCCAAGAGCCGGAAAGCGCCAGTCTCAGAGCAAGGGCGGCCTGGAACAGCATCGGGCGGGTGGAACAGCAGCGGGGTGGGCTGAGCGCAGGAAGCTCCTGACTGTGGGTCCGGAGCTCTGCCTTCTGTCTCTATGATCTAATGTGCGCACTGTGTTCGGAGACACACACACGGGAGAGCAAAGTCGCGGAGAAAACCAGCGGGCTGAGGACCGAACAGGGCCCACCCAGCCCCAGGCAGCCGCCGCCTCGCCCGCGCAGCCGCGCAGCGCGTCCACCAGGGGGCGCCCTGAGCGCACCAATGACTCGCGAAGTGGCCTCGGCCGGCGGCTGGGTGCTCCTAGCAGGAGCCAGGGCCCGCTGGGACAGCCAGAGCCCGCTGGGACAGCCAGAGCCCGCTGGGACAGCCAGGGCCCGCTGGGACAGCCAGAGCCCGCTGGGACAGCCAGAGCCCGCTGGGACAGCCAGGGCACCAGAAGAGGCACCCGAAGTTCCCAGGAAATGTAGTTTTCTTTCCGCCGGCCAAAG
This sequence comes from Condylura cristata, assembly GCF_000260355.1. Classification (NCBI taxonomy): domain Eukaryota; kingdom Metazoa; phylum Chordata; class Mammalia; order Eulipotyphla; family Talpidae; genus Condylura; species Condylura cristata. The sequence continues at coordinate 17,054,189 of NW_004567134.1, read as the reverse complement.
ACGGCACTTGCTCTCTGAATGTGCTGCATCTTCTTTGATTTCAGCCGCTCCCTGGTGGCGCAGGGTCAAGTGCAGCACTGTGAAGCCAGAAGCCGCCTCCGCTTCAGCGGGGGTGCGGTGCCCGCCCAGGAGGGGCCCCCAGGGCGCGGCAGACCTCGCCTGTCTCCCCGCTGCTGCCCTCAGCAGCGTGCTCCGTCCATCTGCCTGCTCTGCTCCCCGCTCTGCCTCTGGTGATCCTCTCACCTCCACGCCTCTGGCCTGCACCCCAGTTCTTCTGTGCATAAATAAAATAACCCCTAAAAAGAGACAGGGGACAAGCTGCTAGATCGTGTGCACTTTGGTTGCTACAGCAGAAAGACGGGAACAGAAAGGAAGGGAGATCAATGAGAAACAAAACTAAGAAGAGGGAGAGAGAAGGAAAGGGGTGAAGGGAGAAGAAAGGAGGTGCGTGGCCGGGGGCAGGCCACCCTAGCAAGGCCTGGGCCCTCTATCAACCCCCCACCCTGCGGGCCAGAGAGGCCAGAGACAGCGGCCCCCGAGGAAAACGCTGCCTGTGGGAACTGGGCGCCCCTGTCTCTCCCTCAGTGCTGGGCCTGGAGCCCGAGTCTAATGCATTGCTGAAAGTGCCCCTAATTGGTGGAAAGGGCGCGCTGACTAGACACAGCTCTTGGCTGAGGAGGAAAGGATCCCATTATCCCAGACGTCAGCGCAGGCCGGCAGGCCGGGACCACAGATCTCGGGGCGCCCCCCCTTCCGCCCTGTCTGCTTCCCGTTAACCCAAACAATGGGCAGTGGAAGCTCCGGTCTCCTCCAATGTCACTGGAGACGTCTCGAGTGATAAAATATCGCTACTGAGAACAAAGCACAGACCTGGTGATGGCAGGTGAAGACAGCTGTTGCCCCCCAGGGGACACTGAACCCTCCTTCCCTCACTTCTGTCTCCTGGCCCTCAGCGGCCGCTGAAACATAAGCGAGGTCACTGTCCACGCCAGGCTGTTGCTGGCTCTCTCTGCGTCCATCCGAGGGCACCACGTGCTTCCTGGAGGCCGAGGGGACTTCTGCCCACTGAGAGCGCCTGGGTGTGCAGACCGGGCTGCTGTCCACCCTGACCTCCAAAAACGCTTTGGGATGAGGGCTCGAGGCCAGCAAAGTCCCCCTGACACCCATCTGCTTTCCTCCTTGGAAAGCAAGAACAGCACCACACTCGAACGCCAGGACGTAAACGCGCACCCTGATGTAGCGTAACTAGAGAAAATCTCAACCGAGGAAATCCTGAGAAGTAAGCGGAGTGCTGCTTTCTTGTTTTAAGACTTGTCCCGCACACAGAGCTGGGGTGCAGGCCAGAGCGGGGCGAGGGGGCTCCCCAGAGACAGAGCGGGGAGCAGGACGGGCGGATGGCCTGAAACACACCGCTGAGAGGCGCAGGGGGAGGCAGGGGCGGTCAGCCGCGCCCTGGGGTCCCTCCCGGCCGGGATCGAACTCGGCTGCAGCGGCTGCGTCCCCCGCCGCCCCGGAGGGCCCTGCTGGGCGCTGACCTCCTAAAGCTCCCCGTGGAGACATCCAGACGTCACACCCACTGCGCGCGGCCAAGGACCTCAGGTCGGGGTGCAGGCAGCGGACCGCAGAGCCGAGGCGGGCAGAGACTCACGAGGGAACTTGGACTCTGGGCTCGGGCTGATCTGGAGCTGAGGGACCAGCACCGGCCAGCGCGCCATCTTACCTTCGTTAAGTGATTCACTGCGAAGACTTCCGCCGGCGCTCCAGCTCCAGCAGGCTCATGCTCCCCGGCCGCGGGCATGCAGGAGCGCCGCCGGCTTCTCTCCCCGGTGTGAAGGAGCCTCACAATCTGATTTTCTCAGCTAAGTCATCAAACAGAACAATACCCTGGCATTTACTTGCAATTTTCTCTCCAAGTGAAGAGCCCACAGTCTTCACGAGTCCCTTCGACGATGTGAAGTTCTTGTCTTTTTTTTTTTCAATTTAAAAGAGAAACCTATTTCAGATGCTCGTAACCCAGGTAGATTTCTGATTCTGTGTTCAACAGCTTTCGAGCCTCTTGTGCAGAGGA
>NW_004567134.1:17049920-17051461 GCF_000260355.1 Condylura cristata | reverse complement strand
GCCAGGGAGGCCACACGGTGTTTCAAGTCGGGTGTTCCCAGCTCAGGAGGCCGCTTGGGTTCTCAGACCCGCCCCAAAGCCAAAGCACGCCACTGCATTCTCTGCAATCACACAGACGGGAGCCCCGGGCGCGGGGACGGCGTCAGGGAAGGGCACCCCAAAGCAGGCGGGAGGGGCTCGGGACGAGTGTGCACGCTGACCCACGTTGTGGGAGGTGACCTGGGGGGGCAGAGCCGCCCCAGGAACCCCACTCTCCTCGAGACCGGGCTCGGCTGTCCGCCCAGAGCCCTGCGCCTGGGCGCCCGCCTCTCAGTTCCCGGGGCCTGGGGACACATCAGGGGCGTCCTCCGGCTTTGGGGCAGAGCAGGGGATGATTTCTAAGCACCGAAGGGCGGTGCGTCACGACCATCACTTGGGATGTTTGTGGCAGACGCAGAAGAAAACGCCACCGTATGTGGCGCCTGTCACTCCGCTCGGACTCGGGCTCCCACTGACCTGCGGGTGGCCCCGGGGGTCACTCCCCTCTCTGGCCCAGTCCCTCCAGGCAAAAGGGAGAAAGAGCGGGTGTGTGCGGCTGCGGTGCAGGCACGGAGCTGGGGTGACAGCGGCGTGCACACGTTAGCTGCGCACCCGCCAGCCTCTCCGCCTCCCGCGCCCGCCCGCCGAGGCCACGGATGGAGCTAGGCGCAGACTCTTGGCGTCCGGAGACGTACGGGTCATCTGCCCAGGTCGGTGAGGAGGGCAGTGCTCGCCTCCGCGCGCTGACCCTGCGTGTTCAGTCTCTCAAGCCTTCGCCAGACGCCAGCAGAGGCTGAGGGTGACACCGGCCGGGGGAGCCAGGGGCCCCCGCTGCCTCAGTCCTGACTCTACCCGCGGCCTCCTCAGCCTCCCCCTCAGCTACAGGGCGAGGAGCGCGGTCCGGCCCTCCCCGGCGGGCGCTCGCGGTGACGGTTTGCTGGCAGACGAGAGGCCGCAGGGCCCGCCCTGCTGTGTGGGAGGGCGACCCGCGAGGCCCGGCCAGGCTCAGGCCCGGAGGAGTCCGGCCCTCACAGGCCCCCCGGCCCACGCACGTCCACTCGGAGACGACGTCAGAGCAGCTTCGTTCCGGAGCAGTGAGGGGGACCTGCAGGCCGGACGGCAGCGGCCACCTCGTCAGATGGGGGCCCGGGGTGACGCTGGCCCAGAAGTCCCATGGTCAGGGCTGTGGCTCTGGCCCGGTCTCTTCTCTGGCTGTGTCCGCGGCGCTGGCTGTGGCTGACCGAGCGGCTGCGTGCGAAGCCCCGTGTGCTGCGCTGGGAGTGGCTTTGCTCTGTTTCCGGTGGGGTCAGCCGCGGATTCTGCCCACCACTGTTACAGCGGGTCAGCGGGCCACTGGCCGGGGGAGAAGACGGGAGCCAGAGGGGGACCACCGTCCCCCAGGCGAAGTGGGGTTCAGACCCAACCGCTTTACGTCAGACTTTGTAAGCGACATGGTGGCTGGGGGACAGAGCCCACAGACGGCCGGGCCTGGCCACCTGCGAGTCCACCTGGGCCGTGTAGAC
>NW_004567134.1:17044373-17045552 GCF_000260355.1 Condylura cristata | reverse complement strand
GGCTCTTGGCCTCGTGGCTTGAGGCTTCTCTCTTGGCTTTTCACAGCTCTTAGCATGCTGTTGCGGTTCCAGATCAGCACAACTGGTAGGATGCATTCATTCACCAACTTACCCCTGTTTTCCCCTGAGTTATTCATTTCCCTTTCTCTTGTAAATAAACCCATTGTTAACCTTTTAGTGTGTGCCTGACGCCAGTCTTATTGTAAGTCCTTTTAGGTGCAAGGGTGAAGGCACCGGATGTGGAGATTGAGTCACTGTGGAATCTCTGGTCCTTTTCAAGTTCTACATAGTTGCCCCAAATCAGCAGCAAACTGACCAGCTCACAAAAATGAGCCCGCCCCACCAAAAGAAGAGGGTGGAACCTAAGGGGCAGCCCTTGCTGCCAGCTGTGTCTACACAGGGTCCTTTATTCGTCTGCCTTTTCCCTAACAAATCACTAACGTCTGGTGGAGAAACTCCCCTGGGAACTTGCCCTGTGCTGCTGAAAGGGGAGCTCACGGGAAACCTTCCCCAGAGGGAACCCAAGACCCCGACTCAAAACCCATCAGCTCTAAAAACGACATCATGGAGAGCCCAGCAGCACCCTTCTCTATCTGCCAGCCACCAGGAGCACCCATCACAATCAAGTGCGTCTCCAGACGTTGCCACATCTAAGCAAAATGGCCGAGAACCCTTGACTCCAAGGGAGAGCCCGCCTGTCCCCGTCCCTAAGTCACAGTGGGGAGGCCCCAGCACACCCGGCCACAGCAGAGGGACAAAACATGCCACAGGGCCCTGAGTGAGAGGCCATGTTAGTCCCGCGTCCCGGGGCTGGCTGGAGAGACACGACTGACAAGGGTTTCAGTCCCAGGAGAGGCCGCAGTCCCCGGGCCAGCGGGCCGGCCAGCGGGCGCGGGACTCGCACGCGCTCCTGAGGTCGACCGCTAGGGGCGGTGTGGCGCACGCTCCCCGGGCCCTCTCCGCCAGCAGGGTTCACACGCGTCCCGTCCACCACGGAGCTGGCCGCTCTCGGAGGGAGGCCATTCTCCCAATCGGGCTCCTCCGGCCAGGAAAGTCCTCAGGCAAGGAAAGGTGGGGGCCCGGTGGAGAAGGGGTGCGGGGCTACCGCTGAGCTCCGGGTAAGTCTGCAGCCCCAGGGACGCTGGCCAGGCACAAATAGTGTCCACTGCCTGGGACTCT
>NW_004567134.1:17042890-17043868 GCF_000260355.1 Condylura cristata | reverse complement strand
GAAGGGCCAGAACCCCACAAACTGCTGACCCTCCCCCAGGCACGCATGCACCTTCTGAGTCTCCCCAGGAGGCCAACTGCAAAGGCCAGGGGCAGGTACCACTTTAAACCAGACCGTGACTTTTCAGAGCCTCCGCTTAGTTTCCCCCTCCAAGAAAGGGGCTGTTTGTGGGTTCCCCCACCTGCTGGAGGATAAGGAGGTGCCACAGAGCTGGAACCTGCCTCACAGGATGCAGGAGCTGGAGGGGGTAGCGGGCTTGACAGCCAGCAGCCAGCCAGGCCCAGACCCGGCACGGGCCAGCCAGCGGTGTCAGATGCCCGCAGGGGGCGGGGGGGGGGGCAGGAGCCAGGACGAAGGTCAGGAGATGGGGGGGGGGGCTTTGTAGAAACCCAGCCACTCTCTCGAATTCTGCAGTTTCGCAAAGTCAACAACAAACAAGCCACTCCCTGAAGGAGGGGCCACCCACAGAGAAGCCCACAGAGAAGCCGGCTCCTTGGTGCTCTCTGCCCAGGCCCTGGCCAGTCCTCTGCCCACCCGCGCCTGGCTCCTCCCCACCAGCTCTGTCCCTCACGGGCGGGCTCCGGCCGGCGAGACCGGCACCCACCGGGCTTCTCTGCACTGCGGCTCCCCCGGCCACCGGCTTCTCTCAACACCTGCCCCTTGGGGCAGCCCTTCCTGCCCGCTGGTGGCCCGCCAGGGTCCAGTGCTCCGGTGCTGTCCCTCATAAGCCTGCGCTTTCAATGCATCTGAGTCTCTGTCTCCTGGCGAAACTTGCTGCGCGCTGCTGCAGGGGAGCTCTGGGGAGACCTTTCCCGGAGTGACCCCAAGGCCCTGTACATCACCCCCACTGCCCCCGAAGCTGCCTGACTATCCCGAACTCGCCTTAGTGTTATAGGGCACCTCAATTCAGAGAGAGGCACCCCTGAAGTCTCCAAAACCTGCCTGCTCTAAGTGGGTTCTGCCATCCGCCGCAACAAG
>NW_004567134.1:17041233-17042445 GCF_000260355.1 Condylura cristata | reverse complement strand
CTTCTTCTCTCTCCTTTTTCTCTGCTCAGTTCCACCCTCTTTCTGGGTGGGGCAGGGAACCTGGAACTTCCCTTCTCCTAGGGACCACCCAGTTACATTAGGACTCAAGACCGGTCCCAGGGCGCACCCGCGGACCCCTCTCTCCAAACCCAACAGGCACGCCCCACCCCCGGGGAGGACCGACGCGGGGGTCAGGGCCCCTGCGCCCCCCACCCCACAGTGGCCAGGTTCTGACCGCTGCTTGGCCCCGCCGGCGTCCGCCCCGCTCCCCTCGGAAGCCCAGTGTTCACCTTGGCCCTCAGCTGCGGGAAGAGCCGGCTGAAGGCCTGTGGCCGCTGGGCCCTGCGGCGTCCACCTGCCTCGGTGCCCCCACAGCCCGGCCCCCAGGGGCGGCTCCGCCATCTAGGCCAGACCCGAAGCGGCACTAGCCAGCGATCCCCAGAGCCCAGGCCGCGGGCAGGCAGCCGGAGCCCCGGAGACCCCTAGTTCCTCCTGCACCTTCCCGTCGAGCCCCTGCTTGGAGGGAACCCCATTCCTCAGGTCACAGGACAATGCTCTGCTCCTCCCTGCCCTAGGGGTGGGTGGCCCCGGGCCCAGCCAGGTCAGCGGGGCTGGGGAGCTCAACTGTTTCTTTTGTTTTCACCCTTAAGCCAGTTTATCTTTCTGACATTTGCAACTGAAAGAGGCTGAGCCAGACCCAAGCCTGGAGGGGTGGGAGAGGGGATCAAGTTTTAGGGAGCCACAGCAGACCCCAGTGCAGACGCTAGTGCTGAGCCCCACTGAGACCTCGCTCCTGACAGTGGGCTCCTCTCCCAAGGGACCTCGAAACCGACGGCTGGAGGTCCCGGGTCAGCACGGGTGGGCTCTCGGCCAGCGACACCTCTGTCCCCAGGAGAAAGCCCTTCCAAGCTCTGCCTGCGACAGTCTCTCTGTACCTCTGACCAGCCACTGGGTGCAGCTGCTGGAGGGAGGAATGCAGGGAGGCTCCCAAGGCGAGGCGCGCCGAGGGGACCCGTAGAAGGGGCCAGTGCAGCCCTGACACAGCCCAGAGCTGTGTGCCCAGGAGGCCGGCGCCCAGGTGAAGACAAGGACGTGGAGATGGCCGTGAAGCTCACTAGGGCATCTCCGTCCTCTCAGATTCTGTTCAGTCAACACACCAGGCTCCCAGGGAGCAGCTGTCTGTATCTGGGGGACTCTCCACGGCAGCTCCTC
>NW_004567134.1:17037621-17040838 GCF_000260355.1 Condylura cristata | reverse complement strand
CGCCCGCCGCGACCACGGAGGCCGCTGTCTGCACACCTGTCCCTCTGGGGCGGCTCTTCCTGCCCGCTCGTGCCTGGGCAAGTGTCTTTTCCTCCCCTGTCTCTTTCTAATAAACATAACCGAGTCTCTGTCGCCAGGTGCGCTGGGAGGGGAGCTCTGGTGAAACCTTGCCCGGTGAGGACCCAGGGACGCGAGCTCAAAAAACAGCGTCACAACCAGCGACGAGCTCTGCAAAGTGGTGGTGCCAGGCCACCATTCTGTGGCAAGAAGAGTCGGGCAGAAGCCGCTGCTCTCAGACCAGCGCTGCCGGCTCAGCGGCGCCCCTAAGCTTCCAGAGAGCCAAGGGCCCGGCTGCCCACGGGAGGCAGATTTGCTGGGAGCCGCTGCCCTCCGGGCAGTGTGGACACTCAGCCGATAGGGCAGGGCTCACACGCACAGACCTTGTTTTCCCAGGAATTGGGTGTCAGGCTTCCGCAGCTCAGCAGCCCCGCAATCATCCTGTCCAAGCTCTGTTTTCTCCTACCCTGCGTGCTCCATTCACAGAATTTGCTGGTGGGGTGTTTCACTCTAATCTCCCAGACATGAATCAGAGCCTGACTCATGCGCATCTGAATTTACCTCCATTTACTCACTCAACAAATATCCACACCCCCGCTGCAGGCCCCTGCAGGCAGAACTCTCCAGACAAATCCAACGAAATAGCTTATTCCCGGTTCTTACTCCTTTCCCTGAACGGATTTCTCCCAGGCGCCACTTCTGGCCTCTGAGGGTGTGGTACAGTCACGCCGAGAAACCCTGTAACTTCTGTAGCTCAGTAACTCCCGGTGAACCATTTCTAAAGGTTTATTTATTGCACACAGAACCGGGGTCCAGGCCAGAGGTGCAGGGGGTGAGAGGCTTCACCAGAGACAGAGTGGGGAGCAGGACAGGGAGATGGGCCAAGTACTGCTGAGGGAGCAGCGGGGAGACAGGAGAGTCTCTGCGCCATGAGGGTCACCTCCGTGGTGGGGATCGAACTCGCCACAGCTTGGCTTAGCTGCGCAGTGCAGAGCTGCAACCTGCTGTGCCACCAGGGCGGCCCCTAATCTGGCTTTTTAAAGGAAAGATTGTCCTGGACCAGCAACTTTAGATAAACCCAGCCTTCACCCAGCCGGCCCCCCCAAGTCCCCCCAGGCAGCTTGCTTTGTTTTCTTAAGATTTGTTTTATTTATTTATTTGTACAAGAGCCAGGTGTAGGCCAGAGTGCAGGGGTAAGAGGACCCCCCAGAGACAGAGTGGGGAGCAGAACTGGTGGATCCACTGAAATCCACTGCTGAGGGGAGCAGCGGGGAGACAGGCGTTTGCTGCACCCTGTGGTCACTCCCTGGCCGGGATGGACTCGGGCTGCAGTGGCTGCGGAAGCTTCCTAGTGCAGACAGCCCCTCCCCCACCAGGGAGGCCCCCTCTGGGCAGTTTCTTATGTTTAGTCATGATGATGCGCAGACAGCAGAACCTATGTAGAGTGGGCAGGTTTGGGGCTCTGGGGTACCCCTCCCCCTGCCCTGTAACACCAGCACTCTCTCCCCAGAGGTGGCATCAGATCCCACTGCTGGAGGTCTAGGTCCTGCCAGGCTGCCCCTCCCTGCAATGCCCGCGCCAACCACAGTCCAGGTGGTCACCTGCGCTGCTCACAAGCTGATCTGGAAATTGGAGACTCCAGTGACCCCCGTTCATCAAGCCCAATCTGCCACAGGCACTCAGGCACTGTCTCAGGGGGTCACCAAAGGACAGAAGCCGGGAGCAGCGGGGAAACAGCACAGGCTGGGCTGGGGCCCCTGGGGCGCCCACCTGGCGGGCAGGCTCACCCCAGCACCACCCCTGGCAGAGTGGAAGGGCCAAGAATCTGGGCCTTGGGGGCTTCCTGAGGGGTCACTACCTGACCTCAGTCTAGCCCCTTCTCTCCCCAGGGGGGTGGCTCCCTTGGTGACCAGCCACTCCTGGGTGACCCCTGGGGCTTCCAAAGTGACCTTATTAAAATAACAAGAGACGCCATTCACTCTCAGCTGACCTGCCACAAAGAGCAAAGAGCAGGTGTGTTCCTCATCTCAGATCAGATGCCCTGTGCCCTTCCTCCCCGGCCCCCCAACCTCCTCCCCTAATTTCTTGGCTGCAGGGAACCAAGCTACTGGGTTAACTTTGCCTCGCCACTACATGGGCATAAAGTTAAGGTCTGTCCAGGGAATCCCATTTCCCTAGTAAGGCCATTTCCTCCTAGCTGGCATCGCCAGGTCAGCGTGGACATAATTATGCAAGTGGGCCAAGCTCAGACTTTTTCTTATACCCTGCGCCAGCTCTGCGGCCTTTTGAAACATCACAGCGACGTCCTCACCGGGACGCGGCATCTGTTGGCACAAACTTAGGACCAGCTGCAAACCCCAAGCGCTGTATTAAGGATGAATAAGAACACTCATGATCTGAGCCTCCCTGGCGGTCCAGGCATTAAGTCTCAGTGCTGGGACCACGAAGGCAGAGTCTGCTCCCGCCAGGAGGGACCCCAGGGCACAGCAGACCTCTCCTGCCGCACCCCTGCTCCCCTCAGCAGTGAATTTCAGTGGATCCGCTGGTTCTGCTCCCCGCTCTGTCTCTGGTGAAACCTCTCCCCCCCACACCCCAACACCTCTGCCTAGACCCCAACCATTTTATCCAAAAATAAAATAAGACGTGCCCATCTCCCCACCTGAGAGCCAGGTGCCGGAACTACAACTCCCAGCATGCCACGGGCCGACTTCCTGAACAGAGAGGCCCCTGGGAACGGGCCTCGCTGAGCGGCCGTGCTGGACGTGGGCTCTGGACTCCGTCCGAGTCGCTCTGCCCTGCTCAGGCGACCACCTGTACGAGGGACAGACGGCAGCCAGCCCTCGCTCGCTGGCTCTCGGCTCTCCCTTTGCCGTGGAAAAACCCCCCTTACTCCTCGGAGCCCCGCGCTAGCGCGGCTGAGAACTCACCGGCGGAGGCCCGTCTGCCCCGCTCATGCCCCCCCCCCGGGTCTGCCCCGCTCATGCCCTCGGTGTCAGAGATAAATTTCGCTATTTTCAGGGGGTCGAGGCCCTTCATCCCCGCAGCAGTAGGACCAGTCTGGGGCCGTCCGCGGACCCGCGGGCGCTGTGGCCCTGCGAAGGGCGTCACGCAGTCGGCCAGGCTCCGGGACTCCGGGGCCACTCGAGGGCGCAGGGGGCCG
>NW_004567134.1:17034210-17037386 GCF_000260355.1 Condylura cristata | reverse complement strand
GGTCAGTTGCAGGCCTGCTCTGAGCCCAAACGCCGTGCCGGAGTGTGGCTGGCCGCAGCCCGGCGCCCCCAGAACTGCCTCCGCTCAGCCCCCGGTGGTGTCCCCCGCCGCCACCCAGGCAGGTCCGGCTGCTGTCGCGGCCGCCCGCAGCGCCGAGTGCTGGGCAGCAGAACAGCCGCAGAGCCCTCCGGAGCTGTCCACATGTCCCCCCTTCACCCCATTTTAACCGGACAACATCCCCCGAGACCCTGTTATGCGGCCATATTCACAGGCACGGGCTGGCCGCGCACGGGGGGGGGGGGGGGAGAGGTCAAGGAGCAGCCTGCCCCCCCCAGCACCCCCACCCCGCGCTGGGCCTCCTCCCCGCCTCGCTGCTGCGGCCTCAGCCCAGGAGGGGCTGGGAGCGCCCCCACATTAAGTCTCCGGGTCAGGAGCCAGTGGGCTTGTCCCCCCGAGCCGCCTGTCCCGCACATGCAGGCCCTTCCCGAGCCCTCCCGCCGCCGAGCTGTGGATTTCCTGGTCTGCGCCAAACCCACGCGCCCTGGGGGGGCTCCAGGCCTTCTCCGAGGACCCCCGCACCTGCCCCAGCAGCCCCACCAGGAGAGGGTGGGGAGCGGGAGCAGCTTCTCCCTTGGGGACAAGGACCCCGCCGGCCTGGAGCACAGGCTGTCTTGAAGCTGGTGTGGTGGGGCTCTTTCTGCGCCCCCAGACTCCAAGCTCCACCCCTCCAACCGCCTGCCCCTCACCAGAATGGAGGCAGAGAGAAGCCCCGGGGAGCCAGCCAGGTGGGCAGGGAAGGAGCAGGCGCCTCTCATCTCAGCCCCTCACCGCCTCAGCAGGAGGGTGCAGCCTCGGCTGCAGCTTCAGGGCTCCGGTCTGGGGAACTTCCGTCCACCAAGCCGCTCAGAGGCAGAAATCCCAGCTGAACCCCCAAGCACGGGCTGTTCTGAGAACAAAGTCGGAGAGACAAGCGCCCCTACCCCGTCCCAGAGCCGGCTGGGGTGGGGCCCGACTGTCCCTGGAGGTGGCCGAGGCCCCATCCAGGTGGCTCCTGTCCGGTGTCCCCTGTCCGGTGTCCCCTGTCCAGTGTCCCCTGGGAGGGCTCCAGGCGTTGGGCTCTCGTGCTGGCTCTCTGAGGGAAACAAGCAGGGCTAGCCGCTCGGGAGGGCGGGGAGCGTCTGGGGGCATCGCCGACCTCAACAGACTGGCTGGACCCTTGGGGGCGGCCACCTCAGGGCGTACTGCGGCCCGAGGGCCCATCTGGCCACCGCTTACTTTTATAAATAAAGTCTCCCCCCACGCAGGCATATCCCTGCGCCCCGGGGTGGCAGCTGGGGCAGAAACAGCATGACCTCAGAGCCCGCCTGCGGCGCCCACGGGACCCCGACTTAGAAGTGACCCCAGGCTTGGCAGGAGCAAGCAAGCCCCATCTTGAAATTCTTCATTATCTTCAAACAAGGGGCCCCATCGTTTTGTTCTCCACCAGTCTGGTAAATTACGTGAGTTTCCCAGTCCCGCCTGGAACGTCCTCGCTCAGCCCGTTTGCCAGTCCTCCCACTCTCCGCCTCCACAAGTCTGGCCTCGGGAGGCTCCGCTTTACTGCCCACGACACCGTCAGGACACGGAGGGGCTGCTGCCACGAGAAGCCCACCAGGCACAGTGCCGGCCACTTCCTCACCGGCCGGAGGCCACCCGGAGGACGTCCTCCCTCCTTTAGGCCTTCAGAGGCTAACGTGAGGTTCTTTATTCCTCCCCCACAAGTCTCCTCTGTTCTAACCCAAACTTCCTACCAGACATGTTCAAACACCTCAAGGCTTCGGTCACACTCTCAACAGGATCTTGCCTCCTAAGACCCTACCTGAAGCATGGAGACCAAACAAGACCTGACGGGTCGTTGGGCCACGGCTGAATTCTGTGAGCAGTCACCTCCGTCCTTCCAGGTGGTATGTCTCTATTAATGCATCCTCCGATCATATCGCCCTTTGTGGGAACCATTCCAGAACTCTTCAAATCAGATAGTGGAGCCAAGGACCGAAATATGGTGCTCTGGCCTTATCCCTCTGTGCGACCTCACTATGTGGATGGCTAGGCAGAGCTTAAAGGACAGTCACCTGCTGCTTGGCACATGGCCGGTAATTTCCAGTTCTTCTGCCTTCAGATTCCAAGCTCCCCCTCCGTCAACCAAGAACCTGGATGGCTTCCACTCGTCTTCTAAATGCAAACTCCGAAAGCCCTATTGCCTAGAAGCCCTCTGGCCAGGTCTGAAACTCCAAGGGAAAACCCATCCTGGCTTCGCTGTCCTGGAAACTTCTGCATCAGAGATCCACCTCCTGGCTGGTTCATGGTGGCCCTAAACCCGACAGTTGAGGGAGCCTGCAGATGGGGTGCTGGGACGCCCAGAGTTGCCCTCACACCTCCCCTCCCCCCACCCCCTCCTCTTTTCAATCTCCACTTTATGTCCTCTGCACAGACCATTATTAAAGATTTTCTCTCCGAGCGAGCCCAACGACAGCTACGAGAAAGTGTCTCGCAAGGAAGAACGCAGCGTCCTCCATAAACGCGGGCACCAGGCGGGCTTGCTCAGCAAGCCGCTCCCCTCGCTGTGTCCGAGGCAGCGGGTCCAGCTGGACTCCTGCCCAGCGTGCTCCCGCCCAGAGTGCTCCCTGCACTGTCTCCGGGCAGGGCCCTGGGTGGTTTACTCTCCCTGTGAGAGGCGGCGCAGTCGGAGGTGAGAACACAAGGCGCAGAGCAGGTGAAGGCGGAGCCGAAGCCACACAGGCGGCTGCAGGGCGGCCAGGAGAGAGCTCCAGGAACAGCCCGCGGCCAGGGCTCGGCTGGAGGGCGGTGCAGACTCGGCCTGCTCTGCCCCACCTCCCGGCCTGCCACACGCCCCATCCTGTGCGGCCTCTTCCAGTCACCCTGGGCCAAGCCTGTCCTTGCTCTGCAACCAAAGGGGCGACAGCCCCGGCCACCACCCCCACCCCCAGCTTCCACAGCACAGGAGCCGGCGCCTGGCCCCAGCGCCCAGTGGCCCGAGCAGCCGCTCCGTGACCGCCGAGGAAGAGAGCCCCGAGCCCGTGACCTGGGAGCGCGTCCCGCTCCAGGCCTGAGGCCACCACGTCCCGCAGGCCCCGAGGCGTGGCCCTGCTCTGCTCGGGCGCCCCAGCCCGGCAGCA
>NW_004567134.1:17026735-17034094 GCF_000260355.1 Condylura cristata | reverse complement strand
ACAGCAGGACAGGCCCCGCCACAGCCACGTGGGCCTCAGCGGCTGCCCGGGCCTCCGCCCCTCCACCGCCCGGGCCACACCGCTGCCCGCCGTCCTGGCTCTTCACAGGTTCACCCCTGCCGAGAGGACGGCAGGAAACGCAAACGGGCAGCCAGGCGACGCCCGGGGGTGCACTCGGACTGGCGCCCTTCTCCTTTCTGCGCAGACGGGCGGGCGGCGGGCGCGGCTGCTGCCATCCTGCTGCTGAGGCAGCTGAGAGCGCGGCCCGGGGCCACCGAGGCCTGGTGCCCACCCCACGACCTGCATCAGGTGAGGCGGGGAGACCGGCCTCCTGCCCCTGCCAGGTGGGCCGGGTGTGGTCAGTCCCGCCTCCGGGCGCCCCTTTCAGGCCCCGCCAGCTGCAGGCACCTGTAGCTCCCCCACACGCTGCTGCAGACTCTCCCGCTCCGAGCCTTCGTGGCTTCCCACCTCCTCAGACAGACGCCGTGATGCCTCACCCTGGTCTGACCATCTCCTGCGTCGCCCCCGGCCCCCGGCTCTGGTCCCTGCACGTGCTCGGTGCTCCGGGTCACACTGCCCTGTCATATCTAGAGTCCTCAAGCCCAAATGTCCCATGTGGCAAACTCCCGCTTGTCCTAATTCTCAAGCCGCCACCTGCAGGAAGTGTCCCCCGACGCCCGTAGGACACTCACGGCCCTGTATATGCTCCAGGGCAAATGTTGAGGGCCAGCTGCCTGCCAGCCTTACCACACTGCTTTATGGCGACTCGCTTTTCTGACCAGTCTGGCCCCCAGGCCGCGCTCTCCCCCAGACAGACAGCGCGGTTTTTCCACGCATCCCTGCGAATGAGTAGGGGTGTGGATGCGTGCACACACCGACGCTGGCGCCCGGACCCATCCTCATGATGCTGGGCTGGAGGAGGACACAGGCGCTGGGAGGCGCCCACGTGCGGCGTGGCCCCGTGGTGGGTGTGGTCGCGGGGGCCTGGACGTCGCACCCCTCCAGGGCGTCTCCCCACCCGGACTCAGGCGGCGGCAAGCAGCAGCAGGGGCAGGTGGGGACAGACCTCCTGGCGGCCCCTGCACAGTCCACGACTCCGATTCCCAGGGGACAGCCCCCGAAACGGGAGGACCTGACGGCCGGGCCGGGGCAGGGCCGGGGCTGCCCGCTGCAAGGAACCCCAAGGCCCCCGAAGGGCTCGAGTTCCCCAGCCCGCCCACGCCCGCTGCCTCCTCTGACAGTGGGACATGGTGCGGGGGGGCGAGCGAGCCCACGCTCACAGCCCTGCCCCCGGCCCGAGGCCCCACAGCCGAGCCACCCTGGGCACGCAGGGGGTGCCCGGTGCCCTTTAAGGCGTGCTGGGCCTGCCAGGCCAGCGGCACTCTTAATTTTAGCTTGGAGGCCGGCCACGGAGCCCGGGCCAGAGGCCGGCCGAGGTATGCGGGACAGCTGTCAGCCGGCACGCAGGGTGGGGCCTATTTAGCCCGTGGGGGCACAAGTCTGGGACACTGAATCGCGGCCCTGCCCTGGTCTCCGCAGCCCTCCTGCCCTGGTCTCCGCGCTGCCCCGCTGCCCCACGATGATGAACGAGGCGCGCACAGAGCTGGAGGCCCAGATCGTCAAGGACATTCACCACAAGGAGATCGACCTGGTGAACCGGGACCCCAAGAACATTAACGAGGACATCGTGAAGGTAGGCTGCGCCGGGGGCAGGCTGCAGGCGTTGGGGGCTGCTGGGGGGCTCTGCCCCATCCTCAGCACCCCCGGAGACGTAGCCCTGTCTTCTCCACCCTACAGACAGAGCTGAGCCACGGCCAAGTGCCGCCGGCAGGGAGGCAGGTGACGGGGGGTGTGGGGGGGACTCCCTTCCCCGCGCCCCCTTCCCGGGGCTCTGGCCCTGCTCCCGGGACACAGGAACCCACAGCCAAGCTGGGCTCTTTTCGGCGCCAGGGGGCATTTCTGCTGTGGGCACAGGGTTAATCCCATGCTGCCTTGGACTGGACCCCACGGGGTGCCGGCCTGTCCAGACCACACGCCTGTGCTCCCCGTGACCCCAGCCATGGTGGCCACACCAGGGCTCCCAAGGGCCTCTGGTCCCTGCATGCGAATGCCCGGGCGAGGGGCCCCCACGGTCAGTCCGAATCAGGCCTCCAGGCCCACATTCAGCCTCCGCCCGGGCCACAGGGAGCTTTCTGGAGCAGAAGTGCTGGAGCAGGGGCCAGCACCAGCATCGGGGGACTGGAAGAGCTGTTAACGGGGCAAAACCTGGGGCCCCCCAGATCCCTCAGACCCCAGGTCAGCCCCGCTGGGACAGCCCGGCCCCGCTGCGGGCCTCTGACTGCGGTGGTCTAGCAGTGCCGATTTTCAGGAAGAAAAGGCCATGGGTACAGTGAACTTCATTACATTTAACCCACGAGACCCCCAACGGTGTCACAGAACCGTGGAAGCAGGGACCGGTGACCAGTGACCATCACCTTCGTCACCTGCACCACACTGGCGGGTGTGGGAGCCACGGTGCACCCATTCGGACCCACACTTTCACCAGAGAGCCTCTGCTGTGCTCAGATTTCACCCAGTGCACAGCGCAGTCGCCTCACAGCCCGAAATGGCTCCAGTGTCTGAAGTTCTCCAACTAAGGCTGGAGTATTCCTTTTTACATTTTAATTCAAATTCAAGCCAATGAGACGACTTCACTTGCACAGGCTGCATGTCAAGGCCAAGGGCGTGGTCTGGAGTCGGCCCTGCGTGGCCGCCTCGTGGGGGGGGGGCGCCTCCCACCCCCCCAGGCCGGTGGGGGGCTGCACCACGTCTCCCGCACCTGCTACTTCTCCCTGTCACCCCCAGCCCGCAATCTGGAGCTGGTCATGCCGCCTGGCGCACCTGGGGCTACTCTGGAGCCCTCCTGCCCGTGGCGAAAGCCCACGCCGCTTCCAGACCCAGCTGGTATCGCCTCCTCCGGGAAGCCCTCCCTGACCGCTCCAGGCAAGCGGGAGCTCCCACTTCACGTGGGGCGTTTCTAAGCCAGTATTTCCAGGCTGGGGCCTTGCGCTCTAGGGCAGAGTCCCAGAAGGGGCTGACGATCTGGCCTCCACCCGGACACTGGCCAAGGGCCTGCCCGCCTGAGCCCGCTTCCCTTAAGCCAGTATCAGAGCTTCCCCTCCGCCGGCGAGCCACCTGAGCGGCAGGTGGAAACACCCCGGCCACGATCCGCGCCTGGAGGGGTGGGCAGGAGGGCGGGGCAGAGGGCCCGAGCTCACAGGCAAGAGAATCAGCCCCGGCCGCTTCCACCCAGGCGCCCCCGGTTATCCCCCCAGTAGGCTGCTGGGGGGAGACAAGACCCCAAGGAGCGGCCGTTTCTTAAAAAGGGGGCAGTGCAAAGAAGGGTCCAGGGCAGACTAACCCAGGAGGAAGGACAGAGCCTGGGACCTCCCTCCTCTCCGGGGCTCCTCCCTGGGGCTCCCCCAACCCGGGCTGAGAGCAGCTCTCCCGGAGGCCCTGAGCCCAGAGACCGTGACTTGCCGGCCAGCAGAAGGCCCCCAGCCACCCACGGAGAGGGAGCTGCTACCTGGCATGTTTAGCCGACAGCTCCTGGCGGGGTTACTGGAACTGCCTTCATGTGTAAAGAATAAGGCATGGCCGCGTTTTGGAATGTGGACGAGGGGCCTGACAGGCCTGGCGGCCGGCACAGGCGGCCTCAGGCGGGGCAGGCAGGTGCTGGGCTGGGAGGACACTATGGACAGTCTGTGTGGGCGGGTGGGGTCGCCGGCCCTGCCAGCCGCCGCCTGCCGGGGAGGAGACGAGGCCGGAGGGAGGGAGAGGGGACGCGGGCAGGCGCTGGGTGCTCCGGCCGCTCCGGCCTGGCCCCGGGCGACACGTGCTGTGTGACAGGCCCCTTTCCCTCCCTGGGCTGCAGTCCTGGTGTGGGCGGAGGCTGGTGAAGGAGGAGACCGTCTCCTGGCCAGAGCGCCAAGGCCAGCGGTCGGCAGCAGAGGCGGTGCCCTCGAGCCCAGGCCGGGCAGTGCAGGGGCAGGCCCTGGACAGTCCAGCAGGTGTGTCCGTGGGGTTCAGGGCCAGGCTCGGGGCAGACAGAGCCCCAACACTGATTCCAGGCATCCCGCCTGGGTGCCTGGTCCCGGCTGCCGCAGGAGAGAAGGTGGTAGAGACAGACCCCGCCCGCAGGCCCCCTGCAGGCCTGGGGCCTCTGTGTGTGGCCACGGGCCTGGACCTCCCGGCCGTGACAAGGTGCCTGAGGACCCACCCTCAGCCCACAGGCCTCCCAAGCCCCCTGAGAGGGCCCAGGGCTGTGTCCCCAGCTGTCCCTATTTCCCACAGCTCCGACTTCCCGCTCCCCACTCTCAGGTCCTTCTAACAGGGGACATGAAGGACGCCGGCCCCTCCCCCACCAACGCCACCTGCCACAAACGCCTCCTCCTCCAGAACACAACCACCTTTGCCTGCAGCCCAGGCTCATGAACCCCCAGAGGATCCCCGGCCGCCAGTCTCCCCAGTTTGGGCCCACGTGGCCACCCCTTGAAGGACAATGAACTGGCCTGGTTCCTTCTCCTGTGTGAATACACGGAGAAGGAGCTAGCCAGAAGTTACCATCAGAGGGCCGGGGGAAGACATCCCTCTCACCTGGGGAAATGTCGCTTCGTGGAGGGGTGGCAGCCCAGTGCATAAAACATGGGGAGACTAAATGTGGGAAGGGGGGAGAGGCTCCCCGCGGACAGGCGGCCCCAGCAGCAAAGGCCACGGCGGGAAGGACATCGGGCCAAGCAGCAGACATGCAGGCCCGGTGTGAGCTCCACCCGTGTCCAGGGCAGACACTACTGGTGGATCACAGCGCTAAGCCAACAAGACTAAGAATAGGTGGGCGGTTGGGGGCGAGAAGGCAGGAGGGGCCGGGGTCGCCCTGCCTGCCCGCTGCGAGCTCCCCAGCTCCTTCCTCTGGCAGAGGTCTTGCCCTGTCACCCCCTGTGCGATGGCCAGAGGGGTGCCCCCCCAAGGCCTGGATGACTCAGGGCTGTGGGCCTCCTGGGGATCAGCGCGAGTCTTCCCAAACCTGGCCGGCTGGGGGAGCTCCGCAGGCAGGGGCACCAGAAACGGTCACTCTGCGGGGCTGCTGCAGACTTTGCACTTTCAAACACTGGCCGCTTGCTCTAGATGAGCCTGGAGCCCAGAGTCGGCGCCAGGACACACGCTGCCCGGTGACAGTCAGCCCAAACGCTGGCCTGCAGCAACAAGCACTTGATGTCACAGTTCTGGGGGGCAGGGGGGTGGCCCAGCTCGTCTCGGGGGTGTCCCGGCAGCAGCCGAGTGGAGTCTCCGGGGGCCACGACTGAACTCAGCACTGAGGCGGCTGGTCCCAGGCCAGGCACCAGGAGTGCTACCGTGCCACGGAGGTGGGCCTCCGCTGGGGGTTCCCTCTCTGGGCATTTTGGGGGCCTCTGCTTCATGTGGCCACTCCACTGGTCTCCAGGGCAGGGTATAAAAATGGGCTGCTACTGTGGTGCCTCCGGCCCCAAAGTCAAAGTTGCCCCTCAAGGCCTTGTCCTGGAGCTGACCCAGCATCCCTCCGGTGTCTTCCGCTGGGTCACCCGGGCCACGCCAGGGCGGCGGGCTCGCGGGGCCGGGAGAGGCCAGGGGGCGGGCTCGCCGGGCGGGGACAGGCCAGGGCGGAAGCGCCGGGGAGAGGCTCAGAGTGGGAAACTGACTAACTCCACCCCCAAAATCCGGTGCACAGCCTGGCCTACACCTCCATCCGGCTCTTCTGCTCCCCACTCCCCCAGCAGCAGCTCTCCCAGAACAGGGGCTGGGAGCAGACAGCCAGAGGGCAATGTCCAGGCCCGGGGGGGTCCTTGCTGGGGATCCCCTGGAGCCCTGTCCTCCCTCCCCAGACCCTTTACACAAACCCACGTCCTCCTAGGCCCAGGCCTGGTGCCCCAGGCCCCGCCTCAGGCGTCTGGACCCCGGGACCAGCGCCCTGAACCCCTGCACTGCACTCCTGCACCAGCCACTGCGGGCCCCCAGCCCTGCCACGACCAGGTCAGGGCACGGGGGAGGGGCGCCCCGACGGAGGCGTGCCAGAGACACAGTCGGGCCCCCGCAGGACGGCTGTGAGGGGAGCCCCAGCAGCCTGCTGCTGCCTCTGCCCTGCTCACAGCAGCACAGCGGCGCCTCTCAGCTGTTCTGCACCGGAGCTTCTGCCTGGGGCCGGCGCTTCTGCGTGAAGGGCCAGCCTGACGCCCCAACACTGGTACAGTTAAAAATGAGGGGGGAAACGAGGCGGAAAGTGGTCACCTGCGAGACGAGACGGTCTCCCGCCCCGCCGTGACCCGGCTCCGTGGAGGTGAAATGACGGTGTCCGGCTTCCGCACACGACCAAGCGCTTCCCTGAGCTCCTGTGCTTACGGGGGGCTCGGAGGGGCCTGCGGACCGCGTCTCAAATGGCCAGGTTTTAAGGACGGAAAAGGCGACCCAGCAAGGCCAAGTCACCCCTAAGTCTCTGACTCCAAGCTCTCTCCAGGCTTGTGCCCAATCTCTGGGCCTAGAATCGGGGGGCCCAGAGAGGAAGGCGCGTCACACAGGAGCTCCGTGGCCGAGTGGGCGGCGCGGGCTCCGAGGTCCCGCCTGGAGCTGCTTCCCAGCCACAGGCACCCTGACCAGCTGCCCAGAGCCCCAGAGGCCCCAGGGCGGAGTCAGGCAGGAATCCGGGGAGGCATTTTGGTGGGGGGCGGTGGCCTCGCGCATCCTCGGACCACGGGGCTCTGCGCCTCCCGCCCTCTGGGGGGCTGCGGGGGCCGAGCGGTCCCATGAATGTGCTGGTCTCTGCTGTTCCAAAAATAAACAGGCTGGGGAGGGGACACCGCCCAGCTGCTGCCCGCGCCCCCACCAGCGCCGGGGTCCGGCCCCCGCCTCCCCGCCCCCCCACGAGAATCCGCGTCCCCTGACTCTGGAAAGGATTAAGGCCTGAATCACCGGCTGGAGTCTGGCGCAGGCCTGAGCCTGCTCACAACCCGCCGCCCCCCCGGGCCCCGCCAGGGCCGCAGCTGCCTCCTCCGGGCTGCCGCCGGCCCTGGGGCCCCGTGTCCTCGCTCCCAGAAAGCCGAGGGTGGCGCCTGCGTGGTGTCCGGGGCGATGACTGGAAATCTCGCCAGTGTCGCCACAGGCTTCCGAGAAAAATGAAAATTAAGAGCGAGCAGAGGTCCTGAGGGCAGAGTTGCTCACCGTGGGCCGAGAAAGGGGGAAGGGCTGTTCCTCGGGCCGGGCTGGCCGGGGCCGCCGTCTGCCGGGCTCGGGGGCACGGGCGTTTCTGGAACGTAAGTTTGCAGGAGCTCCAGGGCCAATCGCTCCCTGCCG
>NW_004567134.1:17025496-17026474 GCF_000260355.1 Condylura cristata | reverse complement strand
GGCTGGCTGGCTGAGGGGCGGGTAAGGGCCACGGGCGGTCACTTCCGTCCCTCGTAACAAGGCTCCAAGACTAGCGAGCCCACCCGACCGGCGAGGAACGAAAGCCCCGAGTTTGGGTTACTGCCGAAGTCGCTCGGCCGACAAGCAGCTGCACTGGGGTGCAGGCCCCCCACCCCCACACTCAGCTTCCTGCTGGGAGTGGCCGGTGGTTACTAATCAGGGCGCTGGCGAGACCCTCAGCAGGGCACACCCCGCTCACCTCCTGCCACACGCTGTGAGGCGAGGCGAGGCGCAGGGCGGGAGGCCACGTCTCTGCTCCAGATCCCGAGGCGGCAGACACGGTCCCAGTCAAGCCTCCGGGAGTCAACCCCTGGGGCCACCCTGCCCGCTCCGCTCCGGAGGCCAGGCACGAGCTGCGGTGCCGGGCGGAGAGACAGGCTGGAGGAATGCGCTCACGGGGCGGCGCGTCTCGCCGCTGGGCCTGGCCAGGCCTCGGAGGGCCCTCTCCTGACGGCCAGCGTCCCCCGGCTCTGGCGGGCCGCCTCCCTCCCCCGGGCCTGTCCGCCCACCTGGAGGTGAGGGGGCGCGGGGGCGACTCTTGACTGGGGGTTCAAAAAGGCAGGCGGGGCCCAAGGAGCGGCCCGAGGCAGTGCCAGCCAGACCAAGGGCCCCCCAGGGAACGTCCCCAGGTTGCCCCACTCCGGGGAGCAGCCTGGCTTGCCAGGCCCTGACCAGGGCACCCGACCCGGGGAGAGGGCGGCAGCCCGGCCTCAGGCCAGGTCCCAAACGGCCGTCGGGGCCCGTGCGCCTCACTCTCCCGGCCGTCGCCCCAAAGCAGGCAGCAGGTCCCGCCCAGACTCCTGGGGCCTCCACCCCCCCACACGCACCCCGCTTCGCGCCCCCACGCTCCCATTGCAGCGTCCAGAGCTGCTCAGCGAAGCCAGAGCCCCCGAGCCGCTTGCCGCCAAGGTCCACCCC
>NW_004567134.1:17019425-17024005 GCF_000260355.1 Condylura cristata | reverse complement strand
GAGCGGCCTTCCGGGGCGTGGTCCAGTAAGAGGGAGGCGTGTTCACGGCCACTTCTGTGTGGACGCGCCACAGGTGCTCAGCACATGTCCACGCCGCTGCCCAGAGGACTTCCGGGCCCGGCCCCACCCCCGTGGCCTTTCTGTCCCTCATGCACCAGCTGTATGTCGCGACATGAAGCTTCCACGTACCTGCAGATGTCCAGGGGTGTCACCTCTGGTGCCTGGCTGGGGGCCCCCACCCGGGGTCTTGGGGCCCGCGTGGAGCAGGCTCCCCCGGAGACGGGCCGGCAGCCTCGGCCGCAGAGGCTGGGCTCCACCGCTGGTCTCGCCACCCACAGCACAGCCCAGCGTCCACTCGGCTCTAAGATTTCACCAGGTCTTGTCCCCTCACCCTTCGCCTGATGGTCAGTCCCAAACCCAGGAGAGCTGGGGGTCCCCGCCTCGGTGCATCCCGGCCCCCCACCCCCAAACCCCTCAGGCCACTCCAGGAACCAGGGGTCCTGGGATCCAGAGCCCAGAAGGCCCCCACGGAGACTCCGAATGTGTGTGCTGCCCTGCCTCCGGGCAGCGGCAGATACGGGGGGCTTCGGCTTGGGGCGCTGCCCTTCCAGAAGCCCGGGCAGGCGTCTCCCCGGCAGGGGCGGGTCCACTCGGCTCCTCACCCGGAGCTGCAGGTGGGCCCGGGCCTGGGGGTGCTGCAGAGACCACTGCAGCCCCACGCCCACGGGAGGACACAGCCCCCTGGGGCCCCGGACAGCGGCCTGCACCCCGTTCTCCGGAGTTCCCCGTGGCGCGCCCCCTCCCCGCGCCCCGCCCTCCCAGGTGTGTCTGTCACAGCGCGGCAACCCTGAGGCTGCGGTCTGCAGACAGGCGCGGCTGTGTTCCGGGGAGACCGAGGCCACGTCACGCACGGGCAGCGTTTACGGAGTGCGCGGGAGCAGCAGAGCCTGGGCGGCCACACCGGCCCCCGGGCCCCAAGGCCCTTGCTGCTGCACTTCGGGGTGTCCGCTGCAGTTAAGTACGCGGAGGAGAAGAGCGTGAAGCAGCACGGCGGCCTCCGCGCCGAGCCCCCAGGCCGGGCTGTCTCCCAGGCACGGGGCGGTCGGGCCTTCGCCCGCGGCGGCGGCACATCCGGCGGGCGTCTCCAGGCCACACCCGCAGCCCCACGTGGTCTGGCTGAGGCCGCAGGAGGCGGCGCTGTGCGGGCCCTCGGCACTGTCTGGGGCCAAGGAGCAGTGACCTGCCCGCAGGACGAGGCCGGGTGGGGGCGGAACCCACGGGGCCCTTGGCTGGTGGCTGTCGGCCAGACGCCGCTTGGCCAGGAGCTTCCTGAGAAGGCGGCCGCGGTCCTGACGCCCGAGCCTCGCCCCTCCAGGGTCCTGCAAGCGCGCCTGGGCACAGACCCCCGGGGCGCTGGCTGCTTGCTCCCCAGGGCCTGTCTTCGGCTCAGACGCGGGCGTCCCCGGCTGGCGAGCCCCGCCTGGCTGCCTTTGCCCTGGTGCGCCCCCAAAATCCTGCGGGTGGGCACGGGGACTCCAAACCGGGGTGGACGCCAAGGCGGGTCACGGCTGCGGGCTGACGTCGCCGCGCGGGCCGCTTCTCCCCCGCGCCGCGGAGGGGGTGCTCCCACCATGCGCCAGCAAGCTCAGGGCGCCGCGCTCAGGGCCCCGCCGCAGCACAGGCGGGCGGGAGCAGGCGTGCGAGGGAAAAGGCGCCCGGCGGCCAGGCTCTGCTCCCGGGGCCTGCGCCTTCCCAGACGTGCTCCCCGCCGCCCTCACAACGCGGAGGACACTGGGCCACGTCCCCGGGTGTGTGTGTGGGGGGGCAGACCTGAGACCCCGAGGTTGCAGCCCCGGGGCGCCCTGTGCCCTCACCAGGCCAGAGTCAGGGGCTAGTGCTGAACCGCTGGGCCCCCGGGGAAGCGACAGCTCTCGCAGCAATAAACCAGTCCGAAAAACCACGGGGACCCCCCCAACACACACCATGAGTCACACATGCAGAGAGCAAGCGCTCTGCCTGAGGGCTGTCCCTGGTGCGCCCGCTGGCCACCTCCGAACAGCAGCTTCGCAGTTCTGGCTTACTATGGAAGGTTCCGTTCAGCGGTTTGGGGCCTATGGCTCTAATTCTGCACCATCCTTAACTCCAAAGCACTGTCATTACCCAAAAGCACCCTGTGTTCTCAGCTGCACTCCCCATTCACCCCGACCTCCGCACAGGCTCGACCTGTGTCCACCCCTGCCCGCCCTGACCGTCGCAGGCACAGAGCCCGCCATGGGGCTGCTCTTGGGAGCTCACTTGGAGGCTCATCTGCGTGTCCTGTCCCGGCACCTGGTTTCTTTTCAGGGGTGAGTAATATTCCGCGCAGACACAGCATGTTTTTCGGGCCGCCCGCCAGCTGGTTGGGCGTGGCTTACTCCCCCCTGGGGGCTTCAGTGCCATGAACACCTGCGGCCATGTGTGTGTGCATGTTTGCCTCTCTCAAGTGAATGCCCAAGGGGCACTTGTGGGGTACCTGCTAATTCTGTGTTGAGCTTTTCCAAAAACCGCCACGCTGCTTTCTAGAGCGGTTGACACCCTACCACCTTTGCACATAAATGTGAGTTCCGCCTGCCCCACCTGTTCACCGACACTGGTTACGGCCCTCTTTGACGGTGTCTGTCACCTGCGTGCGTGGGTACAACGGGGCATGTCACTTTGGCTCCAATGTGCATTTCCCTAATGGACAGCCATGCTGAGTCTTTCGTGGACTGACTGGCCCTTGGGAGACGATAGAAAACATACCGATTTACTTGCCTATTCAAATGTTTTGTCTGTGCTTTAAACTGTCTTTTCTCTTTATTTCTAACAGTTCTTGATATTGTCTAGATACAACTAAATGGTTTTTCTTCCATTCCGTGAATCGTCTCTCCCCTCTGATAATGTCTCTGGAAGCACAGAAGTGTTCAGTTTGATGAGATCCAGCTAATGTCTTTGCTTTGCGTGTGCTCTGGTGTCATACCTAAGAAACTGTCACCACACTGAGGGTCCCACAGATGATGCTGTTTTCTTTTTAGATCTTAGCTTCAATTTGAGTTAATTGTGTGAGGTCGGGGCCCAATTTCATGTTTTGCATGTGGTGATCCAGTTGTCCCAGAACCACTCGTTGAAAAATCCAATCCTTCCCACTATATTTTCTTTCCTCACTTGTCAAGCCTCGCCATAAATGCCAGGGCTTTTATCAAGTCTATCCTATCCCTATGGACTGTGCATCTGTCATCCCAGTACCACACTGGTCTGTTGTTTTTTAAGATTTTATTTATGCATTCAAGAACTGGGGTGTAGGCCAGAGGTGTGGGGGGCTGAAAGGATTCATGAGAGACAGAATGGGGAGCAGAACTGGTGGACTGATTGAAATCCATGGCTGAGGGGAGCAGTGGGGAGACAAGAGAAGTTTGCTGCGCCCTGCAGGTGACTCCTTGGCCAGAGATCGAACTCATACTGCAGTGGCTGTGGACAGCTTCACATTGCTGTGACTTAAGCCCTCATGCCACCAGGGAGGCCCAGTACCACACTGTTTTGATTACCATAGCTTTGCAGTGAGTTCTGAAAACAGGAAATGTGGATCCACTAATCTTATTCTTTTTCAAAATTTGTTTGGCTACTCTGGATATTGTGTATCGCACAAATTTTAGGGTCGGCTAGCTAGTTTGTACAAAGTGGCCAGTTAGGACTTGACAGGGCTGCCTTGAGAGCCTATAGGTCAGTTTGGAGATGACTGTCCTGTTACCCGCATTTCACCCTCTGCTCCATGAGCGGAAGTTGCCTCTCATGTATTTGTGTCTTCTTCAAAGTCTTTTAGTGACATTGTGTAGGTTCCAGTCTTGCATCTCTTTTGGTAATTTACTCTTCTCCTTTCTGATACCATCATAATGGACTTATTTTCTCATTTCACTTTGTACCGTTCACTGCTGGTGTTAAGAAATGTAACTGAAGGCTGGGTGGACCTGGCGCTGCGGCCTTGCTGGGGGCCTGTGGGTGCTAACGGGCTGTGCTAGGGGGTGCGCAAATGCAGATCCTCAGGTTGTCTATGTAGGGCGCGTCATCTGCAAGGGTCCTACTCCTTCCTTCTGCTCGGGACGCCTTCTCTTTCTGTTCTTTCCAACTGCTTCTTAGATATTAATTTCTTAAGCATTTTTAACCCGTTTTTCACCAGCTGCCTGTGCAGATGGTGCCATAATGGAACCCCCTGTCCATAAGGTTCCCTGGAGACGCTAGGAGGTGTCCCCGCGACGGCAAAAGCACCCCCAGGTGTGGAGGCTACGAGCACCACCCTCCCACTGGGGGGCCATCTCCCCGCCCTTACTCCGTGTTCAGCCAGCACGCCAGGCGTCTGGACCCCGCTGGCCGCCATCCCCTAACTCTCACAAGGTCCCAGGACGAAGGAGTGAAAAGACACCGAGTGAAGTCACAGGTCCAGGCAAAACAAACTAAACCCAGCCCGCCCACCGGCCAGGCGGCTGCGGGGTCAGGAGGGCAGAAGGGCCGAGGGAGCCCAGGAGGTGAAGGTGGAAGCTGGCCGGCCCGTCCCCTTCCCCCCGGCC
>NW_004567134.1:17015666-17018768 GCF_000260355.1 Condylura cristata | reverse complement strand
CCGCAGGCCCCAGCCCCGGGAGCCCGCACAGCAAGGGCCCTGGCCGCGGGCCCACAGGGACGGGCAGTGACGCGGGGGCCCCTCGCAGGCCACGGTGGCCCCCAGACCCGCAACGGAGGGGCCCCGAGCAGCTCTGGGTTTCCAGGCACAGGCGGGTGCTTGGGCAGAAGGTGCCTGGGGCGCAGGCACCGCCCCGACCCCAGAGGCCTGGAGACACCCCGGGAGCCCCCACAGGAGACAGTGCCGGGCGACCCGGGGCTGCGGCCGCTCCCCCAGAGCGCGGCCGCCTCGGGGGTTTTCGCCACCAGACAGGGCTGGTCACAGGCGCTCGAGGGGAGAAGCCCGAGTGCTCAGAACTTCCGGCGCAGGGGAGCAAGCTGGTTCCTTGCGATCTGCAGGCACCCCCTTCCCTCGGCGCGCAGAGCACCCCGAGGCTGGCCTGGGAAGACGCTGCCAGGAGGCGGGGGACCCCTCCACCGCCCACCTTTCCCGTGAAGTGCCCAGAGCGTTCAGGAGTGAGCTCCAGGCCACTTTCTCAGCACCCGGCGAGAGCCGCTCGCCGGCCAGGAGGCCGGGGCCCACCTCGGGCCCGTCAGAGAAGCGCAGGTCTGCGCGGCCGGTGCCCGCCGGACCCAGAGCCCAGCGCCCCGCCGGCCAGCGGCTCGGAAAGCCGGGCAAGGTCGGTGACGTGACGGGTGGGAAGGTGGCGTGAACGCAAGCGGACCCCAAACGGAAGGAACAGGAGCCCGAGGCCGCGCAGCGGTGGGCGGGCGCGGAGAGGCCGGGGCCCGGGGAGGGGACGGGCAGGCTGTGGGGGTCACTCGGGACAACCTCAGCTCATCGCCGAAGCTAACTGCTCCGCTTTTTACACGCGAATCTTTCAGATATTTACCCCACTGAAAAAGCCCACAAAAGTCTCAGGAACAAAAGCCGCAGCACCGAGCGGGGAGCTGCCGCCCCACCTGCTGGCCAAAGGCGCAAACGGCCACTCGGGCCGCAGTCGGGTGGCCCCCAACTAAGGGCAACCTTTGACACTGGACTTCTTGAATTTGGGAGTACCTTAATCACCCAGACTGCGCCCCCACAGGGATCCCTGCCAGATGAAGCTCCCCAGTTTGGATGAAGCCCAGACTGCGGGGCAGCAGAAGGGCAGTTTCCAGGGGTGCAGTTTCAAAGCAGCCTCGGCCCCCAGAGACGAGGCCCATGAGCTCAGCCAGGGTGGGCTGCACCCTGCTTTCCCCCAGGTCGGGCACCCGACTGCCTTTCAAACGGGACCGCGCAGCCATGCCGGAGTGGTTCCAGTGAGTGACCCCTCAGTCCCAACACGCCTGAGGACGCCCCCTCAGGCGGAACTGGAGGGCCGGGTCCCAGAGTGAACCCCCTCCTTCCCCCACCCCCGGTCCCCGGTCCTGGGCCTTCAGGGGAGCGACAGCGTGTGCCCTGCCAGCCACGGGCACTGTGACTCATGTGGGGCTGGGGGCACCCCTCCGTGTAAACCCCAGGGTGCCCACTGCCATCCCACCCGCTCGGGCCCCAAGAGCCCTGCAGGCATTCCCGGAGCCCCTCGCCCGGGCGGGCACGTCACGGACCCCCAAATTAGCCCGGCCAGCTGGGGCACGCGGCGGCTGTTGAGGCTTCTGGTGAGTTTTCAGCCTGATCCGAGACGGGGCCAGGGCCCTCTGCACCAAATCAAGCCCCGGCCCAGAACCCAGCCACCGGGTCCAAGGCCACCGTCCCCCGCTCCCGGAATTCGGTGCAAGCCCCTCACGCCCATGGGGGGTGCGGGGGTCTGGACTCGCCGTCGCCGGGGGGCCGCTGTGCCCAAGGGCTGGTTCTGGAAACGCGCTTCCCCTGAACACGCGCGAGCGCGGGCGCCCTCCCTGCAGGCCGCGCTGTGAGGCGGCTCCTGGGCCCAGTCGGCACCAGAACCAAGCCCGCGGCCCGCAGAGCCCTCGAGCGGGGTCTGCAGGCTGCACACTCGGCGCCGGACACGCTGGGCGGTTTGCTAAGGGCCAGACCAGCGCTTCAGAGTCCTGGGGAGCCGGGGCCGGCGGCCGGTTAGGGCCACACGCCTTTGCACTTCAGCAAACGGGGGGCAGGGAAGCCTGGCTCTCCACGCACGGCGGGCGGCAGCGGGCACACGGGCCCCGTCCCGATGCCTGCCACCCGGTAGGTGCTGGCCCTGCCCGGGCCCCGGTCATCCCTGCATCTTCACCAGCCCCCACACGGGGTGTGTGCACACAGCCCGGACAGGCGGGGGGGACGAGGGACAAGTAACTGCCCAGGGAGCTCAAGGTGGACTCTCCGCTGCCCCTCTGCAGCAAGCTCCTACTCGCCCTTCAAAACCTTTTCAAGTGTCGCTTCTTCCTTGAAACACAATTTTTTTTTTCTGGAGAGAGAGAACCGGGCAATGCCTCTGGGCACGCCCCCCTCGAGAAACACCTCTGCTGCCCACCTCCCCGCGGTGCCGTTATCTGCGCTTACGGCAGGCCACTCGGACCGCGTCTCATTTACGGCTGGGTCCTGGCTGCTCGCGGGGGCTAGAAACAGGGAGGTTACGCGGGGCCTGAGCTGAACCGAAGCATGAAATTAGCAGCCAGAAGTCCTGATAAATCAGCCACCAGCACCAGCAGGCTGGAAAGGAAGGAGACAATTCCCCGGCTGACGGCAGGAGTGGCCGTGGCCGCATGGCCGGGCTCAGGCCGTTCCCTCTAGGAAAGTCCAGTTCGCACTGCGATGCCAAGGTCAGGCGGGAGAGCAGGCAGGACAAGCCAGCGTGAGGCCTGGGCCTGGAGGGCAGAGCTGGGTGTCGGGGCCTGGCCAGAGGGTGGACACGCCAGCTCCAGACGGGCTCACAGGGAGGTGGGGCCGGGGCCGGGGCCGATGGTGGTCAGGGGCTGGGCCGCTGGACCCACGGTGCCCCCCCACACACAGGGGTCCCTTGGGTTTACAAAACCCAGAGCTGAGTGCCCACTGGCCTCTGCCAGCGCCACCCCCTACCCCGCCAGCGGGCATCAGCGTCTCCCTCCTGCCTGGCCTGTCCCAGCGTCACAGACTCCCGAGTCCCGGGGCGCCGCTGCCCCGCCCAGGCTGGCACATCTC
>NW_004567134.1:17009393-17010526 GCF_000260355.1 Condylura cristata | reverse complement strand
GAGCCAGCAAGGACCCCCGCCCCGGCGCGTCCCCACTCACGAGGGGCCGAGACGCTTCCCGCGGGGTCGTGGCGTGCAGGGGCAGGTCTCGAGGGAGGCGCGCTCCTCACTCTAAGGGACTCCACTGGGTGCGCCCACACCTGGCACCCCAGAGCTGAACCCCACATGCAGGCGGCCGTATTCCTTGCAGCTCCAGAGGTCGGAGGTCCCACGTCAGGCCACGGCTGGCTCAGCGCCTGCTGAGGTCCTGGGGCCTGCTCGCCGTTGGCCAGTATCAGGCTGTGTCTCCACCCGGCGCGAGGAACTTGTCTCAGAAGAGCCCGAGTCCCACGCCTGAGGGCTCCCCCCGGCGCTGGTCTCACAGCTGTGGCTTCCCAACGGCCCCGCTGAGAACCAGCCCCAGCCACGTGGCCTTCTCCCTTCCCCTCAGTGGCCGAGGACCCGCTCTCCGTGGCCGGGGGCCGCCCGGCGGGAGGCTGCCTGCTGGTTTTGCCACGATAATGGCCAGAACGGAGCGCAGGGGCGGGCCTGGGCGCCGAGTGGCCGCAGCCACGGACACGTGGACGGCGGCGCCCTGCACCCGCCCGGGCAGAGCCAGCGCCCGGCAGCCAGCGGGGCCACAGTGGACAGGCGCTGACCGCGTCGTCTTGTCCGCTGGGCGGGACGGCAGGGAGCGCTGGGGCAGACTGGGCTGCAGCCCTGCCTCGGAGAGGGCGCTCACCCGGCTCCGCTGGGCCCCGGGGCTCGGCCTGCCCCACCCAGGTCAGGCCCTGCCCCGCGGACACCGCGCAGGGGAGTGGCAGGCGGCTCTCGGGGACAGGCGTCCCCCGTGCGTCTGCGGGGAGGCCACGGAGGAGGTAAAGCTCACGTGCTGCTCGTTCTACGGACGGCCGCTGACGCCGACGGGGCCACGTGGGAAGGGGCGGCCACCGGCCAGTCGGGTCGAGGGACACGGAGCAAGAGGGGCCCTTCAGGGTAGCAGAGCCCGCGGAGGAGCGGGGCCGGGCTGGGTGCGAAGGAAAGCAGCGTGGCCTGGCGCCCCCCAGCCCCTCCCCCCCACTGGGGCCCCCCTCGGCCACTCTCCTGCTCAGGGAGCCTGCCGGGGGCCAGCTGGGCCCGCTGTGCGTGGGCAG
>NW_004567134.1:16994249-17005178 GCF_000260355.1 Condylura cristata | reverse complement strand
GGCCCCAGCTGACGCCTGCCAGCCACGCCCTCGCCCCTCCAGGAGCCACAGTCCCGCGCCAGGCTGGGCGGCGAGTGGCTTCCTCGGGGTCCCCACTGTGCCTGCTCCAGCCACTGCCGTCGGGAGCCTCCTGCCCGCCGCCGCGGCTGCTGATGCTGTTGCCAGGCAACGCCTCCCTCCACCTTCATCTCCCGCCGGAGCACCTGCCCGCCCAAGCTCCTGAGGGGTCCCGGGGCCCGGCTGCGGCCTCCTCCCGCCGAGAGGAAGGGAGCTGGCCGCAGGCGGCCGAGAAGAGGACCCCGCGGGAAGCAGGGAGGGCCGGCCCCACCGGCCCCAGGCAGGACGCTGCACCCCGGTGGGCAGACACTCGGCTGGGGGCCCCCATCTGGCTTCGGACACTCTCCTGCCTCTCTCAGAACCCCCAAACGATCGGCTCCCCCAACCCGCGGAGGGGACGAAGTCCGCCTTGCCTGCCCGAGCCGCTGGTGCCCGCCGACGCGGCCTCGAGCGCGGACGCCATGGTGCACGGCCGTCTCTCTTCCGTGTGCGGAACGGAAACTACTTTGTGAATTTCACTCACTGAGGCAGTGACAGGAGGTCACCTTGTGTGCTGGCCGGGCTGCAGCAGCGGGGCTGTCGCCTCTGAGGACCGGGCTGGGTTAGGAGGGAAGAGCCTCTTGCTGTGTGCATGTCGGCACCATCTGACCTGCTGGAGATGTAGGTCCACAGTCAACGGGTGGGAAGGAGGCGGGAGGACAGTGGGAGGGACTCGGCTCCGGGCAGCGGGCAGCGGGCCGCCGGTGTGGGCCTCAGAGCCCGGGGCCCTGCGCGCAGCTGGGGGCTCTCCCGGCCCACACGCCCGCCCCGCCCGCCCCGGGCCCCAGGCCTGCAGTCACATGGCACGGGGCAGCAGCGGCAGCTGGCCCTGCAGCTGGCCAGGCCCACCCCGGGCCTGCTGGGGCCTGAGCATCTCTGCTGGCAGCTCTTCCTGGGGCTGACGGGCGTTGTCCGGCACAGGCCTGGGGAGGGCCTGGGGACACACGGCAGGGACTGCGCCCCGCTCCCCGAGCCCGTCCCTGGGCCTTGTGTTAGGGCCACGCACCCCTCCGGCGCTAACAAGGCGGCGAGCCCCGCGGCTACGGGCAGAGACAGGGGTACCACGGCCCACACCCGGTGCCTGAGCCAGTGCACAAAGGCCACCTAAAGTGGGGGGCCACCTAAAGTGGGGGGCCAGTGCTTCCGCGCCGGCAGAGTGGGGCGAGCTGGCACGCGACACAGAGGCCGGGCGGCGAAGCTTCTGGGGGCCTCGATGGACACAGATGGACTCTGACTCACCGGGAGCGGGTGACTCAAAGCCTCGGAGACATGAGCTAATCGCTCAAGCCGTGGCGGGTGGCCGGGGGTGGGGTCTCGCACCCAGGCTGACAGTGCGGTCAGGCACCCCGCTGCCCGGCGGGCACAGCCCTGTGCCCATGCCACCGCCAGTGAAGGCCACGCAGGACACAGCCACGCCAGGGCAGGCTAGGCGAAACTGAATTCTGAGGCACGTTAGCATGGAAAGATGGGGACACAGCTTGTCTGAACAGAGGCCCCAGGACCAGCGGCAGGCCAGGCCCACCCTGTGCAGGCACCGAGGCGGCCACGGGGCACAGGAGCCCCCACCCCGCCTCAGGTGTGTCTGCGGGTCACCGAGCCCCGAGGGCCAGCGCTGACTCACTGATAGGCTGCTCAGGGACGGCGCCGGCCCCTGGGGAGCTTGTCAGCAAAGTGGGCTGCAGGCCCCGCCCCACAGTCCCCAGGGCCACGGACTCGGAACTGGACTCTAGCCAGATCCCCAACGAGCGGCACACACACTGCAGTTGAGGCGCACTGACCTAGAATATGTGACCTCTTGCCTATTATTAAACGTCAAAGCAGTTTCCAGCGAATGTTCCAGAGAAACACGACTTGGCCGCCCGAGCCCCTGAGCAGAGACGAGACCCACAGCTTGGAGGGAGGGCGGCAGGGACTGCCGAGAAGCAGGAGGCCAGGTGGACGGAGGCAGGAGTGACAGCAAGGAGGAAGTGGGCCGGGGCCGCCCTACCAAGATGGGGCTCCTGGGGTGCCCTGGCAGAGCAGGGGGTGGGGGCGAGGCCAGCAGGCCCTCACGCAGCTCCGGGGAAGGCGGGCGGAGGCCTGCAGGAGCTGGGGCAGGCGAGGGCAAAGGAGGCCGCTGCTGTCCTCTCAGGAGTGCAGGGTGAAGCTGCACTGGCCAGCAGCTAGGGTGGCGGGCCTAGGCGGGGAAGAGCAGCAGGGAGTGAGGTGGGAGGACGCTGTGTGAGCGGAAAATCAAATTTGCCAGCTTATAGATGCTCCTTTTCTTTCATCTTCGCATCATAAATTCCAACCAGCAGGGTGCTGAGCTGTCCTGTGTCAACCCCTCGACTTCATAACAACCCGGGGGGAGGGAGGACGGAGACAATGGTACAAGGCCAAAGAGAAGGAAAATCTCCAGGAAGCCAGGGAATGTGAGACAGAAGACAGGTGTGGGCTTTGTGCTCATCCACGTCCAGCCTGAACTCAGGTTCCAAGAGGTTCGAACTGGAGCCTCCAGGCCAGAGCACGGGCATGGGTCTGGGTAGGGCTGGCACAGTCAAGGCTCACTGGCTTCAGTCATCTTTTCGATCACAGGAGCCACCAGGCTGAGTCCAAGTCAGGACTGTATCAGGCTGGCAGCTAATTCTGGGCAGAACCTGGAGCCGACCAGCTGGTCGACCTCTGGAGCAAGCCAAAGCCCAGGGCTGGGCAGCTGAGCAACCTCGGCAGCCTCCACACGAGGTTCCAGCTGAAGCCAATCTAGGGAAACCCCGCCTAGCCTGCAGGCTCCAATTTGAACAACCGGTCAACATGGACTCCAACTAGCGGTGCATGAAGACAAAAGCCCCACTCAAACGGACCTGGTTTCAGACCGCAATGTGGTGCTGCAGGTGGATTCTACCCTAGCTCAGCTAGAGGTTCTAAAGTGAACTGCAGGCTGGCCCAGGGTCAGGGTTACCCTAGTCACAGGGTTGGGAAGCATAGAGGCCTACTGGTCAACAGCCACCCCCCCACCCCCCAGGGTGAGACGTGTGCAGTCTCCAGGCTGAGCCAGGGGCTGGACTGCTGGTCAACCTAGGCAGTATCCAAGTCAAACTGTAGGCTGGCCGACTGGTCAACCTCAGCAATCTTCATGCTGAGCCCAGGGTCTGCAAGTGGTCGATATGGGCAGTCTCCAGGCTGAACCAGTGTCTGCCTGGTGGTCAACCATGACATCTTCCACACTGACCCCAGGGCCAGCTGCTGGTTGATCTTGACAGCTTGCAGGCTGGCCAGCTGGTTGACCTCACCAGCCTCCAGGCTAGGCCATGGGACAGCCTACTGGTTAACCACAGAAGCCTCCAGGTTGAACCCTGGGCTGGTCAGCAGGCTGCCCTCAGCAGCCTCCGGGATGAGCCCAGGGTCAGCCTGTGGTCTAACAGGGGAGTCTCCAATCTAATCCCTGGGATGGCTCCCGGTAGATCCTGGCCATCTCCAGGTTGAACCTCAGGGCAGGCGGCCATCTGGTCAATCTCAGGAACCTACAAGCCGGTCATGGGGCCAGCCTCTGGTCAACCTCAGCAGCCTCTACAGTGACTCCAGTGTCCACTGCTCGTTAGCCTTGGCAGGTCCACACCATTCCTGTGTGTCATCACTCCCCATGTGACAGTGAACCCAGGAGGGGAAGAGCTGAGGGAACTGCCAGCAGACATGCTAAGCCCAGCACACAGGAAGGATAAGGGTGCATGGGGATAGGAGGAGTTTATCCTCTGGCCATCCTTCTGGTTGACCTTGACACCTTTCAGGCTGGACCAGGTTGACCTCAGCAGCCCCTAGGCAGAGCCTGGCGGTAGTCTGCTATCAGCTTCTGCATCCTGCAGCCTGAGGCCGGGTCGGCATGCTGGCCGAGCACAGCAGCCTCCATTTTTGGCCCGTTCCAGCTTACTGGTCCTTTTCGGGCTGAACCCTGCCTGCCCCGTCAGCCTCAGCAATCTGCAGGGTGAGTCTCATCAGCTCATTAACCCAGCATGTGTGCACGCTGCTCTCGGGGTTGAGTAGCTGGTCAGTCAGCAGCTTCGGGGCTGAGCCTTGGGCACACCTGCTGGTCAACCTTTAGAGCATCCAGCAAAAAGCCCAGGGCCAGTTAGCTGGTCGACCTCAGCAGCCTCAGGCTGAGCCTTCTTTGGCCTGCTCTTTGGCCTTGGCATCCTTCTGCCTGAGTCCATTTCCAGCCTTCTGGTCAACTTCTGGAGCCTCCACCTGAAGCCCAGGGCAGCCAGCTGGTCGACCTCCAGAGCGGCATCTCTGGAAGCTCTCACCTGCGCGATCTGTACCACCAGGTCTCCGTCCCTAGCTCCTGGGCCTGGCACCACTGTTCTACTCCCAAGACCTCAAATATCGCTGGCCCTCAAGCTCCTCCTTATCCCCATGCACACCTTGTCCTTCCTGTGTGCTGGGCTTAGCATATCTGCTGGCAGTTCCCCTCGGGTCTGCCCCTCCTGGACTCACTGTCATCTGGGGAGTGGGCAGCTCAGGACAGCTGTTGAGACAGCTGGTTGGAGTCCAGTCTCCACAGTCTTGATTTGCTTGTAAACTTGTGCTCGTTAGTTACCCTTCCTCATCTCCAGTTCTTGGTCTTTAAAACTGCAGCAGCAGGGCCGTCCCTGGGGGCGCAGTGGGTCAGAGCGCAGCACTGAGAAGCAAAGCCGCTTCCGCATGAGCTCGATCCCCGCCTGCCCGGAGGTGACCCCAGGGCGCGGCAGACCTCTCCTGACCCGCCCGCTGCCCCCCTCAGCAGTGGGCTTCGTCAGTCGGCCTGTCCTGCTCCCCGCTCTGTCTCTGGTGAGTCCTCTCACCACCCTTGCATGTCTGGCCTGTACCCCAGTTCTGTATGGATAAATAAATAAATCTTTAAAAACAACAACAACAACAACTGTGGCAGCAACACCCAGGATTTTCCAGAAGGTGAAATCAATGGTGGCTCCGAGTCCTTCACACAAAGCCTGTGTTGAAAATACTCTCACGGGGTAGCTGCTGCTGGCAGTGGCGGTGGGTGAGCCCACGCTGACTTCTTGAGACTTCACACTGGAGAGCAAATGACACAAGTCCGTCCGTGGTGCGACATGGCCCTTGCGAGGCAGGCCGGGGCTGGCGGCCGGGCCACACACAGCGTGCCCGGTTAGTGGGCGCAGCGGGGCACCCGTTGGGCTTGTGCAGGGGGCCACGCCCCAGCCCTGCTGCGGAGAAGACGCCGCACACGCCCAGAGCGCGGCGCCCTCCACGGGGCGGGGCGCACAGGAGACGCGCCGGGGCCACGTCACACGGCACCCACACGCCGGGCCGCAGGGCCGCTGGCGCAGACCCCGGGACAATGCGGCAAGCCAGGAAATGCGCCGGCACGTCCCCGACAGCCACAGTGGACGGCCGGCACCCAAAGGGGAAGACACAGGCAGGAGCCGCGCGGGCTCCGCCGCTTCACTCACCAGGACGAGGGGAAAGGAAAAGCCAGGCGCGGTCGGGGCGAGAGCTGACCGCTAGCGGGAGCCGGACAGGGCCAGCCCCTGGGGCGCACAAGGCGGCCGTGGGGGGCTGTGGCCGTGGGGGACAGGGGCGGCGGGAGAGCCACGGGGCCGGCGCACGCTGCCTTTGCAGCCGTCAACGTGGACGCCTTCGGCTTCTGCAGCCCTATTCTGGGGTACTGTAGTCAGGCAGCAACTTTAAAAAGACACTTTAAAAGGGGGAGGAGAGATTTATAACAGTCGTTTAGAGCTTCAGAAAGCCAGCAGCAGCCATAAAGTGCGGAGGGCTATGTAAATCGCCTGCCCGCTGACCCGCCGCAGCCGGAAAATGACCGCAGACACGAAACGCACGGAGACGGCGGGCGTCGCGTCCGTCCCGCCCGCCGGAGCCGCAGGAGCGGCCGCCACACGCCTCTCGCACCGCAGGGCCTCCCCGCTCGACTCCACGCGGCGGAGGCTCCCCTTGCCCCAGGGGAGACGCTCTGCCCGGCTCCCACCCTCGCCCTGGGGCTCCCCTCTCAGGGCCTCCCGCAGAGCGGGGCGGCGCAGGTGAGGGGCTGTGCCGGCCTCTCCGCAGCACCAGGCCTGCAGGCTGGGGGTCCCGCTGGCCACTGTCCTCAGGGCGCCCCAGTATGACAAGGAGTGGGAGATGAGAGGCCAGCGGAGGAGGCCAGCAAGTGGGCCACAGGTCATCGGGTGAGACTGGCTGGGGCAGGCGAGGTGAGCGCGGAGATCTTCAGCGGAGGGCGGGACGGAGGGCGGGACGGGCCTCGGAGGGGGCCCGGGCAGGACCTCCAAAGGAGACGGAAGGAACAGGAGGCAGGAGCCGGAGGAGGAGGAAAAGGGCCGGGCCAGAGTTGGGGGTGCTCCCCCGCGGACGTGGTGGTGGGCGAGGGAAAGGGGGGCGGCCTGCTCACGGTGGTCTCTCGTTTACCTCGCCCGGACGCCACCGGCAGAGGCCGCGCGCCGGCCGCCAGGGCTGGTCCCGGCAGGGCAGCCGTGGTGGGCCAGGCAGGCCCAGGGTCCTCATGTGAAGACAAGACTTGGAGCTACACACTTCTCCAGTGTGGCCGGAACGCCACTTCCTGCTAAAAACTAGCAACCCGCCCGCCTCCAGCAAACACACCGAAGGCATTATGAGAATTTTCAGTTGTCTCGTGACCGTCCCCGATCATTTCAACAATCTGTGTATGTGGTGAGATCCACAGATCGGGAGGGTTTATTTTTCAGTCTTTGGTTTATGGGCCTCTGTCCTGCAATTTCTTTGTTGAAGAAACTGGAATCTTTTCTCCTACATTTTCCCACAGCCTGGATTTGGCGGATGGCGACATTTCTGTTTCCTGAATTTCCTAGAAATCTGCAGTAGCCCTAGCGCACAGCCAAGCAGCCCGGCCGCCGGGGCCTGTCCCGAGGCCCCTCGCCCACGTGGACCTTCGATGACTGACCGAGGCGCCTGAGTGTCCACTCGGCCTCCGCAGAAAACCTGCTTGGCTTCTGGCGGGAAGCGGACGGGGTTTGCTTTTTGCCCAGTTTCACCTTCACAGGTGGTGCTTGTGGGTCTCCAGCAGGAAGCACAGGGTGACTGATGGCCTTTTTGCAGGTGAGCAGCTGTTCCCATCCCGGGTGCCGGCCCACATCACCAGGTGCTGCCACCAGTGACTGTGCACAGCTCCAGGCAAGATCCTCCTCGCTGCAACCTGGTTACCAGAGCTGAGTTCGTACGGGAGAGACAGGGTGAAACGCTTGCTCTGTCTTTTTCATGCCCTAGTTTTCAAAATAGCAAATTAGTTCCCTATCCTTGTCTCAGAGACCAGCTATCACCACCCTGATTTACATCTCACGCTCCACTGTCCAGTTCATGTCGCTGTCTCCACCACAGCTGTCCAGGCCTCAGGAGCCTCGGACATCGGCACCCATCCTTCTGCTACAGCCGAGACATGCCCGAGCGTGTGCCCGAGTGTGTGAGGCGCGTTGTCACTGGTGCGTCAGCCAGGGTCTACATGCACGCACCACTGTGCTCGCTGACGCACGTGTGGGAAGCACGTGTGCTGGTGCACGTATGTGTGAGGCACCTGGGGCTACTCGGGGGTCAGAACCCCCCAACACTTGACACTGCAGTCACTTGGGAAAACCTCAGCACATCCTGAAAATACCAAACTTAAGACCAAGACTTATCTAAATCCTTGAGCCTCCAAACTTCTAGAATACAGAATATTTTCATTAATTGTGAGGAAGCCAGGATTTACTAGACGAGACACACCAAAAACACTGGCCATAAGAGGAAAAATGAAGTGCTAAGTTGGGTTCCATTGAAATTAAAATTTTCAAACCCTCTGTGGTGACACACCGGGTTGGAGCACAGCCTAGGGAGCTGGCCACAACCCTGCAGCACAAGCTCGATCCCCACCACAGAGTGACCCATATGGCGCAGCAGACCCCTCCTGTGTCCCTTCAGCTCTTTCAGCAGTGGTTTTCAGTGGATCTGCCTGTTCTGCTCCCCACTCTGTCTCTGGTGAAGCCTCTCACCCCCTGCACCTCTGGCCTGTACTCCAGCTCTGTATGCAGAAATAAACTTAAAAAAAAAGAAGTGAATACAATCCCAAACTTCAAGCTATATTACAAAGCCATAATAATCAAAACTGCATGGTATTGGAACAAGAACAGACATACAGACCAGTGGATTCAGATAGATAGAAAACCCAGATATAAACCCACAGGTTTATGGACAGCTAATCTTTGACAAAGGAGCAAAGAAGATACAATGGAACAAAGAAAGTTTGTTCAGCAAATGGTGTTGGGAAAACTGGGAAGCTATATGCAAAAAAATGAAACTAGATCACTACCTCACACCATACACAAAAATCAACTCAAAATGGATTAAAGATCTAGACATAAGAACAGTAACCATAAAATACCTTGAAGCAAAGATGGGCCATACACGACACAACATATACTTCAGTGACATCTTTGAAGATACAGCACCCAATGCAACGATAGTGAGGGCAAAGATAAATAGATGGGACTACATCAACATAAAGAGCAAAAGAGACATTACAAAAAACAAACAGATATCCCACTGATTGGGAAAAAATTTTCTCACACAAAACTAGTGATAAAGGATTGATCACAAAGATATATAAAGAAATAATGAAACTCAACAAAAATAAACAACCCCATCAAAAAACTGGCAGAAGTGCTAAAAAGACACTTCTCCA
Source organism: Condylura cristata (assembly GCF_000260355.1). Taxonomy (NCBI): domain Eukaryota; kingdom Metazoa; phylum Chordata; class Mammalia; order Eulipotyphla; family Talpidae; genus Condylura; species Condylura cristata. The sequence goes on along the minus strand of NW_004567134.1, from coordinate 16,996,390 downwards.
AAGAGGAAATGCAGATGGCCAACAAGCATATGAAAAAATGTTCAACATCACTCATAATAAGGGAGATGCAAATTAAAACCACAGTGAGATACCACCTCAGCCCAGTGAGAATGGCACATCTTCAAACAACTAGCAACAACAAATGTTGGCGAGGATCTGGAGAAAAAAGAACTCTCCTGCACTGCTGGTGGGAATGCAAACTAGTACAACCACTATGGAAAACTGTTTGGAGGTTCCTCAAACTGCTAAACATGGAGCTTCCCTACGACCCAGCAATCCCACTCCTAGGATCTACCCAAAAGACACAAAAACACTGATTGAAAAAGATACCTGCACCCCCATGTTTATTGCTGCTTTATTTACAATTGGAAAAACATGGAAGCAGCCCAAATGCCCAAAAGTAGATGACTGGAGAAAAAAGATGTGGTACATATACACCATGGAATATTACTCAGCAACCAAAAAACAGAAACACATGTCTTTTGCAGCAACTTGGATGGGAAACAAGGCAGAAAGTAAAGGAAAAACACCGGATGGTTTCTCTTATAGCAGGAATATAACGACCAGGTAAGAAAATAATAATAATAATAATGAATAGCTATATACCAGAGACATTTTGTGGGGGTGGAGTGGGGAATGGGATCAGAAACAGCGGGGGTGTGGGGAGGGGAGTGCACTGGACTATGGTGATGGGTGATTTGGTGATGGGAAGCCTATGGGGATGACAACTGAGATGGAAAAATGCCCAAAATGATGTAAAAATAAACTATTATATTATTAAAAAAAAAAATGAAGATTTTCTGCTCTTTGCAAGATGCCATTAAGGAAATGGAGAGACGAGCCGTAGGCTGGGGGAAGGACTCACTTGCCACATCACCGGCACTGGAGGGCATCTGCAGCGTATAAGAAGAAAGAGCAAGAGAAGACAAACAACGCAGTTTATCAAAATGAACCAACAAGTGGGAGCGTCACTCATCGGCGGGGCTCGGGCGAGGAGCACACGAAGACGCAGGCGCCGCCAGTGGCCGAAGGAATCTGAGCCATGGAAGACCCTCGCGCCCCGGGGTCACCACACGGCTTTGCGCTCGGTCAGGGGCGGAGGGGTGGGGTGGCGTGAGGCTCAGAGCCCAGGGGACAGCGGCGCCAGGGCCGGGCTGGCGCAGGACAGAGGCCTGGGGTGGGGAGAGGCGGGGTCCCGGGTGGCGGGCTGGGGGGCGATGGGGTGACGTCTGCTGTGCGCGTCTGTTAAAGCTGGAAGCTTGAAAGCCTTTCTCGCAGGGTCAAGAAACGCCCTCAGAGGCCTCAAAGCGAGCTGCCCCCCCAGGCACAGGCTCCGCCTGGAGCGACCAGCGGGCGCGGGGGGCCTCTGGGGCTGGACCCTCCCTGGAAGCACCAGCGCTCTCCTGGGCGATGACCCTGACCCACTGGGAGACCGGCCGTCCTGTGCCTGGGCGTCTCTGCTCCCGCGTGAGGCGGTTCTGAGGCGGGCGGGCGGCCACCCCACACCTGCCCTGACGCAGCAGAGCGCCATGACGTTCTGGAAGAGCATGGCTGCTCTGGGCACGTTCCTGGCCGGCTGGACGCTAGCTGAGCACTGCAAAGCGAGGGTGGCTTCCGCCGGAGACCCTGAGGACAGGCGGGAGGCGCAGGGCGTGGGCACAGTGGGAGACTGATGACTGGAAACGGGGCCCTGTGGGCCTGCCGTCCACTCTGGGCCTGCTGCCACTTGGGGGAGGTGCTGGTCACTTCCCAGAGCCAGAGGGGGTCAGGCTTGCAGCCAGGGCCCACGGCTGGGGACTGGCCCAGGACGCCCAGGGGCTGGGGAGGGCGAGGGGACACCCAGGCCCACGGCTCCGAGCCTCGAGGGAGTCGTGACTAATGGTGTCGAGCTGGCGATGACAGGTCCTATTTCTCAAGATTTATTTGTTTATGTGAACCGAAGTGTCCTTTCTGCAGTCATGGGCAGAACTGGGGGGAGACAGGGTGCCTGCGGCCTCCCCCTCGGCACAGACGGCGGCTCCCAGTGCCCACCTGCGTCAGGCGGTGCCCGGTGGCTCTGCCTTGTCCCACGTGGTGGCTCAGCTCGACCCCTCGGCCTGCTGGCACCGCACCGCCCCTGGCCGCTGGGCGCGCTCGCCCTC
>NW_004567134.1:16993437-16993868 GCF_000260355.1 Condylura cristata | reverse complement strand
GCTCCAGCCGTGCCCGGCCCCCCACTTCACCGCCGCTGGACGGCCGCCAACCTGCCCGAGGGACGGAGCTGCAGGGCCGGCAGGCAGGGGCGCTCCAGGGGCCGGGGCAGGACTCTGCCCAGCCTGGCCTCGGGCGCCAGCTACACCCCGAGCTGGAGGCAGTGGGTGTGGGGGCCTCCAGGGCCCCTGCGCAGCCCGGCGGCTCCTGCCAGCATCCTGACCGGCCTCCGGGGAGCGGGCGGTGGGACCGCAGGACCCCAAACCAACACCAAGCGGCCAGCGCCCAGCTCTACCTGATCCGCTGCCAGGAAGCTTCCAGCAAAGAAAGGCCTTTGTTTCTAAAAAATGTCTGAACGCCTCGGTCACCGGCCCTGGGCGCGGCCCAGCACCCCCACCGGGGCCGGCATGACCGGCCCTGTCCCGGGAGTCGC
>NW_004567134.1:16990583-16993252 GCF_000260355.1 Condylura cristata | reverse complement strand
CCCAGCGAGCAGGGCGCGGCCCCAGGGGGCAGCGGGCTCCTGCTCGTCTTTGTTTCCACAGCTGGACACACGCCAGCTACCGCAAAGCCCGTGAGCTCACTGAGGAAACTGAGGCTCCGGAAGGGTGGAGGGCGCCGGACCCCACTCTCCTGGCCAGGCGCAGAGGTCACCCCGGCGCGGTCTTCTCGGGCCGAGGCGACCGTCTGCGAGCCCGCGTGCTGGACGGGGCAAGGACAGACAGGCAGCAGCTCGGGCCCGGACGACGCCCCCGGGCCCGAGGCCCAGGGGCACCGAGCGGGGTGCAGGTGTTCTCCCCACAGACAGCGCTTGCTGGGCGCCTTGGCGGGCTCTGCCCGGCCTCCTCCTCGGTCCAGCTGAGTGACCCTGGTCAGCCCTGCTCGCTGGGGACGGCACGACGTCGCGGCTGCCCATCCCAGCGTGACGAGCCGGACTTCTCCCTCAGGCCCGGACGGGTCCAGGAAGCAGACCTGGCTCTGAACACCCCACAGTGACTAACAGGCTGCTCAAGTACGTCGGTGCAGACTTAAAAACGGAGCGGATGCCCAAATAACAGGCTGCGGGCTGGCACCCCAAAAACAGCGTCATGTGTGGCACAGGAGGCAGGTCTGCCTGCTGCCCTGGAAGCTTCTTTCACAGCTGGAAGCCTCCCCAGAGCCCCAGGCCCCTCCCCAGCAGCAGGAGTCTGGAGCGGGAGGTGGCCGTGCAGACTGGCGCAGGGCTGGCCAGCTGGTGGCCGCCTGGCCAGGGCCCAGCAGAGAAGCAGGCTGCCCGGGCCACCCCGCTTGCGACAAGATCACCACCCCGACCTGGCTGATCCCCGCACCAGCCTTAGCTACAAACGCGCACAGGTCAGCGTGGGGTGCGGAGCGGGGCAGGGGCTGCCCCCCCAGACAGGCCCGCGGTGGGCGGTGGGGGGTGGGGAGCGAGCTCCCCGGGACGCCCCGGGCCGGGCAAGCACTGACTGTACCTTTCAGTCCCACAACCACCCCGTCATCTTTGGACAATGTTCATCACCTGAGTAATCTGAAAAACAAATGCACCGCAGCACACACCATGCTGGGGGTGTGGGGGTGCTGGGCTCCGGCCTGGGGCCTTCCAGAGCCGGCGGGGTGAGGCCCCAGGGAGCTGGCAGTGCCCGCAGCGTGCTCTCTCTCTAAAAATTAAGTTCATCTTAAATACGTTTTCGAAGCACTAAATGTGAGGGACCGTGAGGGGCGGAGACCTGACATCAAACAGAGGCTGCGTCCACCTGGGGAGACGGCCACCCTCGAAGGCCCCCGGGGGAAACGGGCGGTCTCCTTCCAGAGCAACTGAAACGCCACCCCCGGGACCAGAGCCGGCTCCCAGGGACAGCAGGCCCAGCTCCGGTCTGTCCGCCCGCGTCCAGCTCACCCGCTGTCTCGGGGTGTCCAGGGAGACGCCCGCGCCCGGCGTCGGGAGCCTGAGCGCCCAGCGGCACCGCCCCAGGCCAACGAAGCCAGCGGTGCCGCACCAGGGGGCAGAGCCTGTGTCCTGAGGTTACTGAGCCGTAGACAGAGTCACAGGGACCCCCGAGCACCCCTGCAGCTCCCCCGAGCCCCCAGGAGACGGGACGCGCATCCCCCACGGCGATGGTCCCAGACACGCGGCAGGCAGCAGGGGCCAAGCTGGCCGAGCCCGGCCCTGACCGCCAGGGCTGCTCTCCGGTGCCCCGCCCCGCGGCTGAGGCTGAGGCCTGCGAGACCCCTGGGGACAGAGGCAGCTGTCATGGCCACCAAGTGTGACAGAACCGACACGCCGGCACCGAGCAGCCGTGGGGGCCAAAGCGGAAACCGAGGGGCCTTCCACCCTGGTCAAAAGCTGAAGTGACCCAAACTCGGTGGATCGTCCAAGCCACTGAAATGGCCACTTAAGCTGAACTTAGTTTGTGGAGAACTGGCTTTGGGGTCAGACGGAGGCGGTTCAAGTCCTGGCTCCCCACAGTGGGCTTGCTGTGACCCCCAATGGTGAACCACCCTCTGGGCTCCAGGGCCCCCTCTAAACGGCAGCCGTGACTGTGACCGCCTCAGCTGGAGGATGCACTGGGCACCCCGGCCTGGAGCCGCCACGCCAGACGCCCCCAGAAACAGGCCCCTCAGCTGTGTGGCCACCCTGTCCTGAGCCAACACCACGGGGAGGACCTGCCACACCAGAGGCGAATCCACGCTCAAACATCACCGCAGCTGGGGGCTCCTGACACCCCCTGAATCTGGGGCTCTCATGAACAGTGTACCCACTCCCAGGCCCAACTGGGCCAGCCGGCTCAGATCCCTGGGGGCGCGGCGGGGCTCCAGCCGTGCCCGGCCCCCCACTTCACCGCCCAGATGGAGCCCTTTCTCCAGGACGCTTTTGCATTAACCGGCTTCAGGTACCCGAACGTCCGAACGTCCAAACGTCCGAACGTCCGAACGTGCGAACGTCCGAACGTGCGAACGTCGCGGGCTCTGACTCCCCGACGAGTCCCGGCCCTCCCAGCCAGAACATTCGACTGGCTCGTGCCCTTCCCCTCCCCCGCGTCTGTGCAGGCCGGCGGCCAGGGCCCTGCAGGGTGGCCATACGCGGCCCAGGCGCGGCAGCGGCGGCCGGGGTCACTCACCAGCAGTGGGGCTTCTCTGCCGTCCAGGTCCGGC
>NW_004567134.1:16987867-16988961 GCF_000260355.1 Condylura cristata | reverse complement strand
GAGCCCTGGCCCCTGCCCAAGCCCGTGCCCGCCAGCGCTCGCTTCACACTGGCGACGGCGCCGGGAGATGCCCTTCACCGGCCTGCCAGGCCGGCCGAGCCCGGCCACTTGGGTCACAGGGGGCAACCGCGTGGCCCGCCCCGAGGAAGCCACGGAGGAGAGAGCAGAAAGGTGGCCCCCCCACGCCCCGGGATGCCCCCAGCACAGACTGGCCGAGGGGCCCCGAAGGGCCTTTTGCGGCCCCAGTGCCCCGAGAGGGGGCGATTCGCCTGGATCGCGCACCAGGGGCAGCAGGCCCGGGCTACCAACTGTCCCTGCCTCCCGCAGCCCGGCCGGGCTCCTCACGCCCACCACAGGCGTGTGCGAGTGTGAACACCAACTTCATGCGCACAGGCGGATGTAGGACTCTCAGTAATACACGAGAATTTAGAAAACAAGTCAAAAATGATGCCAAATACCAAAATTCAGAGACTTCATTTTGGGGGTACTGTCCTGTGCAGAGTGCATGCACACTACGTGACACCACATTTTTTTTTAAGATTGATTTATTTGTGCACACAGAACTGGGGTCCAGGCCAGAGATGCGGAGGGTGAGGGGATTCACCAGAGGCAGAGCGGGCAGCAGAACAGGCCGACGGACGCGTCCCCTGCTAGGGGAGCAGCGCGCGGCCAGGAGAGGTCTGCCGCGCCCTGGGGTCGCCTCCGGGGACCGGACTTCCCGGTGCTGCGCTTGACCCCGCTGCGCCGGCGGGGGCCACAGTCCTCAATTCCCTGCCGAGTGCCGCCAGCGTGACGGGCAGTGCGGGTCGCCCACCTCGTGTCTCCCGGGGCCGAGCGGGCCGCAGACGCCTGGGCGCAGGCCGCGAACACCAGCCGAGCAGGCCGACTCCCAAGCACTCTCCCGCGCCCATGTGGGGCCAAGTCGGCCGAGACCGACCGCGTCGTCTCCAGCCGGAGGAGGCCGCTGCTTCTGCCGAGCTGACGCAGACCGGCCTCGCCCCTGCGCCGGCTCCGTGTCGGCCTTTAAGCTGCTCGCCCGTTTGGGGAGTCGACGCCCCACACCGCTGCCCTGAAGGCCGCCGCCCGCCAGGGCT
>NW_004567134.1:16984709-16985934 GCF_000260355.1 Condylura cristata | reverse complement strand
GTGTCCTGAAGGCCGGCGTGCGTGGCCGTGTCCTGTAGGCCCGCGTGCGTGACCGTGTCCTGAAGCCCCGCGTGCGTGGCCGTGTCCTGAAGGCCCGCGTGCGTGGCCGTGTCCTGAAGCCCCGCGAGCGTGGCTGTGTCCTGAAGATCATTTCTGGAGACAGGAAAAAAGGAAAGGGCACATCAGGAAGTAACGGCACCGCGCCCTACACGGCCGGCTCTGCAGGCGCCCCCACGGCTGCGGACACAGGACGGGGAGAGCTGCTGCTCTGTAACTCTGGGGCCGCGGGAGTCTTGGTTCGTTGGGTGAGTCAGTGGGTCAGAGTGGGAGACAGCCGGGAGTCGAAGCACCTTCTTACCAAGCTCTGGGAGCTCTGGACTGTGCCGTATGTAGGAAACGGCACAACAATTTCGGACATCTTGCTCCCACTGCAGTAACAAGACAAGGCGGTCACGTCACCACCAACCTCGCTTGCTTCTGTCAGAGAGCTGGACCTGGGAAGGGCGTTCCAGGGCAAAGCAGCCCGGAGACAGCCGCAGGAGGGCTCGCTGTGGGCCGAGCGCTGGGCCCGACGCGAGGGACTCTGTCATGGGCGCGGGGCTCCTCGCCCTCGTGAGCTCCCCAGGAGCGGCAGTGGAGAGGCAGGAGGGCGAGTGGGTTTGCGTCCCAGGAAGGTGGGCAGACGTCCTGTGTGCACGCTCGCCCGGGTGCGGGCCTGGCTGCAGCCGGCCTCGGGGCAGGGAGTGGGGAGCTGAAGTGAGCCCCAGGTTTCCAGCTTGAACAGTGGGCAACCAGGCCACACATTCACTGGTCACTGGACGGCGGGGGTGGGGGGCCAGGGCTGAAAAGAAGGGGTCTGGACTCTCCGGCAGACATCTGCCCACAATTTATCTGTAAAAGGAAATAGAAATTTGGCAGTGACACACCCAGGTCATGGCCCTTCCTATCTGTGTTTTGTTCCGTGCTGGGCTGCCGCGGAGCTCAGAGGGTGAAGTCGAGAGAGGTGGTGCTGTTTTGTTTCGTCCCCGCTTACGCAGGCAGAGTTGCAACAGGCCCTCTCCATCATCTGTGGAATTAGGAGAATGTGCAGGACTAAAATAGTAGGTTCCAGGCCTCATAGCTCAGCTGTGAGTGGGACCAAAAAGTGGGCTCCTGCGCCTAAGAGCGGGACTCAGGGTGCCACCTGCAGGCTGCCGCCCTGACTGCACTGCCCTCGCCTGAAGCC
>NW_004567134.1:16983081-16984056 GCF_000260355.1 Condylura cristata | reverse complement strand
CAGCTCTCCAGCTGAGGGCCACAGCGTGAGGGGACAGCAAGGCTCTGCGGGGCAGCCTGGTCGCGGCCTGGGGGGAGGAGCCGCGGCGGGCGAGCGCGGGGTCTCTCGGCGAGCAGCGAGCACGCGGGCGGCGGCGAGAGGACGAGGGAGACCACAAGCGACTTTCAGGCTTCAGGCAGAGACGTGCGCAAGCGTGATCAGATCTCACCTGCAATCACCCTCACTGCGGCGCAGCAGGCCGACTGCGGAGGCGGGAGACGGGCTGGGCCCGCGGCTGGCCGAGGCACAGGCCGGCAGGGGGCGCCGGCCCGGGCGGCACAGGCAGGCAGTGGGACCGGGCGGGAAGGAGGCTGCTTTTTTAGCTAAGGATCACGTCTTTACTTTGCTTTCAGAACTTTTTGGGGTGGTGCAGAGTAGTTATGGGCAAGCGGCTCAGCTTCAGCAGCTCTGGTGCCCGAGATGCCAGGCAGGCAGGGGGGCATGGCCCGTGGCGCCCAGGAGGGTGGGCAGGAGAGGGGTTCGGTGCCAACTAACGACGGGCCGAGCAGGGCCCGGTGTCTGGGCAGCCGGCAAGCGCGGCCTCTACGAAGGAGAAACAGCAGCAGTCCCAAGGGGTGCTAAGCAAGGAAGACGGGGTGCCCAGAAGGCGCCCGGATCTCGCCACACGGGGGGCTGCGGTGACTGCAGTGAACGTCTCTGGGAGACCAACGGGGTGGGCTGGCGGAGGGGACGAGTCCGGGGGAGCGGAGGGGCGAGACTGTCTCAGACGGGCAGCAGAGCTCAGCGCCGGAGCCGGACTGCTGCCCGTGGCTGGCTTTCAGATGAGGAAGATCTGAGCTGAGAAACCAATGAGAAAAACCCGGCTGAGAGGCCTTTCGCAGAGAGGAGGGACGGCGTCCACTCAGAGGCGGAGGGACGGCTCCCACTGCGCCCACGCCCACGCGGACACCCGGCGGTGCGGGCCCGGGGCCGGCA
>NW_004567134.1:16981199-16982915 GCF_000260355.1 Condylura cristata | reverse complement strand
CGCGAGGAGCAGGCCCCCCCTCGCCCACCAGCGCCGGGGGCAGCGGGTCCAGCCGGCTCATTTGCCGGACACTAAGCACACTCCTGCCAGGGACGGCCGTGAGCGGCCAGGGAGACCCGAGCCACCGCCTAAGGCCAAAGCGCTCGCGCCTGCCGGTGTTTGCCTTCGGAAACGCACCTCCGACAAGTGACCCACACGGTCACACGGCCGCCGTTTCTGAGCAGAAAGGGAGAGAGAGCAGCGGACGGGACGGGACGGGACGGGACGGGACGGGACGGGACGGGAGGATCACCACGTCCTGGCTCACTGGCACAAACGTCCTTGGGCAGTCGTGACGCCGGCCGAGGGCCCCCCAACACTCACCTGTGTGCTGCTTCCCAGGCTTCCTCCCCCTCCAGAAGGTCTCTTATGATGTCTGAGCTGGAACTGAAAGGAGATTTACACGTGAATGTTGCCAGACAACAAAAACACTTTCGGTCTCTGTATATACTTCTAGAAGGTGCAACTCGTCTGGAGTGAGACACAGCCGACAGCAGACCAGGGTGGGCGTGGGGCAAGGAGGGGCCGCAACTGTGCCCAGGACACGTGGGGGGACGGGGTGGCTTCACAGCTGTGCACGTGGAGCAGGGCGCGCCAAAGCAGGTACTTAAATCACCTGCAGTTCACTCTACATGCAACAGCTGCAAAAATCCTTATCACATTAGCAGCAATGATGAGAAAGAAGCACCACAGCCTGAACAAGCCCAAAAACACAAGCCCTGGCCGAGCGGGGCACAGCCGTGCGCCTTCTCCATTTCCTATTAGCCGTGAAAGACCAAGTTGTGGGGTGGAAACTGCTTTTGTAATCAGATTCACAAGAGATATTTGGTTCCTAAGTGGCGTTTAGTCCTTCTGTAATCAAAGTAAAGTAAAATGCAATTAATTTGAACTGTGCTAATAACGGAGCCCGCTACAAGGCAGCCGGCTCCCAAGCCGCACAGGCTCAGTGAGGTCGGGGAAACTATTTTAATGCTTTCACCCGAAAACATTCCTAGGAAATGAGCAAGCCCTTTTTAAAAGGATATGTATGTCAGACCAGAGCCGCTCTGCAGAGGCCTGCGACTCAGGCCCAGGCAGAGGCCGGGAGCCAGCGCCCCGCCCCGGGGGTGCTAGTGACCACCGGCTGCACACGTCTCGGGGCTCAGAGCCTCTGCGTGCCCTCGCGTCTTCAGGCCTCGGCTGACAGCCCCGGTGCAGGCCCCCCCACCGCAGGGCCCCCCGGAGCTCTCAGAGCCCCGAATGTGGCTCACAGAGACTCCAGGGCGGGCGGCCAGGCTCCCGGGAGGGGAGGCGGCCTCACGGCGCAGGGGCGCACAGGGACGCCTCAGAGACACGTCGCCGCTGCCGCCCAGAGCCGGAGCTGGAGCGGCCAAGGCTCTGGCCCTGGCCAGGCTCCCGGGAGGGGCGAGGGCACAGGACTGGCGTCCTGGGGGGGGGCGCGCAGACACGCCAGAGAGCCGTGGCGCGGCGTGACAGCTTCCGGCCCCGCAGGCCGTGTCTGGCATGCGAGGATGAGTGACGTGGCGTAGAAGGCGCCCGAAGGGGGACGCGCAGAGGACGACGGGCCGCTGTCTGAGTCGGGCGGCCGCAGGGTTCCCTGCCGCCAGCACCAAGCCTCCCCAGGCCCAAATCCAGGCGCGTCCGGCCGGTGGCGCCGCCCGGTCTGCGCGAGGCGGG
>NW_004567134.1:16953163-16981099 GCF_000260355.1 Condylura cristata | reverse complement strand
CCGGCGCCGCCCGCCCGCGCCCTCTGCTCCGAGCCCTTCACACTGCCCCTCCGGCACCCACGCGGACCGGCCGCTGCCTCGCGGCTGTTTTCCTCACCACTCCTCACCTGCCCAGAGCCCTCTGACAGGTTAATGCCACAAACAGAACGTCCAGCTGCCCACGCAGCACATCTACCTCACTCGTCGAGTGAGACTCCGTGGCCACCCTACCCACGGCCTCCCCCCGTGTTCCCGAGAAGTCACGAGCTCGGAGGCGGGGGTGGGGGCCGGGGGCCAGCACAGTCAGCTGCTTGTCAGCGGCCCCAGCACACACGCTCCTGTACACCGCAGGGTGCCAAGCCGCCGCCTTCCCGCTAAATGAGCAGCACGGTCAAGCCGGTCACCTTCCCCAGCAGTTTGTGATCAATTTACTTAGGGGCTTTCAAGCCGCCAGGACAAATCACTCATTTGTTTAAAGGAAAATATTTGCAGTACATTAGTGACATAACCTAAGAGGTGTTTGCTGTCCTACCTGGGCACAAACAGATGGTGGAGGAGGCTCACGAAAACATGTCTCCCAAGTCGCCTACGGTCTCGGGGGCCTCACCCCCAAGACCGGGGCTTTACCCCGGCCCTCAGCGCACGTCACCCCACCCACCCCGCGGGAAGTGCCCTGAAGAGAGCCAGGCCCCAAGTGGGCGGCTGAGAGTTCAAGAGGCTTGAAGTTCACCTAAAATGAAGTTTCAGACTTCCTGCTGCTCCCATTCCCGTCACACGGAGACCCTGGGAGTCGATGCTACACGCCCCCCCACCCCCCGACGGGGCTGTTCACACCTTTTACAAGAGCCGTGCTGCACTTACCATCTCCTGTGCAAAAGCCACACTCCTGAAGCTAGACAGTGCCACGAACAGGGTCACAGAGACTGAGTGGCGTGGCGCTCACTGCTGCTAAAATTATCTCCTCAGATCTTTTCCTTGTGGATAAGAGTGTTAATATTTTTGAAGTCTTAGTCATCTTAATGTGCCTAGGGAGATCAGAATTCCTTTCATGCACTTTCCAGACATCTGAAGAATCCTCCACAGGAGAAAATAAATTCCTCACTGCAGTTACACCTGGGGTCAGCGTGCACAAAAGCCCAAGAGCCGTGGGCTGTGGCCTTGAACTCTATCGCGAGAAGGAACTTCAGCTTCGACACTGTCTGGCTTGGCGGGCCCTGGAAGGCAGTGAGCATTCGCTACAGAAGGGGGTTCAAATGGTGACCCCTGAGGCCGCCAGAGGCCCAGCTAGAGTGCTGTTACTACATGGGTTAAATACACGAGACTCAAAGTCAAAACTATGAACCATGAATTCTTCGGAATTCCTAACATCTGTCAGGAAGACTCTGGCGTATTTACTTACTCACAGCACCCACACTTCACTTCACACCGCTCAGGCGCTCAGCCGCGCTCTCCACACAGAAGCTAAGCTGTCTACAGTGTGCTGTGGGCTGTGGCCTCGGTCTTTCCATCAGTTTACTCCTGTCATTCTCTGGAGCAAGGCAACAGTCTCTTGGCTTATTTTTATTTCATTCTACTTGTCAAGACTAACCAGTGAGCTGTAAAGCAGATGCCAAATGTCTCGGGCCGAGGTCTGGCTGCCAGTCGCGCGGCCCGCCTTGCGCGCCAAGCTAAGGCGCAGCCCATTTCTGTCACCTAATGCGTCGCCCTGGACAAGCTCAGTGTTCTGAGTCCAACAGCCTCCCGGGTACAGTCAGGATAACAGCACCGGACTAATTTTGGGGCGGGACAGCCCACCGCCTGGGCGCCTGGCACAGAGCTGGGCCACGCTGGTGTTCAGTTAACGCGGTCCCACTTCCGTGGCGCCGACGAGGGTCCGCACAGCCTGCCCCTGCCTCAGCACCGGGCTTCCGTTCGCCCATGGAAACGCCATTTCCACGTGTACTATTTTAGTCCCGATTTCCACTGCGTCTGTGCCCCCAGGGTGCAGACTCATCAGAACTGGTTATTTATCCTGCATGGCCGGCACACAGGGTACTGAGGGGCAGGCACAGGGCAAACATCTGCTAACACGTGGGTTACAGGTGAGCGACAAGTGGACTTTTTCTGCGATTTGCAGTCACTGCCCCCAGCCCCCAACCGTGCTCATCCCTGCCACACGGCAGCAGGGTGCCTGATGACAGCCACCGGGAGAAACGCCTCCCTGAGGCAGACGCGGGGACTGAGGGGGCAGGGCGGCGCCGCCCCGACACAGGCGCTCCGGGGCAGCACCCGCCACACCTCCACTCGCAGTCCAGTCCTAGGGCGAACCGCCACCCGCCAGCCCAGAGCCTCCGCCGTTCTGGGCTCCAGAAAGTCACGCCATGCTGACAAGGACAGAAACGAGCATGCTGTGAGGAACTATGCCTACCAGTCACGTGATCATCCGACCGGAGGCATCTGCCTCGGGGAGACACGGACGCACGTCCAACTCCCAGGCGCAACTATGACGCTCTAAATGCACAGCTGTCACGGAAGCCCGGCGAGGTCCACCGACAGCTGCAGCTACCGCCCAAACCACCACAGCCCTGCCCCTCAGCGGGACAGCTGCCCAGTCCCAGAGCCTCCAAACTGCACCCACGGGGTGGCCGGGGGACTGGAGAGCAAACTGCCAATGGCGTTTTAAAGTGGCTGCACCACTGTGCGTCGCCACTAGCGACGCAGCAGGAGCCCCAGTACCCCGGGCAGCCACGCGCGGCAGCGGCCGGCCCTCCACATCCCGGGCGCCCACTGGGGTGCGGGGGGATCCGTCTTTTAGATTTCACTCTCATCTCCTCGTGTCCTTTTACCACTAGAACCAGACACGGAACTGAGCGCGCAGCGAATGGGGAGGAGACTCGCGCAGGAGCTCGTCCGGTCCTGACTCGCCCCACCATGGCAGTGACACCGCCAGCAGTAACGCCAGCGCGTAAGCCGGCCGCGCCGACAGGTTACAGGGTGAGCCCCGCTGTCGTGAGCAGTGGATGCAGACAGGCGCTCCCACAGAGGACAAACTTTCCCTCCCCCACTTCGGAAGCTGTGGCTCAGGCCCACCCCCCACCGGGCGCTCGGCAATGCACTGCTCCTTCCGGGGCACACCCCTTGCCGTGAAGCTACTTTAGCATCAGGCCCGGTGTTAGCAGCAAGAACTGACGCCAGACAGCAGCAGCTGTTACGAACAGTGAGCGAACGTGGTCTCTCCCTCTGGAAGCCCCTACGGCGCGCACTGTGCTGGGATCGCGGTGGGCTCACGTGCCGAGACACAGGGAGCAATCTGCAGGGAAGGCGGCACTGAGCGCCAGGAGGAGGCTGCGGCGCTGAGACTGGCCGGCGCCTGCGCAGCCAGGCGACTTCCACATCGCGACCCAGCCACCCCGTGACGGACACCCAGCTGGGCGGCGCGGGGCGCTGGCCACCACCACACACCCAACTGCCGGCGCCCTCTGCCAAGGCTACACTCCTACCACAAACCCCGCTCTGCTCAAGGACAGGAAGGGTCTTAAACTCACCCGACTGTGGACGTCCAGCAGTGGCCACTGAGCCGCCCTGTGACAGCCCCACGCACAACGAAGTGTGAGCCTCGCGGCTCAAGCAGACGAGCCAGCATCGGCTTCCGGAAGCACACCCAGCCCGCTTGGACGGGCGGCCGAGTCTGCACTGGAACGCGCTCTGCCACCCGGGCTCCAAAACAGGCTCTAAATGGCTCCAATAAACTGTGTTGGCTAGACCAGGAGAAACACATTAATGAAACCTCAAAGGCTCCGACAGCTGACTTCCACCATTATCCAGAAAAGCCTCTGTATTTTCGCGGCTATCGGCGCTTTAACTCTGAGCCCACCGAGGCCCCACTGCGGTAAAATCAATAGGAGGGAGCGGGAACGGTGATTTAACAGCACCCATGTTCCAGAGCGCAAGGGTCTGTGTGGGAGGACAAAGAATGCAGAAGACGTGCCCGTCCGCACTGCCTGCCCTGGGAACAAGGCGCCCCCGTCATCTGTCATCCAGACCAGACACCGGGACAGCGACGCGCCGGCTGTTAAGAGATGGCTCAGAGTAGCGAGCCAGAAGTGGGGAGCGGCCTAGCCAGGCAAGCAGACAGGCGGCCTCTGTGTCTGGCTGACACCATGACCCCCTCACCCACGGGCCTGTGTCCTGAGACCCCCACGATGCCTGAATCGTGACTTAAACCAAACGCTAGCTATAGGCACAGGCTGGTTTCCCCACCCAAGTCTGAGCAAAATTTCAGTTATAAAATTAGCACAGTAGGAGACTAACAGCTTCAGCTAAGAATAAAGCGATTATATCAGTAACTGTAATCAGTGCAGGTCCTAGGTCGGCCGTCTCACTCTCAACATACCTGCCGCACATAACACTTTCTGACTAGAGCTGACTGGGAGTGACCAGCCGAACTCTAAGCTCCAACATCTCCATCGGAGAAGGGGGAGCCTTTTGCACTGAGAACAGCGCCACGAAAACATTAATAACAACGGAAGCAACGGCATCTGGGGTGAAGCCTGTGCGACGCAAGCCGTGCCCGGAGACCCTGGGCTGGCAGCACACGCCTGTTCACCCGGCACCGGAAGCCCCGCCCCATCCCGCCTGGCAGGAAGTGACCGGCTCATGAATGCTCCAGGTACCTCCTAACCTGAGTGTTTACTTTCATCAGCCCTCACTGCCTTTCTCTCAAGTTCAAAGGTCTCCAAGGAGATTTCACACCTGTCCCTCTAAAGCTAGTATGAAATGAGAAGGCAAAAACAATGCAGTTTTAACAATTTACAAGGTGATCAAAAGCTTAATCAGGTGACTTCAAATAGATAATTCCAGCAGCACATCACTACAAAAATCACTTATTCCCATTACATATGATTTCATTCACCAGAACTGCTACAAAGACGCTGAAATTTTTCCCTTTGAAAAAAAAAAGTGATTATTTATGCACACAAGAAC
Organism: Condylura cristata; assembly: GCF_000260355.1. Taxonomy (NCBI): domain Eukaryota; kingdom Metazoa; phylum Chordata; class Mammalia; order Eulipotyphla; family Talpidae; genus Condylura; species Condylura cristata. The sequence goes on along the minus strand of NW_004567134.1, from coordinate 16,976,158 downwards.
TGGTTTACAGACCACAGGTGTGGAAGAGTGAGAGGATTCATTGGAAAGGAGTGGGGAGCAGAACAGGCAGTCCACCAAAATCCACTGCTGAGGGGAGCAGCAGGGAGACAGGAGCGGTCTGCTGAGCCCTGCGGGTCCCTCCCTGGCCGGGGGTCAAATTCATGCTGCAGTGGCTGCAGTGCTGCTCTTTAACCCGTTGCACCACCAGAGAGGACCCTTTCTCTTTTTTTTTGAGAGAAAGACTGCTTAGAGTACTGGGGGTGTCGATCCAAAATCATGACTAACCGTGTGTCTAATACTTAGAAGGAACTAGTTGTTTCTGTAAGGTCTCATCCTTACTCTTCTCAAAGCACTGTAGAAAGAAATGGTTGGCTACTTTTTAAAATGAAGAAGTAAATTCTGAAATGGTCAAAACTGCACCTCAGTTTTATGATTCAAGGCAAACACATGCAGAAGCATATAGGATAAAAATTCTATAGAGTTTACAAAATGTCTAAAAAACTGAAAAAGCACACTTTAAAAATTCAGCCTTTTGGGCCCTCCCTGGTAGCGCAGCGGGTTAAAGCACAGCACTAAGAAACTAAAGCCACTTCCGCATGAGTTCGATTCCCGCCCTGGAGGTGGCCCCCATGGCGGAGCAGACCTCTCCTGACCCGCCCGCGGCTCCCCTCAGCAGTGGACTTTGTTGCTCCCCACTCTGTCCCTGTCCCTGAATCCTCTCATCCTCCGCATCTCTGCCTGTACCATAGTTTTGTGTGCATAAATAAATAAATCTTTAAAAAAAAAAATTAAGCCTTTTTTTGAAAATATTTCCACACTAGGCCAACCAAGACTCTCAACAGTGCAGCCTGGTGTCAAACCGTCAGATGCCCACTGGCACTGCCACGTGCTGTCACAGTGAGGGTGGCTTGGAGCACAGAATCCGGAAGAAACTGCAAATGTCTGCAAGCATTTTGATGCACAGCAATAATCCACAGTGGAAGTTCAAAACTTTCCCCTGACGCAGGAAACTGAAGGGCTTAGAGTGATTTAACAGAGGATCTCTGAGATCACAGCAGTTCGTACATTTGCTAAAAACAAACACAAATATGGGCCACCTAGGACTGATTCAGGGTCCTGAAAAGTCCAGAATGTGTTGCCAATGAAGACACATAATAAAAGCCCCCAAAAGGCAGCAACACGAACTGCCTGCAAGTGTAAGAAAACCTTCAGGTTTAACAGCAAGCATCCTTCGGCAATAAGGGCTGGAGAAAAGGTCCAGCTGCTTGTACTTTCACACTGTTCCTGGAGAAGCTATTCAAACTGCTGTCACAAGCACAAGCTGGGCAAACCAGGGGAGCAGAGCAGGCTGCGGCACGCAATAATCGCGCCTGCCTCGCTCGTGAAGAGACGTGGGGAGCCAGCGTGTGGCACAGGCCATCTGTGACGTGGCCGGGCTGGCTGAGGAAGGCAAGCTGCGACGGCACCTCGGAGCCTTCTCTCATCTGGCCATGGGCTGGACTTGCAGACAGCGCAAAGTAACTGTGTGTCCTATATGATGCCGTAAAACAGGGTGACCCATGCAAAGATCAGCGACTGTGGTATAAATGCAAAGGAGAAAGAACAGCTCAATAACTCAACTTACTACAGCCCACAAGCAGGGTCCAATTTACCACAGAAGAAAATTACATTCTGATCACTTTGGTGTTCCAATATTCAAAAATTTCTTTAAATATTTCCATACCAGTATCCCTCTTTATTTTGATAGTGATGTACTTTGCTAAAAACCGTATTTTTAATTTAGAACAGTTTTGTTTACAGAAAGCTGGCGAGACAGCAGTGAAGCTCCTCTGTCCCCAACCTGGTCTGCGCACAGCCCAGACCCCGCATGATCCCTGCGCTCCCCCACCCAGGGCAGACCTGACTGAGGGGTGGGCCTGACGAAGCCACAGAAAACCACACTACCACCTCACAAACACCTCAGCTACCACTTTTTTTTTAAAGAAAAAAAGTCTTAATTCTTTCCTTTAGGAAGTATCTTAAACTTAGATTTCGGACGATGACTCCTTTCAAAAAAAATTTTTTTAAAGATTTATTTATGCTTGCAGAACGGGGTACAGGCCAGAGGTGTAGGCAGTGAGAGAGGCTTCACCAGAGACAGAGCGGGGAGCAGAAAAGGCAGACTGACAAAGTCCACTGCTGAGGGGAGCAGTGGGCGGGTCAGGAGAGGTCTGCTGTGCCCTGTGGGTCAGCTCCGGGGTGGGGATGGAACTCATGCGCAAGTGGCCTTGGAGAGCTTCACAATGTGGTGCTTTAAGCCACTGTGCTACCAGGGAGGGCCCCTCAATTTTTTTTAATTGTGCCCTTCAGCCAGATTTTCCAACTATTAACATTCTGCCATATCTCCTTTCTCTTTCTCTGCGAACAGGCAGTTGTTTTAGGCATTGAGAGTAAAGTGGCTGCCGTGACGCCACTTAACCCTTCAACCGCACCTCTCAGGAACAAGAGATTCACAGCCATGGAAAACGGTCAAAATCAGGAGACAGAACATGGACATAATATTACCTAATTTAGAGACCTCACTCAAATTTCTCCTGTTAGGCTAAAATGCCATGTCTCTTTTCAACTTCTTTTGCCTAGGTCCACAGTACACAAATATTTTTCAAAAATAATGACCTAGAAGGTCTTCCAAGGAAAAGCAAGACAACTATTCATCACTGCACGAAGATAAAGGCTTCCTTTCTAGGGTCAAAGTCAAAAGCATCTTTCCTTGTAACTCAGCTCTCAATAAACACGCAATTTTCTTGGCTGGCCAAAACTCAGGGAACAAAAGCTCTCTCTTCTTGGTTATGAAGGACAATAGGTTAATTTACAGAAATTTGGACGAGACTCTTGAGCTCCCAGAAATATCTTGGAAGAAGTTATATGAAAAGTCTAAAATTCTTATAAATTTGTTTATCATCTGTTTTTATTTTGGCAAAAGTGAATCAATAACTTAAAAATTCAAATTCCAAAAAAAGTACTTAGGAGTTAAGAGTCAAGCTAGCATCAAAACAGCTGCATCCTAGTAATTGTTTGAACTGAATGAATCTACTGGGCCTTCACATAAGATTATTCTTGGTTGGCAGTCTGCCATATTACATAACTTCGAATATTGCTCCAACACACAGAAAAGCGGCATCTTTCTCCAACAATGCTGTGATAACATCTAAACTATCACAGCATCACTGCATGAACTAAAAACCCATTTAAATATCTTTCCAGTCACCTTAGACCTAAAACAGCATACAGCTCTTTTTCTACAAGTGGGGGAGGGTAAAGCATTAAAAAATGGCAAAATAGCATGATGCTTCCGCTTAAACCATTAGCCATCCATCCATATCTCTGGCTTTAGGAGAATGTATGTATGTATCAAAGTATTAACATTAAGTCATCTCTGGCTGATAATGTGAGGAATTTTATTCTTTCTGTTTTAAACATGTGTAACATATCCATTTAAAAGTTTTTTGAAGCTTTAGGGCTTCACAATGAAAGCAGCAAAACTATCACAAAGTAAAAATAGAGGGAAGTGAAGGGTGGGCCAAGGGGTCAAAGGCAGGAGCTTCCAGTCACAAGCCAAGTGAGCGCCGGTGTTCCCCAAGCAGGGCGGCTCTAGTCTGAAACAGGCGCCCTGCGAAGCTGCTGACTTCCAAAGGGCTCTGAAGAGCTCTCACCACAGGAAAAAGTCTCCATAACGACATGCGGTGATGGGTGTCAGGGGGCTGGAGGTGAGGCGACCCTGCGCGCCATCATGGTGCCGCACACCTGAGAATAGCCTCTCGCTGCATCAATGATGCCTCAGTCAAAAGACAGAAACAAAGAAGGAAAAGTGAGGCTATTTTTATAAATAATGAAAGCGATAAAGGCAGAAACAGTTCATTACACAAGGAAGAAGTCGAATTTGAGAGGGCCAATTCATGATCTGCTGTGGACAGTGATAAAGACAATTTATCAGACGCTCACCCTTGCCAAAAACAAGATGACAGAATGTTGGGGTCGGCAAAGGCTCAGAGACGTGACTAAGTGTGACAGCCCGCCCTTCTCCATAGGATGCCTGATCACTGCAGAAATAAAAACTAGACCGGAGTTTTTAAAAGACCACTCATCTCTGACACAGGTGACTCTACTGCAACCACCCATTCGGCTTCCACAGGCCCTTCCCACGCCGAGCTCCTGTCCCGGCGTCCACGGTGGCGCAGGCCCCTCCCCGAGTGGCCGTCCCCTAGCCGCTGAGGTGTGCAGCCCTGAGCAGCGCCGCCGCGGGCTGCCACAGCAGCTGACTTCCTCCGGCGAGGCGCTGGCAGTGACTCAGAGGCAACAAGCCCAACTGTGCTCAGATGACGCGAGAGGTCGGGTTCTTTAGAGACCAAGGGCCTGCCAGGGAGAGCTGCGCCCCACGCCAAGCAGGAGGAGGAAGAGCCCTGGGGAGGCGGCAGCTCCCCAAAAGAAACTGCACAGCCTGGTAGTTATGGCGCAGACACACAAGAGAACTGAGCCCGTCTAGAAGCAGCACGAATGAGAGACGGGCATGGGCAGCGGCGACGGCACAGAGCCGAAGGCCGCGGCTTGACACGGCCAGGGACAGCAGTCACCCTTACATGACACGGCGAGGGACAGCAGTCACCCTTACATGAGGCCTTGTCCAGAGATGCACCATCTTTTAAAGGTGAGTGCTAACAACTGCTAGACCTGGAGCTTCCAGATGATCCAGCAACTCTACTCTCAGTATCTAGCCAAGGGACACAGAAAACAATGCCCCAAACAGATGACCCACAAGCTGTGGTCCATGTACACAGAGAGTATTACTCAGCAATCACCAAGGATAAACTCACGCCATTTGCAGCAACATGGATGGCTGGAAGGGATCATACTCAGTGAAATAAGCCAGAAAGAAAAGGAAACACACCAGATGGTTTCACTCATAGCAGAAATGTAAGGGAGGAAAAAAAAAAGTTATTGTAATAAAGTAAAAACTAAAATCAACAGCTATAAACCAGAGACATTCAGGGGCGGGGGGGGGGCAGGATCAAAACTGGGGCGGGAAGAGCACACGGGACTGTGGTGATGGCAAGAGGGTGAAGTGGTGGTGGGAAGTCCATGGGGAATACAACTGAGGTAGAAAATGTACAAAAGGAAGAATGATCTAAAAAATGTGTTAAAACATTTAGAAATATAACTCATCTCCAAATCTCTCACCTTTGGGGCATTCCCATCCAGCCCACTTACTCATCCAGCCTTTTTACTCTCCTGTGAACTTCTCTGCTCACCCTACAATTTAAAATAAGATTTAAAATTTAGTCAGCTACGACAAGTTTCTTACCTATTGCATGACTCTGACTCTGGTGAGGAGAGCGCGTCTTCTTGAACGTCGGTACAACTGGAAGAATCATCTGGCCTCTCAGGCCCCACCTTCCCAGGGGAGTCCAGCTTTGACTGAGGGCAGCAGCTGGTAACTGAGGGCGTCCCTGAGAATTTCATTTTATCTTCCGGTCCTGATAAGGAAAAAAAAGAAAAAAGGAAAACATTTAAGCATACCTTAACATCTACCACCTCCTGTTGATTACTTCCACAATAATTAATATTGTTATTTGTACAAAGTAAAACAGAAGTTTGTGTAACACTGGTCCCAAAGCTCTAGAAGCAACCAGAGCTCAAGAATCAGCATTGCCGCCCTCCCTGGTGGTGCAGCGGACTAAAGCGCAGCACTGCAAGGTGGCTGTCGCCGCTTCAGTGGGGTTCAATCTCCTGCCCCGGAGGTGACCACATGGAGCGGCAGACCTCTCCTGACCCGCCCGCTGCTCCCCTCAGCAGTGGACTTCGTCGATCTGCCTGTTCTGCTCCCCACTGTCTCTGGTGAAGCCTCTCACCCCCTGCACCTCTGGCCTGTCCCCCAGTTCTTTATGCACAAATAAACCTTAAAAAAAAAAAAAGAAGAATCAGCATTTTAAAAACGCCATCTAATTATATCTTCAACTGCATGTATTTCCAAATTAATTAACTTAAGAACAAGGTTTCCTTGAAAGCCAGGAGAGGGAAAGACCTCAGAATTCTCATTAGGCTTCCAGTCACAGGGTTACTAAGGAATTCCCACATACTTCACAGTCCAGAGAAGGCCGATAAACACGAGCAGCGCAGCAAGGACGGACTGAGGACCCAATGACACAACCGCTACTTGGTAGTACTATCTGGACAGTTTCTAAAACGAATCTAATTAAATATAATCCAATATCCACGGCAGAAAAGGAAACCTAATCAGACACAGCCAGTGTTTGCACGTGATTCCATTCATCACGTCTCTCTGCATCCCGCCCCACGCCCGCATTCTCTGATGTCTCTTACTGCAGATGAGCCACGGGTCTACAAGAGCGGCACGCAGGCAGGACTGGCGCTCGCGAGGAGGAGCGCAGACAGTGTCTGCGAAGGGCTGCTCGGCGCCCCGGGCTCCCCCCTAGATGTGATGCTTCAGCGCCCTGTGCTGTCCTGAAGACTCGGAGCTGAGCGAGTACCTCAATGCGGCCCACATGTGCTCTGAGCACAGGACCCCATCCGTGAGTCTCCACAGAGGAGCGGAGCGGCCTGCACACTTCACCCTACTAAATTAAGAACAGAACTTTCTAATCCAGAAAACAGATGGTCTCTGCAAACCTACTGTAAAAAATGATCAAGGTTTTGTCTGGGAAAAGTATAGGACAACTCCTTAAAAAAATTAAAAACCTTTCTGAATCAGTATTCCTAAGATTTTTCCAGAAAAAAAAATTGATCTTGTTGGAGAACAGCATATGTCACAAGAGTAGAGTATCTAAAACTGAGGTTTTGATAAGTCTACTCATTACCAAACTTGGACCCTCTATGTTGATCTGGAATAGGGAAAAGCAGCCAACCAAGATGGCCACCGGTTCCTCCAGGACTCTCTCTCATAAACACAGACCCAAGATCACACAAAGGGACCGATCTAAATTGTCCACAAAGATCATGAGGAATGTACTTAGAAACTTACTAAATGACACCAGAAAAAAATTTGGATAAAAATAAGGAAGGCAGTAACACCTGAGAAATAACATACTTAGGACTAAATCTAACCAAGGCAGGAGAGAGATTTATACAGTGAAAAATACAAAATATCACTGAAGAAATTAAAGACATGAACAAAGGAGACCCCATGTTCGTGGTCGTAAGGTTTACTGCTGTGAAGGCAGCCAAGGAAGCAAAGCAGCCTGCGGAGCAACAAGTCTCACGGGGATTTCCTGCAGAAACAGAAAAATCCACTCCAAACTCATTTGGAATCTCAAGGGATCCAAACAGCCAAAACAATCTTGAAAAAGGAGAATGAAAAGTGAAAGATTCATACTTTCCAACTTCACAAGTTACTACAATGCTACCGTCATTAAAACAGCATGTACAAGCCCTCCCTGGTGGCGCAGCGGGTTAAAGCACAACACTGAGAGACTAAAGCCACTTCCACATGAGTTCGATTCCCGCCTGCCCCGGAGGTGACCACATGGTGTGGCAGACCTCTCCTGACCCGCCCGCTGCTCCCCTCAGCAGTGGACTTTGTAGATCTGTCTGTTCTGCTCCCCACTCTGTCTCTGGTGAAGCCTCTCACCGCCCCTGAGCCTCTGGCCTGTACCCCAGTTCTGTATGAACAAATAAATAAATCTTTAAAAAAAAAAAAAAACAGCATGTACAGTCTGAAGACCAGACATACAGAGCAATGAGACAACACAGAAATAAACCTCACATACATGGTCAACTGATTTTCAGAAAGGATGTTAAGACCCTCAATGCAAGGGCTCCCTGGCGGCCTAGGGATTCAGTGTTAGATTATCACCTCTATGGCTAAGTTTGATCCCTGGGCAGGGAGCTGACCCAAATATGGCACAGCAGACCTCTCCTGTCTCGCCCGCTGCTCCCCTCAGCTGTTTATTTCAGTAAATCCTCCTGTTCTGCTCCTCACTCTATGTCTGGTGAATTCTCTCTTACCTCCCCACCCCCAACCCCCCGGCACCATTGGCCTATACCACAGTTCTTCTTTGCAAAAAAAAGCCACTCAATGGAGATAAACATAGTCTTTATCTGGCCCTCCCTAGTGGCGCAGCGGGTTAAAGCACAGCACTGAGAAGCTAAAGCCACTTCCACATGAGTTCGATTCCCGCCTGCCCCGGAGGAGACCACATGGCGCGGCAGACCTCTCCTGGCCCGCCCACTGCTCCCCTCAGCAGTGTACTTCGTCCATCTGCCTGTTCTGCTCCCCACTCTGTCTCTGGGGAAGCCTCTCGCCGCCCCTGAGCCTCTGGCCTGTACCCAGTTCTGTATGCACAAATCAATAAATCTTAAAAAAAAAAAGAAAAGATACTATCAAGAAAGCAAGACAGCCTAGGACATGTTCCCAAATATTTGCAAATCACATATAACAAAAGGGGTTGATATATAGAATATAGAAAGAATTCCCAAAGCCCAACAACAAAAAACCAAACAATTAAAAAAGAACAGATATTCCTCTAAAAAAGGGAAGCAAAAACACATAGAAAGATGTTTATCATCTTTAGTGGTTACAAACAGCCAATCAAGACCACCGTGAGATACCGGGGTTACCGGAAAACAAAAGCCCAATTGCAAGCGCGGCAAGGACGCAGACAAAGTGGGGTCCCCCTGCACTGCCCACGGGGATGTAAAGTGGTGCAGGCACTGAGAAAAAGTGTGGGGTGTCTCACAAGGTCAGACACACTGGTGTTACCGGCGGAACCAGAACTTCTACCCCCGGTTTATATCAAAAGAACCACGAGCAGAGCCTGGTGCAGATGAAGGAACCCCAGTGTGCACGACAGCAGCATTCACAAACAGTGAAGACACCCCGAAACAGACAAGCAAAGTGTGGCCCATGCGTACGCTGGGGTGTTACTGAACCAGAAAAAGCAGCGAAGTCTCGCTACCCGCACAGCGAAGGGCCCCTGGAAACTAGGCCTATGGAAGTGAGCTGCTCCGGGACAGACTTGCTGAGCTACGTGGCTGGGTTACCCAAGTCCAATAAGCAAGCTCACAGGCCCAGAAAGAAAACCAGAGTCCCAGGGGCTGGTGAGAAGAAGAGCTATAATTTAATGGGGGCACAAATATTGCTGGAGATGAAAACATTTGGGGTACAGAGAGTGGTGATGACACTGTCATGCACTTAATGCCAGCAGACAGTGCAGTCAGGAACGGTTAAAGTGACGAATGTTATGTCAGGGTATTTTACCAATAAAGAAGAAAGCAAAGAGGAACTTTCTTGTGTACTCTCATCCGTTATGATTGTTTTGTTCACTGGCTCAAAGCCCTGGCAAAAGATAAGTATTAATCTTGAATTTGAAAATGGGTCAAAATGAAGCTCTCTGCCTCGTACTGCCACACCGAGTGTATTAGATCATTGTGCAGAACGTCCGTCCAAAGCGAGTGTAGTGTCCAACAGCAAAAACAATTCATTCCCTTTGCAGATTATCTCGGGCTTTGTACAATAAATCCTACACTTCAAAAGCATCGTCAGCTTAAACAGCGAAGTAATGTCTGATTTACCGTGAGCTGAGGGAAGACAGATTCCAGAAGGCGCCCCTCTGGGCCGTCCTCCCGCTCCTTGATCCAGAGTCCGAGTCAGTTTCCCATCACCACTGCTGTGTGTCCACTCACGAGGTCAGGGTAAATTCCCTGCGTTTTACTTTCGTCCCACAGTAAAATAAGGAGACTCAGCCTATTGCTGTTACTTCGTCTCTTACCCATAAACACAGACACCTGCTTCTCCGGAGTTTCCTCCTCTTCTTTTATTACTCTGGTTTTTGACATTCCAGCAGTTTTCTTGTATCCTTTTTTGGCCTGATCTACCAGGAGCTGAAATTCAGTCTGGTGTTGTCTACCTGAAATAGAGAAGAAATGCAGACGTTAAGCAGTCCCAGACAGAAAGGGTGACAGGCCTGCTCCAGAAGCGCAGCCCGCACCCGCTCCCCAGGGACTTGGAAAACAGCAGCGGAGGGACAGAGGCCCGGGGGCCGGGACGCCTGTCCTTTTCATCTCCTCCCTTCCTGAGACACAAACAAGGAAGCTGATAGCCCAGCCTGCTCCTGTAGGCTTCTTCCCCAAACCCACACACCAGAAAGCCTCTGGTAGCGCATGAAAGGCACGGTCTTAAACATTCCCAGGGGCCCCCCTCTAAATCCCAGTCGGAGGACAGGTCTAAGGTGAAGAACATGAAGCCTCTGGCACAGCCGGGCCACAGGGACGAAGGCTGGCCATGCTGGCTGCCGGCTCCACACTCCTGCGTGCTCCCCACAGGCCCCACGGCCAGCCACCGCCCTCCTCATCCTAGGCGTCACAATGACACCACCTGGCCATCCTACTGACCCACAATAAAGGCCATGCCCACCTGACCTCTAGTCATGGTGAGTCCATGCATCACTCAGTCAAGTGCGGCCCGTCAGGCCAGGCCACGGACTCTCGGGCAGGTATCCGGGATCCTCCGGCACAGCTCGAAGAGCTGAGGTGACACTATTTATCTAGCAGCCTGACAGACTTGAGTCAAGGCTCGAAAGTGACCCCGTGGACCCTGGGAAAACACATTTAAGAAAGATGCCTGGTGGAGAGTCTTGTGGATATTTTCACACTGTCCCAGGCCTGTCCTTGGAGTCAAAGCTTGGAAAACTGAGGGGGGGACCTTGTGTTTCAGCTGGAAATGCTCATGCCTACAGCTCCCTCCTAGGACTTGCTGCTCACCCTCAGAGCTGGGTCACAGCGGCGGCAGAATCCTGCCTGGCGAAGGTGCTAGGCCCTCCCACCCCCAGTGTGCAGGGCCCAGTTTACCTCCATTTGCACATTCATGTCAATATTCCTTATCTATCAATGTGACTACTCTCTGGAGACCAGGGAGAGACTGTCCCTGCACAGTGTATGCATGAAAACTCCAAATGAAACGTGGCAAATGTTAAATACAGACTTACATTTTCAGCAAAAGCAACATAAGCTGGTCATAAAGATTACTCAGAAAATGTGGCTCTTTACAAAAAGAGTAAGATCTTGCCTAGATCATATCCAAGCAAGGTAACTTCTTTCAAATCCTATTTAACTCAAGGTGTCTGCGGAAAATCGCGATGCGCTTGGCTCAGCTCCCCGCAGTGAGGGCTCCCACGACCCGCCAGGACGTGGTCTGGCTAGGCCAGGCAGCGCAGCCGTGAGGCAGCTGAGCCAACCTGTCAGCCCTCTGCCGAGCGAGGCCACTCCCGAGTTTACTCACGGGCTGCAGGTGGAAGAGCCACGTAAGACACTTGCCCAAGTAGTCTCTTTAGTGGTTAAGGAGGCTTAAAGACTTTGTCTTCTGGGTTTTCTTTTTCAACCTAATTACCCCTAGGCTGGCAGTCACCTCTGGCCGTGCCCCAAGAAGTGCACAGCCCTGCTCAAAACACGAGCAATGCCAAGAGATGGCGGCCAGTGAACTGTCCCTGTGTGTCCCCACCTCGTTTCAGGAGCTCTGCCATTTGGCCAGGAGCACGCGGTGGTTAAAACCTCAGTTCTGCCGGTTACATGCCCTGAATTTACCTTTGAAAAACTGTAAGTGGCTGAGAGAGCTGTGGGGGCTGGTGAGTAAGTCCACATTCAAGCACTTCCCATCCTTCAAGCTCTTTAATGCCCCCATCAGAGCACCCCGTCCGCTTCTCCACACTGAAATAACAGCCTCCCCAGGCCCAACTCTGAGCTCTGCACCCTGACCTCCACAGCTGCCCTTTCTCTGACCAGCGCCATGGCCGGCCTGAGGGTCTGCCCGAGCCCCGCACCACAATGGGCTCTCCCAGGGCCCACACAGACATAAATGGATGGAGAGGGAGAGCTGAGTCCCATTGACAATTAACACTGGCTTTCATTTCTCTTTGACCCAGGGGTCATTTAGAAATGCATAACTTAACTTTCCATATATCTGGCCACTTTCCCGAGGACTCTTACTGATTTCTAATTTAATTCTGCCATGGTCAGAGAACTACTTTGTATGCTTAAATACATCAGGTGGTGAAAAAATGTTCAATATCACTTGTAATCAGGGAGATGCAAATTAAAACCACAAAGAGATACCACCTCACCCCAGTGAGAATGGCACATCTTCAAACAACTGGCAACAACACATGTTGGCGAGGATGTGGAGAAAAAGGAACTCTCCTGCACTGCTGGTGGGAATGCAAACTAGTACAACCACTATGGAAAACTGTCTGGAGGTTCCTCAAACTGCTAAACATGGAGCTTCCCTACGACCCAGCAATCCCACTCCTAGGTATCTACCCAAAAGACACAAAAACACTGATTGAAAAAGATACTTGTACCCCCATGTTTATTGCTGCTTTATTTACAATTGGAAAAACATGGAAGCAGCCCAAATGCCCAAAAGTAGATGACTGGATTAGAAAGATGTGGTACATATATACAATGGCATATTACTCAGCAACCAAAAAAAGAAACACCTGCCTTTTACAGCAACATGGATGGAGCTGGAAGGGATCGTGCTTAGTGAGATAAGCCAGAAAGAAAAGGAAAAATGCCAGGTGGTTTCACTCATAGCAGGAGTGTAAAGGACCAGGCAAGAAAATAATATGAACAACTATATACCAGAGACATTTTATGGGGAACAGTGGGGAATGGGATCAAAAATGGGGGTGGGGGTTGGGGGGAGGGAAATGCACTGGACTATGGTGATGGCTCCTGGGTGTTTGGTGATGGGAAGCCCATGGGGATGACAACTGAGATGGAAAAATGCACAAAATCATGTAAAAAAAAATAAAAGTTTGAAATATAAAAAAGAAAAATACATCAGGTGGAGCTTGGCAGGGCCCTAGATGGAGCTCCTGTGGGCCCCAGTCCTGCAGCCCCTTCTCCTCATTCCACCGACTTGCCCTGGGGCCCTGCCAGCGTGACCACCAGGAAACTCTCGGGGAACCTGCAGTTTCCCCATCTCTCAGAGATCCTGGCCTTTGTGAGCCAACATCTAGCTCTGTGCATACTACTCCCACGTGATCTGTTTTGGGGAGGCCGAGGGCATGTGCAAGTCAGGCCCCTCATTTATGTGGGCCAGGAGCAGGGTTCCTCAGGTTTAATTTGTTGTACGGCCCATGGAACCCACAAAGGCGAGAGCTCTGTGTGTCAGCAATCCTCTGGGAGGGTGCAGGAGGCTTGGAGGGCCGAAGGGTGCGGCTTGGAGCGGAGGAGCACCCCGAGCTCAGAGCTGCCCTGGCCCCCGAGTGCGCAGGCCCCACAGGGCAGGCAAGTCACTTGAGATGCTTCAGCTCCGGCTGGCCAGACTCACCTACTCTGCCAGAATCGCACCCTACTTCCCCGTTCTGCTTAAGAGCCACGAGAAAGCAAAACAACGGCCACGAAGGGATCCTGCCTCGCCACCCACAGCGCTCCTGGCCTGCGTCTCGGCAAGCGCACTGACCATCCCCCCTGACCCCAAAAGACAGGCATCCACCTGACCCCTGCCTCACCGCCCTCCCAAGCTGCGGCTCACCGCCTGGCTCCGCCCCAGGTGAGGCCTGCCTCCGGCCAGCACAGCCTCACTTCACTCAGGTCTCTGGCCAGCTGGCGGCCCTCCCTCAGGGAGGCCCCTCCCACCACTCACTCCTGACAGCTGGGCCTCGTGTTTCTTCACAGCAGGTTATCGCTCGCTACTGCTGACGCACTTGCCCTTAGAATGTGGCCTCCGCGTGGGCAGAGACTTGGTCCGTCTCTGGCATGCTCCCAGGGCTGCGAAGTTGAGGTGCAATAACTGGTGTGGACAGCCTCTGGGGGAGTTTCTGTACTGTTTCTTGCTACCTCACAATTCATTTTCTTCTCAACAGATATCACGATCTTTCCAAATGGATGCAAAATCACATGACGCACCTCACCGGGAACCCCACTGCTCTCAGACACTCGGCACCAGGCCCGCCTCCCTGCTCCACCGGGGCTGCCCAGGGGCACCTCCTTTGTGTCAGCTCTGTGGGGGCTCTGCTTTTGGTGCTCTCTGCCTGGAGTACTCCGCCAGCTCTCTTAAGAACTGTCTTTTCTGTTTTTATCTTATGCATCCATGACTCATCTCAAGTGTCAACTCTCAAGAAAAGCCTTTTTGGACTTATCTAACGCATCCGTAACTTCTATCAAATTATTGTTTTGTTTTCACTATAGCATTGCTACCTGACATTGTGTTATTATAATCTCCTGATTTATGTTGTTACCTGTATTAGAGTGTAAGTTCCAGGAGAAGAGAAATCTGCCTCTTACCCACTGTTTATCCTCCCTTCCTAGGTTATCAGCTGCATATAGATGCTAAGTAAATATTCACCGAATTAATGAAAACCAAACAAAAGAATAAAGGGACATACTTAGTTATGCTAAAATGCCCTGCTACAACTCAAGCCCAGACTGCTAGAAAAAGCATTAGTTTCCTCATTTAAATTTCAGAACAAGCCTGAAAGGCTTTTTAAAGAAGGCAGATACTGAGGTTTACTATAGAATTAAATGAATTCATTTAACATGGCCTACTGAGTAAATTCACACTTAAAACAGACATGTAGGCCCTCCCTGGTGGCGCAGCGGGTTAAAGCACAGCACTAGAAGCTGAAGCCACTTCCGTGTGAGTTTGATCCCCGCCTGCCCCGTAGGTGACCACAGGGCGCGGCAGACCTCTCCTGACCCGCCCGCTGCTCCCCTCAGCAGTGTGCTTCATTGATCTGCCTGTTCTGCTCCCCGCTCTGTCCCTGGTGAATCCTCTCAACCTCCGCATCTCTGGCCTGTACCCCAGTTCTGTATGAATAAATAAATTAAAAAAAAAAAAACAGACATGTAAAGAGTGAATAACAGATTATCGGTGTATGTTTTGCCTGTATTGAACCCACATTTGTCGCAGTGTGCTGCAACTGTCACTAGCATTCTCTTAGCGATTTAAGCTCCTTTTTCTCCAAGCAAATTTTCTGGTTCCCTATATTTTGCAGGTCTTATCTTTGGCAGTTTGTGATATTCTCTACTTCCTGCCTGAAGAAACATCACCTCTGCTCCCCAGGTGATGGGGAGGCTCACGTGGAGCTTAGCTTTCCAGCCACCAAAGCACCCGCTTGTCTTCTGCTCTAGTGAGGCGGAGGCTGTCAAACCTGCTCGCAGCCCCCGTGTCTTCCACCCCCCAGAGAAATGCCGCTGAATCTGCCCCTTCAAAACTTCAGGACTAAACAAAAAACAAAATTGTCTTAGCACAACTCAAATACCAACAAGCACTCAGAAACCACCGATGTCTGTCAGGCGTGTCCGGTGACATTCAGGCTGAAACGAAAGCCGGGCGAGAGGAAGTGCCAGGGCAGAGTGCTGCGGCCGGGCAGGCGCCCGCCACACGGCACACAGCGAGGGGCGAGGCGGACAGTGAACTCCCTGGGGGACACACCTGCAAGCTGTGCTGAAGGCCTGAGACAGGAGGAGTGAGGAGAGTTCGCATCACAGATGCCTGAAGAGCAACCGGTTAATATTCCCAAGTGCTCAGTGATAAGCTAAAAGTAGAATGTTAGTTTCTATCAAAAAACAGGCGCAGGGTTACAGGAAAGGTCAGTGCATGAGTAAATGTGCGACTAAAGTGCAGTCTCCGTGGTACTAACAAAGTGCATCAAACATTAATATCAAAATTAGTTTAAAAGTTAGTTAAGAAGGAAAGCTGCAAGTCAGGTCCTGGTAAATATCACCAACTTACGGTATTTACTGTGAATTTCATCTATTTCTTTTTCAGTTTGGGCTTTTGTGAAAACCATTACCTAAAATGCAAAAAACAAACCTTAATTAAAATTAAATAAAAGAATAGAAGTTAGTACCACAGACTTTAAAATTTCAAATGTGGGTGTCTAAAAGAAAAAGACTCATTTCTGTTTTATGTAGGTCCTTCCTTAGACATCACAATGTACGTTTTTACTCTTTACTTCTTCCTCTCAGTAGGAAACGCTACGATGATCTCACCGAATCTACGAAGAAGGCGGTCAATTCGCTCTCCTAGTTTCTGTATTTGATTTTTAGTCACTAGCACTATCTGCACTGTCGGGCCCAGGACGCACGACCAGCGCCGGAGGAGGCAGACGCCCCGGGCCTGGCTTTCCGCCTAGTGTTTCCAGGTCCTCCACAGGGCAATACAGAGGTTAACTGGATACTACAGTGACACAAGACTCACTGTGGTACATCTAAAATCTTAGGCTTAAATGATCAGAAATCTACTTACATAGTACATCAGTCTCTACAGTCAGCACACAGGTAGTAATAAAGTCACGAAAAAAATACCATCTTTTCCTACTATCTGGTTATAAACTTACTTCCCTAAGGTCGTTGCCTTCCTTACACACATATTAGCAGATGATCTAGAAAAAAGTCTACTTGGGAGGGCCCAACACATTCCTCCAGTGTCACAGGACACAGCGTCTACTTTCTTCTTTGGTATTCTTTCCTCAAGTTTTGGCCATGCAGGCCAGAGGAAGGCAATAGTGAAGAAGTTTAGGTCCCGGAGCCCGTCAGTAAGCCCAACAGTCGGTCCGCACAAACTCGTAGTTCCTTGACTTCCCCACAGACGTCACAGAACTGCAGAAGGGCGGGGCTAAGAGGGGTCGTCGGGACCATGTGGTCAAGCCCGAGGCTGACAGCGGATCCTGGGGCCACAGAGGTGCAACAGTTTATCCTACGCACCCCACAGAGAAAGGCCAGCGTCAACGCTGCCTGATGCACAGCGGTGATTTTCCCACACGGCTATAATGGTCTAATAAACACCGCTGTAAATGCACTTTGTGCTAGAAGACCATTTAAGAGAATAGTACGTGTGCCAAAAACAGGCGCAAGTAAATCAAAATACATTACATGGATATGTGTCATACTGCCCGGAGATTTAACACGAGCTCCTGTAATTTTAGTAGAGTATCAAACTTTTCTCTGCTTTATGTGCACCCCAGAATCTGAAACAAGCCGTTCACATACGCTTTCTTTGAGTTTACTAGCTTCCAGACGCAGCCGGGTCTTCTCCATATTTTCAATTTCTTGAACTATTTCAGCAGCTGTTAAAACAAGGACAGAAAGCCAGCGTTAACTCTCTGGTCTCCATGAAAGCATTCTTTCCACCCGCACGGGGAATTCTGGGCTCACTCCCCCAACTCGCACGCGCCACCGTCTGCCACGCACGCGGAAGGCGCAGACCCCAAGCACCGCTGGCAGGAGCACACGCTTCTGGGCGTCCCGGGAGCGAGGGGCCCTCGGGCAGCAAGTGCGGGCGCTGAGGCTCCGCGGGCGACAGAGGCAACGCCGGGGGGCAGAGCAAAGGGCCAAGCAAAGAGGGAGCCGAGATCACAGGGTACCGGTGTGTGTGGGGGGGGTGTCTCGTCAACTAGAGGCAGGAAAAACACAACCCGAGAAATAAAAGCGGATGGCAGACGCTGGCACCGGGACGACTCGGAGGTACGCGCGCGCCGCCCGCCCAAAGCCGCGTCACCAGCACCCCGGCAGGGCAGGGCGGCGCGAGAGCAGACGGCTCTGTGCACGCGGGTCAAGGCCGCAGCTGTCCCCGCCGGAGGTCGACCTCGTCAAAGTGGCTGCATTTACCCCTCGCTCACACTCAAAGGGGAACTGAACTGCCACCGCCACAGCACAATGAGAAACGAGGCACAGGAAGCCTGCACTTCGCGCAAGTCCAGGGAAGGGAGGCGAAAGGCGCTGTGAGCACGGCACCTGGCCCCCGCCCGCGCCCCGGCCCAGGGCGCGCAGGCCGCCAGCCGGCACCCGTCTGTTCCCGGCGGAGCGTCGCGGAGGCAGGTCCGGAGGGACCCGACGGGGCCGCAGGCTCCGAACACCCTGCTGACGCCGCCAGGAGGAAGGGCCGGCTGGAGGGAAGGACGGCGCAGCGGGGCGCCCTGGGCCCTGCTGCAGAGCGCGGGAGGCCTCGGTGCGTGCGTGGCGTGTGCGTGTACCGAGAGCCGCCCGCTCGGGAGCCTGGAAGCAAAGGCGCCGAGCAGTGGTGCGTGTAACTGGTACTGGATCTCGGTTCCTCCAAGGAAAAGAAGCAAAGCACCTAGGGAAACGCTGATCCCAGAGTTGGGCCTGAGGAGTCTGCACGAGCCTATGAGGCTAGGAGTAAGGAAAGGGTCAGAAATACACACGATAACAGGGCCCTTTGGCGGCGCAGGGGTCAGACAGCGCTATCAAGCTATCGCAGCCGCTGCAGCGCAAGTTCCATCCCCAGTGGGCCAGGAGGGACCCACGGGCGCAGCAGACCTCTCCTGCCCCCACCGCTGCTCCCTCAGCAGCGGGTTTCAGTCCATCCACCTATCATGCTCCCACTCTGTCTGGTGAATTCCTTACCACCCCGACACCTGTGGCCTACACCCAGGCTCTTGTGTGCATAAATAAATAAATCTTAAAAAAAAAAAACTTCAAATTAAAGGCTATAAAGCTTACTGACAGAAATGAAGAGAAATAACTAAAGAAGCCAAGTTGATGGATTGGTGACTCAAACACTATACAGATATCAGCATCCCCAACCCGTGGATATAACATAACCTCAATAGAAATCAAGGTTTTGATCCCTAGAATACACAGCTGACTCTAAAATTACAGGACACGGTAAGGGCCTGGGAACGCCACGAGAACAGCAGCAAGCGGGAACTGCACTGGCAGCCGGCAGATCCACTACGGGTCTCTGACGCGCGTGAACAGCAGATGCGGGCACTGGACAGAGCAAGCCGGAGGGCAGCACAGTGCCAGGGCCTCAGGCACTAGGTTGGGTGCTTCTCAGTAGGGCAACTGGGTGAGAAAAGGGCAGGCTTTCAACAGACGGTGCTGCGGCCCCACAGCTGTCTGTATGGAAAACAACAGGAGTTCGCCCCTACTTCAAAACATGTGATAAATTCATTCTAGATAGATAGGTTGAAATGTAAAAGCAAAATCAATAAAACTTCTCCAAAAAAAGAAAAAAGGAGAAACATCCTTACTGTGCTGTGCAATGACATAAAAAGGATATAAAAAGTACCAACTGAAAGAAAATGGCAAGACTGGATGCCATTAAAATTAAAAACTTCTACTTCTCAAATGAAGCCATTAAGAGGTAAAATCGAGCAAGACTTCATCCAGAAAATTTCATGTACTCCCACAAATAAGTAACACTAAATCCACAGCATAGAAAAATTAGGCTTAAATGGGACGTCACCAGAGAGGATTCCAGACGGCCGAGAGCACACGTAAAATGTGCCGCACACTCCCAGCCACCAGGGAAGCCCAAGTGACACGTTGATGAGCTCCGGCCATGGGCCTGCTGGGGCGGCCGAAATGAGAAACTCACAATGCTGACTGCGTCAAGGGTGCAATAAAACTGGAACATCCACACCCTCCAGATGAGAGTGTACCTTGGCACTGAAAATTTGGCCATCCCTATGAAAGCCGAACATCTGCAAAAATATAACAACTCCATTCCTAAATTCATACATCTAAATAACATCTGTGCCTGTGTGTATCAAGAGACATGGGAAAGATTATTCAGAGCAGCATTATTCTTAAGAGGCAGAGTAGTGGAAAAAGCCAAATGTCCATGATGCACTGAATGGGTAAATAGTGTGAAATATTTATTTATATTCTACAGCCACAAAAAAGAAAAAACACAACTGTATACAAAATCATGGATAAATATTATAAGCATGTTACACAGATGCAACTCAAAAGAACACCTTGCTTTTTTTTTTTTTTAAAGATTTTTTTATTTATTCACACAGAACTGGGGTATAGGCCAGAGATGCGGAGGGTGAGAGGATTCACCAGGGACAGAGTGGGGAGCAGAACAGGCAGATCGACAAAGTACACTGCTGAGGGGAGCCGCGGGCGGGTCAGGAGAGGTCTGCCGCGCCATGGGGTCACCTCCGGGGCAGGCGGGAATCGAACTCATGCGGAAGTGGCTTAAGCTTCTCAGTGCTGCGCTCTAACCCGCTGCGCCACCAGGGAGGGCCAGAACACCTAGCTTTTTACTATCTCACTTGTATAAACAATAATACAAAGGCAGTATCTGCTAGTGAAGTCTAGATGGTGGCCAGCTGTCAGAATGAAGCCGAGTGGCTGGGAGAAGGATGCAGGCTTTGAGGATGCTGCCACCGATTTTAAGGACAAACTGTTAGACAGTGTGCTGCCAAGATAACACTTTCATAAAACGAGAATGATCACGGATCCGTCTGTGTAGTGATCCTAACAGTGACATTTACTGAATGCTAACCACTTGCTATGGTTCTCTGCCAGGTACTTGAAATGCATCTTATCACTTATCTCTCTCAAAAGCATTGGAAGGAGGTTGTATTACAGCTTTTATTTTACAGATGAGAACACTGAGGTACGGAGAGATTAAGTAGCTTGTCCAAAGTCAGTCGATCAGAAACCCGCACAACTGGATCCTACCCAAGGCTCTCCGAGCCAGCGCTTCACCCCACACTATCTCTGGCAGGCACAGGAACGCCAGCAGGGGCTGCCCCGAGAAAAGAATGGGAACAGAGAGGTGGCCGCGAGGAAGGCTGGCTTTCCAGGGTGCTCTAGGACCTGCGGAAGCCTGGCGCCTCTCACCGACAACCAAAACTGCATTTACTAAACTGCTTTTCGCCAGGCTTATTATCCCCAAGCAGCACACAGCCGCCTTATCAGACGAAAAGCACAGCCCCTCCCATCACTCACCTGATTTCGGGTGCAGAGCGTCGCACTGGGCGTTGTACATGTGCACAAACTCTTGGTGCCTTTTAATGAGCTGCTGCTTACTTCCTTGAACAGATAACCCGTGCTGTTTAAGCTTTTTTTTTAAATCGCGATCCGAGAGCAAGTTATATACAGTTTTGGGCAGTGGCTTCCTTTTGTGAACAGAACTAAAAAGGGAAAAGATCAGAGGGTGACTGTGAATTATCAAATGCTTTCCACGCAACAGTAATTCATCTTCTGACTCAGTGCGAAGGAGACTGGGAAACAGCAGAGCCATTAAGATAAAAAATGGGAAGGAGAAGAAGGATCCACTTCACGAGTGACGCTGTCAGTGCCAACACGGCACGAGACGGAGCCGCCGAGGCGGCGGCCCAGGGGAGCGGCCCGGACTCGCAGGAAGGGCACGCACTGCACCCTGGCACTCCGTCTAGACTCACACTTACTAGACTTTACTTTTCCAAAATGTGCTCGTGGCGCTCACGCAGAATCTCTGGGAGAAGAGCTGTCTCGGAGGGTCAGGCCACCACGCCCGAGAGCTCCGTGTGGGCTGGTGACGCCACCCCAGTCTCTTCGGAAGTTCTGCCCTGAGCACGAGGCCATCGGTTAGCGCGGGTGAAACAGAAGGCCCGGCCCGCTGCAGGGAGGCTGGCTCCCCCACGCCAGGGCCCGGCGGCAGCCGGGAAGCCACAGGCGCGCACCCCTCCGCGTCAGCGCCCAAGAACACAGCTGAAAACAACCGCACAAATACCAGAGATTTGTTCGCTTCCATTTCCGTTAATCTTATTAATATGCGAGGCATTTCAATAAATCTATTAGCAAAGTCACCGCTTGGCTCTTCATGCTACATAACTAACACGCGCACAAGCACTAAATTATACGGCCAAAAATAACGAAGCCCCGTGACATGGCTTTCCTGGACTCCTGCTTTTTAAAAGGAAAAGGCAAATAAACATTTTGTATTAAAACAGAATCGAATCCAGGAATCGAATCTAAGGATAGCAACGGCTTGAGACAGCTCCGTCACAGCGACTCCTTGGAGAGTTCATCTATCTCGTCTGATGTATCACACAGTTGAGTACAGGGCCGGACTCAGGGCTACGGCAAGATGTGCTTAAGGTTGTCACTACAAGCACAGCGTAAAATGAATTTATGAGAAACGTGACTATCAAAGGTTCCAGTGAAATGTATAGGAACTTAAAAAGTAGCAAGCAGCTTTGTCCAAAAACGAGGATTTGCAAAAGACTCACGTACAACCAGTTCACGCAAGGTGAGGCCGCCTGAACTTCAGCCCACCTGGCAAGCTTAGTAAATGCTGGTTCTCGGCCCCTGCTCCCCATCAGCCCACAATCCCCGAGTCACCCCTGACGCTGAGACCCTGAAAGCGGCCGACACGCTCCGCAGGCACACAGGGCGCCAGTGGCCGGGGGCCGCAGCCCTCCAGACTGACCGGCAGGACCACCGCCTGGCTTCATCACTTTTTTGGCACTTTATCAATTAGGCTAAAAGCCAGAGAAAAAGACCTGCAAACCTTCAACAGATTACATTTTTCTGAAAAATTGCTCTTATAGCCCATTAGATTCTCAGGCTGATAAAATCATGGCAAAATAAAATCACAGTAGGCAGCAAGAACTGAAACATTTCACAGTTTATGCAAGTAGACAGGAGTGGGGGGCAGCTCATTAAGGCTGGATCTAAAACATTTATTTTATCAAGGCTAGATGATTAAACTTACGACTAAGGAAGAATTCCAATGGCATCTCAACTATCCAGTGACATTTATAATGAAAAGAACCACTAGCAACTGACAATTTCCATCAAGAAATCTCAGCTGTGAAGGCTAATAAGCGTGCACTGCGTGAGAACATGACACTGACCTTTCTCCCATGGTTTACTGAGGCTGAGTAACGCACCCACAGGCCCTTCACAAGGAAGCCCGTTCCCCGCATCTGGTGGGAAGGCATGTGGAGGGTGTGAGGTCTGTCCGCCACCGGTCAGCCAGCGAGTGGTGGAGAGCATTCCTGATGCACTGCAGACTGCCATACAGGCTCCAAACCCGTAGCCAATGAGAAACATGGCTTCAGGCTTCCCTAGTGCAGCTGCGCGAACACTAGTTTTGCAAGAAATGAGTTAAGAGAACAAAAAAATTGGGGGATCAAATAAAACACCACTGGGTTAAATGAAATGCAGCAGCTGCCAGATCAGGGCGTGGGGAGCCCCCCGCGGGCCGCCTGCGCGGGGCACTCTGACGCGGCCCCAAAGGCACGGGCAGGCTGC
>NW_004567134.1:16934330-16953063 GCF_000260355.1 Condylura cristata | reverse complement strand
AGGCGGACCCGCACCTAGCGGACCCGCACCTAGGCGGACCCGCACCTAGCGTACCCGCACCTAGCGTACCCGCACCTAGGCGGACCCGCACCTAGGCGGACCCGCAAGTGTGTCTCAGGCCTGCAGAGCCCGGCGTGGTGGGGAACTAGGGCGGCTCATCTGAAACGGGCAGCCCAAGGCAGATGGGAGCCGACGCCTCGCCAGTCAAGGAGAGGGCACGCCCCGCTGCGCCCAGCGCCTCCTTCCGGAAGACGCACGTTTAAAGAGAAACGCAGGCCGCCAGGGTCTTCTGCTACGGAAATAATTCTCGCGAAGGTCCGCTTGCATTTATTTCAAAGTGCAACAAACTAAGCAAGCTAAAAACTTAAATTTCTCCTCATCAACAAACGTACCCAATGGGAGGAAGTCTCGGCAAGACCGCAAAGGGCCTGGGCCTCTGGGCACCCAGCGGGGGCCGGGGGCCAGTCCAGGGCCCTCGCTCCACTGGGTGGGGCGGAGCCGGCGCCGGCTGCGGTTTGCTGAGAGTCCACGGAAGGCCAGGTTTGCCGGGAGGCAGGACAGTGACCCTGCCCTTGGTGCCCACACTGTGAGCTAACGAAGCATCACTCCTCCCGTGACAGCTCGCCTGAGTGTCCACAGGGCCAGCCTGTCCTCGCACCTGCGTTCACCGAGTCACCCACAGAAAGCGAAGTGACACCATTTTATCTTCCATCACAAGCGTAACACACTAGCCCTGCCTCTGCACAGGACCTTCAGAAAAGCCCCTCCAAGCCGTCAAACACCAAACACACACGCAGTCACCCCATTCCTCCCCACCCTTGGGATACCATTAATTCCTTCAGTTTCCTTGCCCCCTCTTTTCTAACCTCTCTGAATTGTCCTCTGCTCCCTCCCACTCAGAGGGGTCCCCTATGCAGGCCGAGAACAAGTTCATCACTGGCCTCCCGATCGCTTAGGCTCCCGATTTGCTCAGTCTATCATCTGCCCTCTCCTTGGAGACAGCAGAAAGAAAAGAGGCTGAAGGCTGAAATACCTACTTTATAAAACAAAGTCCTCCTGATCTTGAAGCCCACTCCTTCCCCGACTCGCTCTCGTCTCACTTCTTCCACGCATCACCAGACTCATTAGCGTTCAGCTTCTGCTTCCTCGCCATCTTCACCAAGCACCTATTCCTGAGCCGTCCACCATTTGACTGTGACTACAAGTTCACACCTGAACAACTCATCCCTGTAACAGTGGCCAGGCGTAACAAATGACTCTGACTCTGATGTATAAAGGACAGAGACAGCATAAACGTTAGGGTGCAAACTCTGGCTGACAACCTATCAGCTGTGGCCCTGGTCTGAGGCGGGTGGCGAGCTGGGAATAGACTTCACATTTCATTCATGCTCCAAGGCGCCATTTTAGGTCACTATATACGTGCCTGTCTACCAGGAACAAGCTTGATTTAAAATGTTAAAACTTCAAAGCATTCTAAGAATCAAAGAAAGATTTTATGTTTTCTATTTAGAGTCTAAGCTTGCTTTCTTTGGCCAAGCAGCTTTGTAGTAGTTGAATTCCAAGTCACTAATTTATTCAAATTTTACCAGTGGCTCGAATATTCCAGAGTTATTTATGTCTGACGAGTGGGAATTGCCGAAACAAGGACAGGGAAAGGAAGCATAGGAAAACCGAGTCGAAAGAAAAGCCAAGTGGCTCCTGGCGAGGGGCCAGCAGGAATGGACACCGCCCCACGACCAGGCGCTGTGCCACGCACCAGTCATGCTCGGGCACTCACCTTCGGAGGCTCTCCTTCTTCTCCTCACGTGATAAACAGCTGTCTAGATGCTTATTGATGTGGTTTTCTGGAATACTAACTCCACAAACAGGACAATCCACTGTCATTTTCAAAAAGAGAAAAAGACTTAATTTGAAGAAAAGGCAGTAATGATGCATCATGTTAGCAATGAAGATACACGGCAGAAGCCCAGCCTTGCCCCTCGAAAGGCAGGCGGGAGGAGGATGAAACCACGCTGTGGCTCGTCACACCACTGGAAGCCTGCACCCGAAGGAAGGCTGCAGAGAGTCTGGAAAGCCATCTCCCAGAAAGTGCTTTGGCTCAGTCTTTTCTATCAAGATGTGACCAAACGAGTAAACTAATTTTTATGTCCCCACGTCCTAAGAGTCGCCCACACTGAACAGCGCGGGCCAAACACCTCCTGCCGTCTGACAAGGTCCGAGTATTAGGGTGGCCCCTGAAAAGTCAGGGGCCCCGAAGCGGGCTCCTGCTGGATCTCTGCTTTGTTCTGGCCACTCCTGTAATTGTAACCATTTAGCCCTGGATGCATTTGATGAAGTCAAAACTGATTTTATATTTGGCTGTTTTAATAAAAGCAATTGCTATTACTGTAAAGTTAACATAGCAAGACAAGACAGTGCTAATGACATGTTATAAAAACAGCCAGAGCCTTTTTTCCTGCCGGAACCAATAATTCAAATTCCATCATTCCACTATCTTCCAGACATGCACACTAAATTAAGCTCGGGAGAAAACAAAAAAAAACTTTGGGAAGCAGAAAGCTTAAGCCTCTGTTGTCCAGCCTTCAACGAGAAACTTTACTCTCTTTTAGTAATAGAACTGAGTAAAGTGAACTTTTTCATTCCTTACCCTGGCCTTGCTTTGATCTTTTTAGGATACTTTAATGAGAAAGAGAACTAGAAATAAAAAAAGCTTTCTTTTTTTTCCTTTTTGCGTTGCTAATTTTCCACTATAATACAACAGAAATGTTAGCTTGTAACTATATGAATTCACAAGCCTGCTTTATTGTTAATAAACTGCTGGTCCAGCTGTAAAAGAAAATAATCATAATAAGAACATTTTGCTCGTTAGCTGTGTCATTCCAAAAAATGATAAATGATACAATCTTGGCTAAAGGTCAAAGACCTCAAACTGTTCTTGGGCAAAATGCACTAGTTGTTATTATTTTTTTGCTCAATGCACATGCTGATGTGATCCCACCGTTTGCTAACATACAATAAAGACCCAATGCTGTCCCCTCCTACAGGACCCGTAAGCCCGACTGCCAGCTGAGCCCCACCAGTCGCAAGTGAAACATGCCAGGCGGGGGGGGTTCAGGGTGCCAGATGAAAGTGTTTATCCGCTGGGGCCAACGCCCGTGCAGTTTACCAGTGAACCGGCGGCCCCGCACTAACTTAACTCCACTGCGGTGAAGCGTGCCGCGGGCGACGCCGCGCGCCTGGCTCGAGGCCCTCTGAAGGTGACTGGTCGAAAAGAACAAGACAAAAGGCTAAGCCGAGGTACTTACCAGAAGCCGAGCAAACTGTGCTAAAATACCATGAAGCGGAGTTAGATGCCAACACCAAAGTACTCAAAGCAAGTTTAAGGTCTGGATATTCTAGAAAGGTATGAGCCTGAGGCGAGAGGGCCCTGCCACTGGAGGCAGACACGGGGCTGTGCTGGGTCACCCAGCTGTTTCCAAGTGGGATCAGACCTGCAAGGGGCAGGCGCCCGCCTGCTCGGGGGTGTTCGCGGACGGCGGGGGGCACTGCCTGGCTGGAACGCAAGGACTTTTGACAGGCAGAGGAGAGGAAAAACCGGGATGGGGATCAATTCATCAAGGGCTTCAAACATGACAGAAGAGCGGGGAAGTGTTTAAGTGC
This sequence comes from Condylura cristata, assembly GCF_000260355.1. Lineage (NCBI taxonomy): Eukaryota > Metazoa > Chordata > Mammalia > Eulipotyphla > Talpidae > Condylura > Condylura cristata. Next base: position 16,949,403 of record NW_004567134.1, on the reverse strand, counting down.
AGGCACACAAAACTGGTAGCCCGTAAGTTTTTTTTTTCAGGTTTAAAAAGAGAGTTTTTAAGATTAACCTGGATCTGACATGGAGAAAACCAACAGCTCTAAAACAGAAAGCTCCCACTACAGACTGGGCGCGCTAAAACTGCTCGCCCTGCAGCACACCGCCTGCACACCTCTCTGGGCGGCCGCAGGGCTCCGGGGAAGCTCCCAGACTGCCGCTGGCCCGCTCCTTCCCTCATCGGCTGCCTCTCAACCCTCCAGTCGCGTGGGGGGAGGAGACCCGCACGCAGGCCGTGCACGCTGAGGGCATCTCCTACCTCGGGCAACCGGCTTCATGGCCGACGTGGAGGGGGCCTCGGGGGCAGCGGCCTGCTTCAAGCCAGGCGACCCCGTGGTGTCGGCAGACGCGCTCGTCTCTTTCTGAGGGCGGAACTTGCTTTCGTTCTCTTTACTCAGCAACGCTGATGTGGAGCCAGCAGGTTCTCTGATCAAGAAGTTCTCCATGAAGCTGCTCCCCTGCTTCGAAGAGGGTCTGCGGGCCGCCGGCGCCTGCGCTCTGGCAGCGGGGCCACCTGAGGAGGCGGCGGCAGGGGGAGACACGGGCGGCGACTCGAAGGCCAGCTGCAGCAGATGGCTCCTGGAAGCAGGACACCAGGGCGGTCAAGGAGCCGAGCTGCAGAGCGAGCCACTGGCGCCGGCCGCCCTGCTCGTGAGCACCTGCTCCTGTGGCGTGCAGAAGCTGGCGCACACGACAACCGGACCGCAAGCTTCCTCCAGGCTAAGGCAACGCAGTAGCCCTGACTGAAGAGCAGTGCTCCGACCGGCAAGAAGACAGCCGGACGTCCGCCGCGGAGAACAGCGGCGCAGAATCTGGGCGGGCGCAAGGCAGCGGAAGGCACGGCCTCTGGCCTCCGAGGCCGCAGCCCGAGGGGCAGGGACGCGCGGCCCTCCATGTCTCCCAGGTCTTCCCTCGATCTGGGCATCGAACCGAAGCCGAAACCAGGGCCAGGATGCTCCCCGCAAGGAGGGGGGTCAGAGATCAGCGGGGGGCCCTGGGGGTAGGACAGGGCCGGAGGGCTGGCTGAGCCGGGCAGTCACGGAAAGGGAACCTGGGAAGGCTGTGTACAACGCCTGTCAACAGATCACCTCCGGGGGCGAGAACAAGATGGAAATCAGGCAGCAGGGTGTGGCGGAAGCTGGACCGCATCGGAGCCGAAGCCCAGAGAGCCTGCTGACGAGCCTGGGCGTGAGGAGGACCCCCACGGTCACACCTCAGGAAGAAGGACCACGCTGGAGTATGAACAAAACTGAATAGACCAAACCTAAGAAGACAGTCAAGCAAAGTGCTGATGATTTCACGACCTGTAGAATAAGCCAACATTGTTGCAATGGAAGAGGGTTCACGGACCCAGCAATGTTTTGTTCATGACGCTCGCACACCGTAAATCACCACATAGTAAGCAAAGAGGCAGCTGCTCGTCAAGACACAAAGCCAGCCAATGGACACAGACCCGGGCCGAGGGCGGCCCAGAAAATGGGGCCTCGGGGCAGCTGTCCTAGGGATGCTGAAGAAAGAAGGAGAAAACACAAATGAACAGTGAAGCGTAACATGGAATTAAGATGCGTCCCCCAGAGGGTAGAGCAGCAGCAAAGCTCAGCCAGGACAGTCCAGCTGCTGCCCGCTGAGAGGCCAAGAGTCTCCCCGCACGCACATGCTCGCCACCCCCGGCCGGCTGCACAGGGCACCGGGTCAGCCCCTGCTGCAGGCACTGCTCGACCACCCACCCAGCCGAGGGAGCCGTACCCAGATGGCAGCAAGGGCCCCCCCCCGGGGGGGGGCAGGTAAAGAGATGGCAAAATCCCCCAGACAAGAGACGCGCTCTGAGCAAACATGACCAAGGCCTGCTCAGAGCCCCGCGCCAGCTCACAGCAGGACGGGAACCAACAGAAAAAAAGCGGAACTCTGTTCCCATGAAAATATTCTTCCCAAATGAAAGCAAAGCAAAGACCCCCTCTGGCACACAGAAGCTGCGAGGACTCCTTACCAGCGGGCCAGGGGCCACGGAACATTCTTCAGCACGGTGGGCCCACACAGAAGCACAGAAATGCAGCAAAAATCCCCACTTCAGAAAAAGCGAGTGAACGGGTCAATGCACGGCCCTGGCGGCGCACTCCACCCCGACATCACCAGCGGTGGCTCGTGGGAGCCATAACGCACTGGAAAGCAAACGGTCTCTCACACCACGGAAAGGAAGGGGGCGAAATAGTGGGGTGCCAAAAACCCAAAAAGGGCAGGGACAGTAATATTTCTATTAAAAAAAGAACAAACGGACAAAGAGAAAAGGGATAAAGTCACATGACAGTGATGGATAATGCACAAAAGTTCATTCAAATGCAATGAAAACCTGCAGCCTGAAAATCCGAAGGCAAGGCAGGGCACTCGCCGGCCACGCTGAGGACCTGTGGTCAGTCCCCGAGGCAGGGACACACACGGACTGTCGCAGGCGCCAGCACAGGAAAGGGACCCTCGCCACAGCTGGACGACCCACTGAAGGGGAGGGGTGTTTGCAAACATATACCCACGGAGGAATTAACATCAAAGTCTGTGAGCCACAACTCGCACCACTCAACAAGGAAGCAGCCAACAGCGTGATCAAAGCCTGGGCCGAGGGGCCAGACAGACCTTTCCCCAAAGAAGACAAACATGTGGCCACCAGACGCAGGAAAAATGTTCCTCGCTTACGTCAGGGAAGTGCAATGGCAGTTCACCGCACCCCAGTCCTCAGGAAGACCAAAAGCAACGCGCGCTGGCAAGGTGTGGAGCAAAGCAAGGCCGTACTCTCTGCGCAGGAATGAAAGCAGGTGCCACAGAGAGGTCTTTCTGAAAACTGAAAATAGAAGGCTGCTTGCACAGCAGAATATTTATCTGAAAGGCACCAAAACACGCCATTAGAAAGACGCCCATAATTTCACTAGCACGTTACTCACAACAGCCAAGATGTGGAAAGCAGGTAAGTGGCCATCAAAGACGGACAGAGGACTGAGAAAGGTGAAGTTCTGTCATCTGCAGCAACTAGGTGGCCTTGAACTACGTGTGGGGAAGTAAGTCTGGCGAAGGGCGCGCCGCAGGACGCACTTCCATGTGAAAGGAAGAGAAACACAGCCAACGAAACCCCCGAGATTCGGGTAACAGAACAGTGGCCCCCAGCAGGAGGGGCGGAGGCAGGAGCACAGGGGTGCGGGGACCCTGCGTGGCGGTGAATGGGAGCCACAGGGCAGCTGCTGCGACAGGGGCGGAGACTCGGCCGCACACGGAAACTGGCTCGGTGACAACCACCACAACCTCAGTTAACAACTAAAAAAGTAAGTCAATGTAATGGACACGCCCTGCAATGAAGAGGGACCCCCATCCTGGTTAAAACTCAAAATGCAACTGCACGCTGTTTCTGAACGATGGCGCTTACCGGTGTCTTAACCTCTGGGGCTGGCTCGTTATTGAGTGACAGGAGTCCACGCGGTCAGAGATACACGCGGTCACTTCAGCCCCTGGGAATCTGCGGAGACTTACTCTGTGGGCCCAAACATGGTCTCCGGGGCAACCTGGCTCCTCAGACAGCGTGTGCACTCAGCAAGTGCCAGCTCAATGCGTTTCATTAGGAAATCACATCGATTTGAATATTCTCCTCTAGCCCTCTGGCTTCTTGCTCTTTCTCCCCCACCACCATCCCTATTCGCCCTTTCTCCCTGCCCCTCCCCCTTAAAAAGCTTCCATTTGTTTATTAGTGTCCATTAGTTTTCCTAAGTATTTATTTCACTTTGTGCCATTCTGACTAGTCTTCAACACAAAATTTGACTTCATTCACTTTGCTGTAAATAGAAAAATTTTCTATGTGAATGACAAAAAAAAAAAAATCCCCTTAAAATAAGCACCATTTGGGCCCTCCCTGGTGGCGCAGCGGGTTAAAGCACAGCACTGAGAATCTGAAGCCACTTCCGCATGAGTTCGATTCCCGCCTGCCGCCTGCCCCGAAGGAGACCACATGGCGAGCCAGACCTCTCCTGGCCCGCCCGCTGCTTCCCTTAGCAGTGTACTTCGTAGATCTGCCTATTCTGCTCCTCATTCTGTCTCTGGTGAAGCCTCTCACCGCCCCTGAGCCTCTGGCCTGTACCCCAGTTCTGTATGCACAAATAAATAAAAAAAAAAAAAATAAGCACCATTTGAAATACCATCAAAAATATTAAATTTATAGGAATCAGTTGAACAAAACTGTGCAAAATTTGTATCTTGAAAGCTATAAACATGGCTGAGGGAAGTGCACTGAGCCGGACATAAGTCTGTGTGCTGGGTCCAGAGGACGAAGGCCAAGTCGGCTCCCCACGCTGACTGGTGGCTGCCCGTAGCCCAAGCAAACGCAAGCAGCTCTTGGCGGGTAGAAAGGACACACTCGTTCTAACAGTCACCAGAAAGTCAGAGGCTCAGAGGCCGGCAGCCTGGAAGGAAACTGAGGTGAACGGGCTTACACTGCGGGTTTCACGGATGCACTGTACACAGCAACAGGGTGAGACGTTAGGAGTATCTGTTTCGAGGGCTGCGCAGCACAACGAGCCCAGGATCGGACCCAGACCGCAGTCACCCGATTTACAACAGAGGGGCCAGTGGAGTGAGTCTCCACTGTATGTGGTGCCAAGCAACTATCCACCTGTGAGAAAAGAAGGCCAGCCCTTAGCTCCCTTGTACATAAAAACTAACCTGAACAGGTTCACAGACTGAAACGGAAATGCTGGATCTATAAAGTTCTGGAGGAAAGCATAAACAAATCTTCACTAGCCTCATGAGGAAGCTCGATTTCTCAGGTGTAATAAAAAAGTAGTAATCATTTTGAAAGAGAGAAACTGCACTTCAAAATTGCAAGTCTCTTCCTCAAAGGCACCCGTCAGAAAATGAAAAGGCAAACCACAAGGGAGAAAAAAATATAATACAAATACGTGACCCAAACCCATCAAAAACTACAAATCATTAAGCAGAAGACAAGCAGTATGAATAGCATTGTTTCTTAAAATTGTTAGGCGCTTGGAAGATCAGAGTCAACAGGCAGGTGAGCGGCCGAGCCCTCACCCAGGAGGGAAGCCAGGTCAGCAGCGGGCACTCGCCAGGCCAAGCCAGCTGGGATCTCGAGGTATGGGGCAGCCGGTGGGACCTGCCGGCCATTTCTTACGAAGTTCCGCAATGTCAACCCCACACGCCAGCAGTTCTAACCCTGCAGACATCCAAGAGAAATGAAGACAGATGCCTACGTGGGGAGGCTGGTACCCAAACGCTCACAGCAGCTCCCACCACATGAGCCACCGCCGGGAGCAGCCCAGACTCACCAAGAGGCGAGCAGGTAAGCAAGTGGCGGTCACACAATGGAAGAGCAAGCCCTGACACATGCACCAGAGACACAGCAGAAACGGTGCCCAGGCAGAGAGGAGTGCCAGTCGCACGGCCCCCGGCACGCCGGCCGCAAGGGTGGGCCCGAAGCTGGTGGTGCTCGCGGGCAGCACGGTGAGGGAACTCCGCTGGCCCTGAGGCTAACTGCAAAGTGGATGCATTCATCCAGTTGTGATGCTTACCATTCAAGCTTACTATATATTACACTGTACGTGCAATTTACTAATTTAAAAAACTAAACTAAACTAAGAATAGTGAAAGTAAAAACCTTAACAATGATTTTCAAAAATTTTCCAGACACATTTGGCAGAAAGGTTAAAGTAGAAAGAATAAACATCAAGTGCTGGTGAGGACATAGAGCTTCCAGAATGCTCCTCCACTGGGCTGGTAGGAGCATAGCAAGGCTGAAGACTTTGGGATAACAACCAACAAATGAACGCCTACTCTATGCCTGCAATTACGCCTCCACGCTTTTAAGCCGGAAGAAATCTATGCCCGAAACATGGACAAGAATGTTGACAGCAGAGTATTCACAACAGGCAAAACCTGGAAATAAGCCAGATGTTCATCATAAGGAAATGGGGGAATTATCCATATATTGCCACCTGGAATTGAATGGATCATAGAAAAATACCAAATGTTTACCCCAAAGATAGACTATTTGGCTAAATTTCCCTTTCTCTATTCTAAAGTCAACAACAACAAAACAAAGCACACTTTGACACTCATCCCCCGAGGAGTCAGCTACCTGGCTGAGCAGAAGATGGGGCCACAAACAAAGGCAGTGGTCATTTTACTCTGTCTCAGACGAAATCCACAAAAACCCTACTGACCACAACTATCTTGCTTAATATAGTATTTGTCAGTCATAATCTGAACACTGACCCTTCTGAATATGTCCTGAAGCAAACACGCATGCATATCTAATATTATTATACTTTTAATACTTCAAGTATTAAGTTAAATATTTAACAGTGAATACCCAGAAATGAGGGTGACAGACTGTCCATCAGCTAAGAGAATTAACTAATACAATTATTTAAAATACTCAGATTCTAACACTTAGAATAAGCAAGAAAGAGTATAATTTTGGGGGAAGAAAAATTTAGACCTTGATGTAGCCATGACATTCAAACGAATCAGTTTCATTACTTGTTTGAAATCTGGTTTAAGATTAATGAGGGAAATTTAATGTTATGACTAAAATGTAATGCATTCGTATTGTCTGTCGCCTTCATTTCCTCCCTCTTTCCCATCCGTCAGGGGATGGTATACAAATGTAAAGGCTGTCAATGATGCTGTACACGCTCATTTGCTAAAACACTGACAAAATGCAGACTGATCGCTGCTTCCCTACTTGAGTCCAAAACACAATTCCACTCAAGCAAATATATTCTAATTAAATTTAGTTCAACCCAAGTGTTTCTTAAGAACATCAACTTAAATAACATTGTGTCAAGAAAGAAACTCTTACTCTTTGAAAATAAAAGGCAAAACTTGGAAGAAAATGTAACCTCTCACAACATGGGGAATTTTTTCCAATACCCTTTTATTATTCCATTTAGAACATTAAATTTTTAAAAATCATAATATCATAAAATGGCCATGACGGATGGGAAAGAGGGAGGAAATGAAAGCGACAGACAACACGAATGCATTACATTTTAGTCATAACATTAAATTTCCCTCATTAATCTTAAACCAGATTTCAAACAAGTAATGAAACTGATTCGTTTGAATTTCATGGCTACTAATTTTGTTAATGATCTATCTCATTTTAGCTATGACAAATGCCCAAAATGTTCACCAAAAAGCAACTCCAGTTTGAAGAAAGGTAAACAGTGAGAAACAATGAAACCCTTCTTAATCCGCAGGCTGCCTCCCGCGGCCCGCCAGCCCACTGCCAGCCCACTGCCAGCCCACTGCCAGCCCACTGCCAGCCCACTGCGCAGCAAATGGCCCTTCCTCCCTGAGGGAAGAAAGCGGCAGAGAGCCGCCCTCCCCAAAGCCTCCCTTCAGGGACCGACGCGTCTGTAACCCAGACGCTGGCCACTTCGAGGACCACAGCCTTTCAGGATGTTCCTTTTTCCTAAGGAGGTTGTTATGCTTTTAGTTACTAGCTGAAGAAAAAAATAAGCCTTCAGATACAATTTTACTGCCTCGGAGAAAATCAAGCTGACTATAACTTTCTTTCTAAAGACATTCTATAGGCCGCAAAATCCAACTGCTGCATCCCAGCAGAGTGGGAACTTCAATTATGAGAACCAGAGACTCAGAATTCCTTAAAAGGAGGACTCAACAGTCCATGTCTAGAAAGTCCTACTAGGTGATTTCAGAGTGCCAAGTCTGACTGTCTCTAGCGTGTCAACCACGAATGTCTCTTGACATTCGTGAAGTTCTGGAATGGTCTCCAAGGTGCCCCAACAAGCCTGAAGACAGCCGCCTGCCTGCGTGGGCAGCCAACAATCCACAGAGCAAAGTGCATTGTTCCAGAAAAAATTCCTGCTTGACTTGGAGAATGAAGACTTAAAATAATTCAAGATACTATTTGGCAAAATATGTCCTTTTATATGCCCTGGCGTGACCAACTCACCTTCACCATCATGAATTTACCGAGCCACGCTTCCAAACTTCACAGGCAACAACTGCGTACCTCACACAGCCCGCCACGCACAGGCGCGGAATAAGCCAGGCGAGAATTAATGGATTAACAGAGAAGAGACACAGGCCTCTGGATGTGCCGGCGTGCACGAGTCAGCGCGCGCACAGACACACACTGCATGCCCCGAGGTCTAGAGACGACGACGCCCCGTAACCACGACACAGCCAGCCCCTGATCCTGACTTCTGAGCTCCGGATGCCATTCTGCAGTGAAAGGAGCAGGGAAATGGCTGCCTGGAGGGAGGGCTGAGGCGGGGAAAATAAAAGAGGAAGCTGGAATGATCTTTGTTGTGCCCAAAAGGAAGCAAATGCTCAAATCTGCACTTGTAACTCTTCTATCTCACGGCAGAAGTTGTGTTGACGAGTGGCAGAAACCCCCTTGCCAGGAGACTGTCCGTGGACAAGTCACGACTGCCACTCCCCTGCTCGCCCCAGCCTGGTACTCCTTCATCTCCAAAAGCACATCCAGGGCGGGGCGGGGGCAAACAGAGAAGCAAGTAGCCAGGGGTTAGTCACACAATTAAATCATACCGTGCAAAATTCAAGCTTTTTACCAGTTCATCTAACACGCGGTTATTTTTCAGGTCCGGCTCTGTGACCGTCTAGAAAAGAAAAACAACAGATGGAAAAAGGTCAGAAATAATAATTAACTTGTCATACTCTTGTTTTTGAAAATGTGTGCAACTGTCCTCCAGAGACTCCCCATCCCGCTAAGACTTCCAGGAAAGCCTCAAAATAAAATGCGCTTATCTCAAACGAACATGGAATTTTAAATCTGCTGACGGAAGTCTGATCAAAGCTCTCAAAGCATGAGATAAAAATCACAGTCCCCACTGACTCGGAGAAAACCTAATATGAGCAAGAATCTTTCTTCAAGGTGCCAGCACTCAGCTTTCCCCCAAATTTCTCCTGAAAAGCAGAAATGAGCCGCTCCGCTGAGCGACACTACCTGGAGGGGCTTCAAGTGCCAGAGAGAATTTAAACAAGCTGAGCAGGGCGCCCGCTTCTCCCTCTCTGTGGGAGGAAGGCTGTGGGAAGCGCCACCCTGGCCCCGGGGCCTAGCCGGCCTCAGCCACAGTGCAGGCGCTTCCCTGCAGCCCCAGGGCTGCAGCTTTCTGAGTTTGCTGTGGCTGGACCAGTGAAGGAGGCGAACTGCTGCAGGAATCACGGTTCCACGAAAGATCCTGAGATGAGGAAAGCTGGTCTTTCAGAGTGCAAAGTGAGCTTGAAACAGAATTTCTCTGGCTGACTTCCATGAAAGTCACGACCTGTGCGCCTGAACAGAATCATTGGGGCTAAGAGTGTGTCTCCTGACAGATAAACAAATACAGAGAGAAAACAAGATCATAGAGACCACGTCGGTCTTCAGGCGCACAGAGGAAATGGCACACCCGGCAGGCATTCAGCGCGACCCGCCAGCTCCCTCCCTGGCACCACTTGGTGCTGGCAGTACTGGGCAAGCCATAAGGAGCGCAACCTGGAGCAGCTTATTTCTCACAGTAATTCAAAGTTCCATGACACCACGCGCCTCAGAAGAGCCCAACCAAAACCCAAACTCTTCCACTGGACTAGCGCCCTTTTTTGTTTTTTTAAAGATTTACTAACTTCTTCATGCTTAAGGGGAGTTGAGAGGATTCACCAAGACAGAGCGGGGCGCAGAACAGGCAGGCGGACTGAACTCCACTGCTGAGGGGGCGGGGGAGCCACGAGGGGCCTGCTGCTCCCCGGGGTCCCTCCCTGGCGCAGGGGCTGCGCTTCACCCGCTGCGCCCCGGGGCCCTGGCCTCCGTCCCCTCCGCTAGCCCTACTGCCTCTCCTCGCCCGTCAGTGCTGCTTCTGCATACTCTCCCTTCTCCCCTACCATTCATTTCGCCTCTTCACTACTTGAAGTGCTTGAGGAACACAGTAACAAATCTCTGAGTTTTTCTTGAAGGTGTGGGCTGGGAAAGGGGTACAGGGACAGCCAGGCTGGGCCACCAACCTTCCCTTTCTGCAAAAACACTGGCAGCGGGCACTGGCCACCAGCGGGTCCTTCCATGGAGTCCAGGCAAGAAATGATAAAAAAACAAGAACCTGGAAAACGTCGGTCATGAGATCTAACAGTGCGACATCCTGGGCTTAAAATGAGTTTCTCCTCCTCAGACACATTTGGGTTCTCAGAAATCTAAGTGAAAATCTGAACAAAGCCCAGTTCTCCAGACCTACCTCTGACCGGTACTTTGGGAAACGCCCTCACACAGTCACGCATACACAGCTTCCCTGGGCTTCTCTGCACACGTCAGACAGAAACATTCGCACCAGTGATTTTAAAAAGGGAAGAAAAAACTCACCACACGACAAGTTGGACATTGTGTTTTGTAGGACAGAAATTTCCTTATACAGAGGGAGCAGTCTGCAAAAACACGAAGGTAACGACATCGTTAGTCCAGAAACATGCATAACACAATGCATGGTATCAAAACTACAATATTTGGCTTCGAACAAAGACTGACCCAAGTCCTGGCGCACGGTCTTGGCCTAAGGCACGGCACCGCTGCTCAGCCCCTTCGCGGGTGGGGAGGGGTCTGAGCAGAGGGCATCCATCCCGGCCCCCAGCCCAGGGCAGCAGGGCTCCAGCGGCATCTCCCAGGGGCACATGCCGGGACCGTGTTGGTCAGCCCTGGGCAGGCGTGCGACCCAGCCTGGCCCCGCTGACGATCCAGCGGGCTAGGAAGGCGACAGTAAGGTTCAGACACAGACTCGGGGAGAGCGCCCAGCAGGGTGACCACAAGTCCAGTTCTTTGGGAAATAGAAATGAATGGGGGGGGGCTTTCAGCTTTGTCAAAAGGGAAATCACAGAAGTCCTCACTCCAGCTGAAAACAAGTGAAAAGCTCAACAGGTTGAAACGCCAAGAACTCTTCTCACGACGGGGCGACTACCAAGGGGTGGCGACAACGTGGAGGCGAGAGCCTCGCACGCCGTCGGTGGGAAGGTGGCTGGCACGGAGCAAACAGCTGGAAGTCAAAGCTAGCACAAAAATCAAAACTGCGACTACCCATGACCCCGCAATCCTCTCCTCAGCATTCCGAGAGGGCCACCAAGAGCGTTTCCAGGGGCGCCCTGTGCGCGTGACTGCGGCAGCCACTGCGGGGCAAGCCCAGAGCGGGCCGCAGGTGGGCGGACAGGAGCCGGGCGGGCTGCGGCGGGCAGGAAGGCGTCCTGTGGTGCTGCCCGTAGGCGCTCGAGAGCGGCGAGCGCGAAACAGCAGCCCACGACCAGCGGACGCAAACCGTCTGGCCTTCGCCAGCCCGGGAGGGAGGGAGGGTGGGGCCGGCTGGCGGAGCTGAGCTCACGCGGCCCAGCGGGCGCCTCAGGCCAACAGTCTCTGCGGGACCTGAGAATGCGCACTGTGTCGGTCACGTTTATGACCCCACCTCGCCTCCCCCCAAAAGGGCCCGAGTAGAAGCCTTCGACCACACCGCGTCACAGCAGGGACACAATCTGAGGCGGCAGCAGGAGGCACCTTGGCAGTGGCAGCCAGCCTCGCCGCAGGTAGCCCTAAGGGGCCAGACACCGGGCGGCCCACTGGCAGCGCACGCCCTCGTGGGCCTGGGCGGCAGGCTGGGAGCCGCTGGCGGGGCGTCGGGGAGGCAGGCCCGGGCGCTCCTGCGCACAGACACCGCACACTGTCTCCGTGGGCTGCGCTGGGCAGACCCCAGGCCTGTCTTTGTCTCGTGATGAATTAGCCTCGCCCCAAACATTTTATTTCTTTAATTTTTGACTTCTGTTGTGACACTCAAACCCGGTCCAGTAATACAAAGTATCTTCTTTCTAGCCTTAGTCTATAAGGTATTTGTTTTTAACTTTAAAAAAGAACATTGATTTTTTTTAAGATTTATTTATTTAGGCACATAAGGACTGGGGTTGAAACGGCCTCGCTGCTGTCCTGGTAATAAAAATTCTGAAATTCAACACTTGAGAGTTTCACAAATACAAAACTGTATTTGGTAACAAAAATAATTACTGCCATAAATGTGTAAGGGGCACAAAAACATCCAAAAAGGAGGTGGTAGAAGACACAGGAGCCTTGCAAAAAAGTTCTACATTCAAGAAGGAAGTGGAAAATCTACCTCCTGAGAACTCCAAGATAGAAGCAGTCAAGGTCAGAAATAAAACTATGGGCGGTCTCTGGTGCTAGATCAGTGCCAGGCAAAACCCACCTCCCACTCGCTGCAGAACACTGCATACTTACAGTTATGCGAGCACTGGGGGATCATCATGGCGATGTTGAAATATTCGAAGCAGATTCCACACCGCAGCAGGTCGTCCAGCGTCTGAAAGGCAGAGGCGAGCAGCTGAGGCTGGGGCTCGCCGCTCTGCGCGGCCTGTTCCTGCTAACGGATAACGCCGGACGCGCCTGTGCAAACGCTCACTCCAAAGCTAACTGCAGGGTCGCGCACAGGGAGGCCGCCGGGTCCTCACCCGCACGCCTCAGCCGCCCGCCCGCCCCAGCCGCTCGGCTCCTGCCCACTTCCCGATTGTTTCCGGTGCGGACCCCCCTCTCCTCCCTCTGTGGACCCCATTTCCAGCCTGTGGTCCCGGGGTGTGTGTGTGTGTGAAGGCCCCAGGACAGCCACCAGCGAGCATAATGCTGAGCACCACAGCCGCCCGCTCCACCCTCACTTCACAAACCCGGAACTCGGGTCAAGCAGACGCGCCTGCTGGCCTGACTCAGGCCAGGCGTCCACCCCCTGCCCCACGGCGGTCAGGCGTCTTTCTGTACAGCACACGTCAGGGCAGGCCACTCCCCGGACAGCCCGGTGGGCCCGCGGGAGAGAGCGGAGGGGAGGGGGACGGCGCCAGGATACAGCCCGTGGCAGAGGATGTGTTCCTGGCCTGCGTTTTTCAAGCCGCCTGAAACCAGGTGTGACCACGTGGTGGAGTACTGAGCGGACACGCAGCAAGTGCCCGCTGGGGCCTGGCCCAGAGAGACGGCCGAGGAAAGGAAGGAAGGCAATGAGCGGCGACCGTCTGAGCTGTGGCTTATCCTTGTTGAAAAGTGAGGGGGATAAGGAAATATTCTATTTTTATCTTGTATATAAATATATAAAAAAGTTCTGAAAAGATATGTCAGGAAATAATAATATTCAATAGCTGGTCACAGGGGTCAGGAAACAGTTAATGGAAGAGGGGGGAGACATTTACTATTTTTTAAGATTTACTTATGCATAAGAACTGAGGTACAGGCCAGAGGTGCAGGATTCACCAGAGGCAGAGTGGGGGGCAGGACAGGCCGACTGACGAAGCACACTGCTGAGGGAGCAGCGGGGAGAAGGAGAGGTCTGCGGCGCCCTGTGGGTCAGCTCCGGGGCGGGGACTGAACTCGCCCCAAAGCTGCGGCCAGCGTGCAGTGCTGTGTCCTTACCCCCTGTGCCACCGGGGACGGCCTGAGACATTTACTTCTTATCTCAGGACCTAGATTTCAAAAATACAAACTACAAAAAGACATGCCACCAGTAGTTCCAGATGACGGAATTAAGTAACCACTTACACCCAGCTTTCAAACAATAATTAATGCCGGGGAAACTGAAAAAGCCAGACAGCAAATCTGCAACGAAAACCCACCGGAGGGGCCCAGGACTGATCACCGTAAGTGTCCTCTGACGCCTAAGGCCTCGAAGCCCCGTTTACAGACGAAGTTTACGGCGCTCAAAATGGCTGCATCCAACCCAGAGAGGTCAAAGCAAAGTGAGCCCAGGCTGCAAATACACGCACACAGCAGAGAAACTGGAGGGAAATGAGCCAGAACCGTTTTCTCTGGATGGTAGGCTGCAACGTGCACATCTTCTTTTACCTCACTAAAATTTTAGTATCTTTAACTACATACACATACTACGTTTATAATCTGTAAAAGCAGAAGCTTGTTATACAAAAACCAGGAAATCAGCAAAGTGCCAAAACCCTGGCTACTCTGGATGCCGAGCTGCCATCACAGAGAGCCGCGGGCCTCTGCTGGTGGGGAGCGGGGCGACGGGACCAACATCCTGGTCTGGAGGGCCCAAGTGGATGCCCCAGATTTACATCTTTAAATTAGCGGAGAACACGGCGGGGTGAAAGGATGAGCAAACAGAGCAGAGGTCCTTCAGGACTCCGGGTCACGGCCCCTCTGGGAAGACGGGTGAAAGCTAAGGACTTCCTTCTCAGAAACATGCAAACCAGGAAAACATCTTCCGAGCCACTGCACATGCCACGCCCACCGGACCCCACGAACTGTGACGGAGTCGAGGCTCTAGCGGCCTGAAGGTGTCACACAGCACTCTGCCCTGGGAGCCCCAGGACAGCGGGGATCCAGAGGGGATGCGGCGGGGGAGCCGGCTCTCCGGTGTGAAGCACAAGCCCCTGACACAACAGCCCGCACCTCCTGGCGATGGGGTGCCGAGCCGGAACCGCCTCTAAAGAAGGCAGAACTGGGGAGGTGTGGGGTGTGGAAAAGCACCCCCCTAAGGCGGGCCGCCCTGGAAAGGCCACAGCCGCCCACTCCGTTATGCCAAGCAGTCCCACAGAGAGGGCCGGGACTCTGACATGTCAGTGGGGTCCCTGGGCCAGGCCCCTGCATGGCATGGACCCGCCTGACCGCGCCCCCGCGAGCCCTGTCGCTCTGCCCCCAGTCTACTGTGACACAGAAATGAAGTTCGCGCTCGGAGACACTGAGCCCGTGACTCAGAATCGCAGTAGCTGGGAGGAGGCCAGCTGCATCCGGGCCACTGCCCTGGGTGCCAGGCCGGTCACCTTCAAAACCCAGTCTTCCCGGGCCTCCCACTGCCCCACCTTTCCTCCAGGGGCACCTCAAGTCCCAGGCACTGCGGGGGAGGCCGCAGGAAGCACAGACAGCCCCAAACTGGCGGCAGCGCGGAGCAGACGGCAGAGCGCCCCGCCAGTCTCAGGCAGAGACTCCCCCGAGGCCGAGCCGCCAGGCTGGGAGGCCACAGCCGGGGGCGCTCGGGT
>NW_004567134.1:16932791-16933711 GCF_000260355.1 Condylura cristata | reverse complement strand
TCGGCGAGGGAGTCCATGGTCTCGCCGGAGGAGCCTGGGGGGCCGCCGCCCACTGGCCACCCGCGCTCCACCGGCACTCGAAATTCCCCGCGCTGCCGAGCTACGTCAGGGCGCGCTACTAAATACGTAAGCAGGGCGCGACGCGCCGAGCGTGCGCGGAGCCTGACGGGAGCCGTAGTCCCCGCGGAGAGGGAGGTGCCACCCACTGCGCACGCGCCAGGCTGCCTTTGGCGGGCCATGCAGGCGGAGAGCAGTGGCTTGAAAAGACGCTGAGCCCTTGCGCCCGACCCTGATCAAAGACATGTTGGTTGAATGTTAGGATGACGCCGCCGCCGGCATCAAAACGCGACCAGGCCTTGCCAGATCTGCCTAGGTCTAGGCTCCGACCGCCTCCTTCAGGTCGCCCCTGCTGATTGCTGGAATGACCTGTCTCTTCTCGAAGCAGCGCTGTGACAGTTGCTATCTCATCTCCCCCCTTCAAGGCTGGGGTACATGTTCCCATTGCCTCCTAACAGGGGAGAAGCTCCTAACGGGGCCTGCATGTCCCTGGGCCCGCGGAGGCAGTGGCAGGAGGCAAACCGGGCTACCTGCTTTAGGGGAGCTCTTTTTTTTTTTTAATATAGTAGTTTATTTTTACATCATTTTGTGCATTTTTCCATCTCAGTTGTAATACCCATGGGCCACTAAATCACCTGTGAGCCATCACCATAGTCCAGTGCATTTCCCTCCCCCTCAACCCGGTTTTTGATCCCATTCCCCACTCCACCCCCATAAAATGTCTCTGGTATATGGCTGTTCATTATTATTATTTTCTCGCCTGGTCCGTTATACTCCTGCAATGAGTGAAACCATCTGGTATTTTTCCTTTTGTTTCTGGCTTATGATTTTTCCAGCTCCATCCATGTTGCTGCAAAGTCATG
>NW_004567134.1:16930231-16932116 GCF_000260355.1 Condylura cristata | reverse complement strand
ATTTCTCCCACAAATGTTATTTTGTTACATGCCTGACTGTCTCCTGAGTTTTTCTGTTTGAAGTCACCTCTGCGACTTACCCTGCGTCACCTCTGCGACTTACCCTGCATCGGGGCGTCTCCGGGGTGTCTCCAGGGCGTCTCGGCAGTGCGTCTGGATTCACCGGGTCTTGCAGTAGCTACATAGTTCATTAAGTAGCGAGGGGCGTTTTGTTCTCTCCTGTACTGTGAGTATTGCTAGGGGCCACTCTGTGCAGGTCTTTCGCCAGGGTGTCTGGAGGATGAGTCCCTACAGCTGGAAGTGCTGGGTCAGTCTGTGCGCCCTTTTAAAACCTAACACAGCTCTAGGTGTTTATCCCAAAGGCTGCCCCAGTACACGCACACCGTCCCTGTGGGGGAGTGCCCGCTGCCCGCTGTCCTTGTGAAGCACTTCCCGGCACAGCCCGCCTGTCTGCTCGGCTCAGCATCATCCACGGCCTTTGTGGCGTGTCCGGTCCCCGTGGCAAGGCCGTGGCCCTGTGGTCCTGTGGCCCCTGCAGCCGGCGCCTGGTGCCGCAGGCAGTCCCAGCACTCATTCATCTGCATTTTGCTACCTGCTTGTCAGTGGCCAGGCATCAGCTGCCCTGACAGGTCGGCAGGGGTTGGGTTGTTACTGGCATTTTGCAGGTGAAGAAACTGAGGCTCAGAGAGGTGGACAGTCACTAGGAACCTCCGGCTCCTGGCTGAGAGCAGTGCTCGGTGGCTGTGCCCAGCCTGTGCCACGGACCCCTCAGCTGTGCATGGACCAGGGACTTGGCAAGCCATCCAGAGCAGCTGCCTCACCAGCCGCTTGTCCAAAGCTCTGCTGTAGGGGGTTGGCACGTATTGACCAATTTCCCAGCAAGAGGAGAGGGAATGAATGGGCAGCTTGCTGAGGGCCCTGGGCTAGGCAGCGGAATGGGGCATGGGGAGCAGGGAGGGTAAGGGGCTGCAGTGAGGTTGCCTCGGCCAGTTGCAGAGCAGATGAGCTCGGGCTGGTCAGTTCTGGATGCTGGCCATGGGTGGACAGCAGGGGTGGTGGGAATAGACTCCACCAGCCCTGGCTGAGTACTCCGGAGGTCCTGCCTGTCATTCCAGTGGGTTACAAGAAGTTGGGGTTCAAGTGACAAGGGACTGGGAGGGCAGACGAGAGAAAAAATGGGGAAAGAAAGAAGTGACGGAGGAAGGAGAGAGACGGGGCGGCCCTCCCCCCCGGGCCCCCACCGCAGGGAGGCAGCACCAAGCGCCCTGGTCCCCACCCGCCTCCAGGCAGCGCCCAGCACCCTGGTCTCTGTGTCCACCCGCTGCCTGGCGATTGAATGAATCACCCCAACAAGCCTCCGTTTCTCCTCCAGTGACACCCACACGAGCCCCCCGGCGAGGGCCCAGCAGGTTCTGAAAGCACTTGGCACTCGGGACACAGAGTCTACCTTGCCCCTTGCCCTCTCCGGGGTATTCGCCCGCCGCCAGCCAGCGAGGGCTGCGCAGCTGTGACGCCACCATTCTCCTTCTGTCATAAAGACGGAATGAAACAAACATTCCATGTTTTACAAAACAGAGCAGCGGCCAGCGGCCCCTCCCCGGGCGCTTGGCACAGACTGAGGACCCAGACAGGGGGCTCCAGATCACACAGACACCCGGGGACCCGCAGCCCAGGTCAACAGCAGGCGGTTCTGTCCTGTACAATCGTGTCCCATATCGTGGGCAGATCTGAGGGCAAGAGCTGCCCTCTGCGGAGCGGAAATGCAAATTCACTCAGTGGCCTGTGGTTTTATTTACCAAATCCGGCCAGCCTAGTTAGGGAGGGGTTCTCCCCCTGGGTCTGGGGCCTGCTGACACTCCAGGGTCTCCCTCCTCCCTCCCCGCTG
>NW_004567134.1:16922687-16929246 GCF_000260355.1 Condylura cristata | reverse complement strand
GTCTCCTCTCGGCAGTGCGGAGCTCACCGCTGCCTGGTGGTTCGCCCGGGGCCGGCTGGGGGGCCGGGGAGGGCCCCGGCTCTGAAGCCAGACTGCCGGCTTCAGGCTCAGCTCCACGGCTCACTCAGTGCCCAGAGGACGGTGTCAAAATGCTGCATCCGGAGAGGCTCTGGGGTCCTTAGGGACACGGTTGATTTCAGGTGTGATGCAGAGCAGCGGCAAGACGAGCCTGGAACATCTCATTGCGCCCGATGATGGAGGCCGCGGAGCTAACGGGCACCAGAGCCAGCTTGCAGCTGCTCCCTGTGTTAAATAGCTACCTAACACCGTCTGTCTGGCCCCGGTCTGTCTGTCTGTCCCGTCTGTCGATCACTGTCTATCACCGGTCTGTCTGCCTGCCTGTCCATCTGTCTATCATCTGGCTTACCTATCGTCACCTATCATCTATCTGTCAACCTACCTGTCTGTCTACCACCTATCATCTGTCTGCCCACCCACCTGCCTACATATGTATATATCCATATGCATACATGTGTGTATATATTCACATATATCCAAATATTATTTTCCTCACAGCAAAAAATAAAAAGCCCTAATGTGCTTCCTTTGTGTCAGCTTCTTACTAAAAGTTGATAAATGAGGGAAAAGGCTTAGATACTTCTTTCCTTCCGGAACGACCTGCCTTCAGGGAAGGGGCCGGCCTGCTGAGAGCTAATACTCACAGCATAAGTGATGACATTAGCAATACGGTGTCCAGGCGGTGTCCCAGGCGGGGACCATGGCGGGCTGGGCGGGGCGGGGAGTGGACCCTGGGTGGGAGGCCTGGGGTATTTATGGTTATTCATTGCGCACAGGATAGTGAGGCTTTTCTGGGGGGTGAAGGAGGATCCCCCTGAAGCTGCTGCTACGTCACGGCCTCTCTAAGAGGGGGTGTGATCACCCCTGAGCAACTCGTCTAGGAAGCATTCTTGCCGCACACGGTGGAACAGAATGGAACTGGACATTCAGGCCCATCTCTGGCTAGGCGTGAGAGAAGGACCGCAGCCAGGGAATTGACAAGTCAGGAAGCAAGCAGACAGATCCAGACCCGGGGCGGGGTGAGGTGGGGTGGGGTGGGGGCCGGGAGGGGGCCAGTGACCCGAAAATGAGCCACAGCTCCTCAGCAAATCACTGTTTTCCTATAAACGAGACTTCAGAGGCATCACCCGGGCATACCCCGGGGTGGATGTGAATAGCCCAGCCGCTAAAGGGCATTTCTGGAACAATCAATGAAGTTGGAATATGACTTCGACAACGCATCATTATCCATCTAATTCAGTGTGACGGCAGATTTGTCCGCGGGACGACGTTATCTGGCGAGACTCACGCTGGTACCTTCCTGAGTAAGATGCACCGCGTCGGTGAGTTAGCTGAGATTTTTTAAGTATAGCAAATTTGGAAAAACTGAAATAATTGCTGAGTCGACATGATAGGCATGATGGGTCAGTGGCTCGCTGTCCGGCAGGAAGTGAGACTCCGTGAGACTCGGGGCCACACCGCCACTTGCCATCTCACCAACGGCCACGTGGTGGCAGTAGAGCCTCGACCTGCTGGGCTCGCACAGGTTTGGGAGGGGCACACAGAAGGGCAATCGCTCCCCTGTTCTCCAATGCTGCATTTCAGCTCGTCCTTGCATCTAGTGAGCAGCAGCCCAGGAAGAGGCCCTGAGCGAGGTGTGAGGGGACAGAGAGGCCAATCTCCCGCCTCTGCTCTCCTGGGACCACCTGGGCAAACTGCTGGCAGCGGCCTCTGTGTTGGGTCCAGTTTCTCTACATTTGCCATCACTGCATGGAGACCTTGACTGGCTTGTCAGAAACAAAGCAATTAATTAAAATTAATTAACAAATTAATGACTCAGGGGAGCTGCCCCTGGACCCTGGGCTGTCCTCCGTGCTTCAGATGTACTGCTGTGTGACGCTGGGAAAGTTAATCCACCTCTCTGAACCTGTGGGCTAGTACGCGCACCCAGCAGGCCGAGTAGGCGCTTTTCTGTTGGAAGAGCATGAGGTGGTCTCTAGTCTGCCCGAGGCTGGCTCCGCCGGTATCCAGCAGCAACGAGCGTCGATGCCTGCCATCCCCTTTTGGAGGCCCGGGAAGGATGCAGGCGGTTGTTGGGTTTGCACGAAGGCCCCCTCCCCCCACCCTGAGGTCCACTGGAAGTGACCGCTGAGGGCCGGAGCGCGGGATTCACTCTCCCTGCAGTGACGGTGCAGCCTGAGCCCGTGGTCTGCACTGAGCCCCGCGGTGGACGCACAGGGCCTCCTCGTGTCCACCGGGCAGGGGCCCCTCCCTCAGCGGTGGGGAAACGGAGGGTCAGGGCCCTTACAGAGCTCCCCTGAGGCCTCCCAGCGGGTAGGCGGGGAGGTCGGGATTCAGTCCTCCTTCATCTCTGCTCTGCTCCATGCTCTTTGGGGTGGGCGCTGCGGGAAGATAAAACATTCTCCTAGGAAGGGGGTGCCAGCCTGAAGGAGTCTGTTGGCCCGGGAAGGCTTGGCCAGGACAGCAAGGTCCAGCATTCGCCTTTCTCAGGAGCCCCTGGCGTGGCCGTTGGTAAGCTGCAGGGAGTTCTCTGCCTTCCTGCCGAGAAAGCCCTCCCTTGGGGGAGCCAGTCTTACTGTACTGTCACCACGTGGTCAGACAAGGCTGACCCCAACTTCAGGCTCAAATCGCTGGCAGTGGCACTGGCCGGATGACAGGGACTCAAGCTGGACCGATTAGAGGGACTCTTGCGACGTGTGGCTCATCTATTGGAAAGAGACAGAGAGGAGTTGTTGTTTCCCAGCTGAGGGCTAGGACGTAGGCCTGGACGCTCCTTGCGCGCACTGGACAAGGCAGCCAGGGAAGGCGCACAGCGCAGAGGACAGCAGAGCAGGGAGGTACAGAGGTCGATGCTGCTCGACATCATCGGGCACCTGGATCCAGCCTTGCCTGAATCCCACGCTTCTCTCAGGGCGCAAAATTTCAAAATTTCCTTTTCATTTAAGTCAGGCTGACTTGGACTTTTGAGTCCTGCCTTAATGCACTTCTCAGCAGCCCGATGTCAAGCAGAAGGAAACAAGCCACTAGCCAAGAGGTCGGGTCCTATGAGCACCGCCTGGGCACAGTGGAAACAGCTGGCGCTGAAGGGCGGGAAATCTTGGTGCGGAGCTGGCAGGATCCCGCAGGGCCTGTAGAGAGGAGCTGCTGCCCTGGTCTGCATGCTGGCCGCTGGCCTCCATACCGAGGAGAACGCGTGTCAGGCCCTGGCGTCTTCCTCGATGCTGCTGCAGCTGGGCGGCCCTCGCCACGCAGGCCCAGAGCCGGGGCGGTGTTCGCACATGCTCAGTGCGAGGCAGTTCAGTGAACTTGGGGGAACATGCGGCTTGGACATGGGAGGCTGCGAGGCGGGGCTCACATCTGGCTCCCCCACTGCCCGGCCTAAGTGAGCTTCTCCAAGTCTCGTTTCCACGTCCAGAGACCGAGGACTAGGAAGGGGGCGTGGCTTCAAGAGCTGTTTCGAGAGTTTGACGCCAGAAAGGTGTGGCAAGGGCTAAGCCGTACCCGGGACAGAGCTGGGTCCACACACACACACACACCACCCCAGGGGCCTGGCAGGCCAGCGGGGTGTCCCGCGCTGGGGCCCCGGAGCCGGGCTCCTCGGCACCAACTCCGAGCGCTCCCAACGCCCCTGCAGACGGCAGCTCCGCTGCCCACAGCCCGGGCTTGGGCTTCCAGCTCCCAGTCGCCACCCCAGCCACCTCCCTCCAACCGTCCGCTGTGCATCTGAAGAGCCTTCCCGTAACCTAACGCGGCCCTCCCGCGATGGGGCTGAGCTGCAGGACACTTGGGGAGGTTCCTTAGGGGAGACGGAGTCAGTGGGACTGGAGAGTGACGCCCCGGGGGGACCCCACCCCCAGGGCCACCTCACCCTTTCAAAAAGCTCCCGGAGGCTGCTTGAGAAAAGTTAAGCTGTTTATTTCACAGGACAGCTCCACGTCAAACCAGCAGGCACCATCAGAGTACGCGACAGAGGACCCAGTCAGACACGCTACAGGACGGGCATTCGTTTAGGGTAGAGAAGCGCCCGCATTCCGACCGGGGCACCTACCATGACGGGGACAGGCAGCCAGCGTGTCCTAGGGCGGGTTCGGGTTTTTTTCCTGACACAGTCGAGGGAGGAAGGAAACCAAAGGAAACGAAATAGACCAGCCACTCTGAAACAATCAGAACCTATTGCCAAACCGTGTGCAGCCACGCTGCCGGGAGCTGCAGCCTGGGCGACCTCCAGCCAGCGCGGACTCCGTCTACGGACGGAACCTGCGCTCTGGCTGTGCAGGTTCCAGGGACGGCTTTGCGATTTGCCCGGGACAGTTCGCACAGTAAGGGGGTGTCCGTGGGGGGCAGCGATGGCCACTTGGCCGGCCCCCGAGGGTGGGACGGCGGGACGCCGGCAGGTCACCTCACAGAGGCCGGAGGCCCCGGCCTGACAGCCAAGTCCCTTCTCTCAGCCCCCCACCCCCGGCCCCCGGGTCGCTTCGGGGGTGGGGGATTCTCTACATGGCCGCTCAGAGGAGAGGACACCCCAGAGAACCGGGGCAGTTGATGTGAAGTCAGCATCAGCTCTGCACAGCAGAAAAATAGGCTAAGCAGCACCCCGCCGGGCCCCCGGCCCCCGCTTGTGCGCCTCCCGGCCCGGCAGGCCCCCTGCGGGGACCGGCCAGTCCTTCTGCTCTCTGGGCTCCGTGGGAGAACGGGGCATTTGCTCGAGTGTGGAACCATCTGGACGTGCGAGAAGTTGCC
Organism: Condylura cristata; assembly: GCF_000260355.1. Lineage (NCBI taxonomy): Eukaryota > Metazoa > Chordata > Mammalia > Eulipotyphla > Talpidae > Condylura > Condylura cristata. The sequence continues at coordinate 16,924,428 of NW_004567134.1, read as the reverse complement.
GTGAGAAAGACGGAGAGAAGTGCCGTCCGTGAGTTCTGGGGGCGCGCGGGCCACGGGGCCCTCTGCCTCCTGAACGCGCGAGCTACACCCAGCAAGGCACTCCAGGGGCGCCGCGGGGCCCCCACGCACGCGACACGCCGTCTCGGAAGTGTTTGTAAGGCAGATCTCTGGGCTGCTGGTTGGCAGAGCCGGGCGGCCCGAGCCCGCTCTCCCCGCTCGCGCCTGTCATGGAGCAGAAACCTTCCATCCCTTGGGAGTCCGCCTGGCCCCTGCCCCTGGGCCGTGGCCCCGGGGAGAGACTCCCGTGGCTAACTCCCAAGCTTACAATTCCCTCCACCATGCGCTCTGCCCGGGGTTCAAAAGGCGCTTCAAGGTGAGAAGTCGTTAGCACTGAAAACAAGGAAAGGCAAGAATTTTTCAGAGAATCCCACAGCTCAGAGCAGCTCTTTGGGGGGGAGGGGGCACGGGGAGAGGGGGAGAGTCGGTAGGAAGCACAGCTTGTTCCCAATTTTATCCCGGAAAGGTCTTTCGTGGCGGCTGGGCCCGCAGGCCCAGGACACTAGCCCAGGAACGAATTGTCTTTGGTCAGTGTTAAATGAACATCTTGCTGGTTCATTCCCAAAATAGACTGAACACCGGTTACACGGGGACACGGAGGCCTCGACCTCGGGGTAAGTCGGAGGTTTAAGGAAGAAACTGTTCTGTGAAGCAGAGAAAAAATGTGCCCGTTGTGGAGAGTGAGGGGCAGCTCCCAGCCTGGGCCGCAGCCAGCAGGGGAGACGCCCTTCCCTGGGGCTGGCTCCGCCCGGACACTGGCGAGGGCACCCGCCCCCGGCGCACGTCCGCCAGCGTTCTGGCGTTTGTCTCTACATCCATCTATCTACCAGGCGCGAGGATTTGGTGGGCGGCTACCGTTTCGCTGTAGCCTTTAAAAAAATGACAGGTTCACATTTTTAACAGTTACTTTCCAGCATGGAAGCAGATACAGCAATATATAGTGGACGCACACAGGCCGGGCCGGGGGTCGCCGGCGCCCGGTGGCCGGGCCGGGCGGGCCTGAGGGGCCGGGACATGCAGAGTGCCGGGCCGGGGGCGGGCGGGCAGGGCTTTTCCGTTTGGTTCTGCGTCAAGGCTCAGATTCGGGGCTGGGTGAGCGGGTGCCGGGCGCCCCGGTGGGAACTCACCAGCCGTTTTCTAGCGGGAAAACAGGTGCTCAAAGCCAACAGCGAAGGGGCTGCCTCCAGGTGACCGGGCCGAGCTGGGGCACGGCCGTCCCCGCGGAGGCCAGGCCGCCAGCGCTGACCGCAGGCCTCGGGTGCCAGCTCGGCTTTTCGCTTTTCAGCCGGTCAGTGAGGCCTGCAGGCCGCGGCAGGGGCTGGGGGTCGGGGCGGGAGTGTCGGTGGCCGGGACTCTGACCGGGCGGGGGCCGGCCTGCTCTCTCCCCTGAGCTGTACAGGGCTGACGTGGATGTGCCCCAAGGCTCAGGGCTCCCGGCTGGGTCTGCGCCCGCCCTGGGTGGTCCGGACACTCGGCGCTCGCCGCCCGCCCGGCAGCCGGGCTCAGGGCTCACACAGCTACACACCCGGGTGCTCGGGACAGCTTCGGCCACCTCTGGGTGCGTTTGCCGGGGGTGGTGTTGGGGGGGGGTGAGGTGACGGCAAAGCAAACCCAGGCACTGCGCCTGCCAGCTGCCGGTGAAGCTGGGCGAAGTTCCACCGCCTGCCCAGGAAGCGCCTGGACA
>NW_004567134.1:16921615-16922127 GCF_000260355.1 Condylura cristata | reverse complement strand
TTAAATATTCTGAAAATGGCATTACGTTAGACCTCTATAGTTACCACAGATTTATTCCTACGGCCCGCCAGGCGCGGCCGGACCCTGCTCCCACCGCACGGGACGCTGCTCCCGGGCCTCACCACCCTCCCCGGTGCGGGGGGTGGCTGGGGCTGGGGCGGAAAGGCGGGTCTCTGGGGCCTTCTGCGAGGGGCTCCCCGTTTCCAGGAGCAGCCCGCCGGGCCGCCCGCCCGCCCCTTCCTGCGGGGACAGACTGTTCTGGAAGGCCACGGCCGACCGCTGCAGCCTGGGGAGGGCTTGCTGTGGCTGCTGCAGAGGGTGGTATATTGCTTCGCTCGCAGTTACTGTGGGCCTCTAGATTCTCCCAGAAAAGTCCCTGCAAATCCCACCAAGTAGCTCAGCGGGAGATGTTTGGTGGCGTGGGTCTGAGGTAAATCTAAGTTTCACAGAAGGAGAAAGGAGGTCTGTGCACACCGGGCCCGCGTAGAGACGCGCCAATATGTACACGCGGC
>NW_004567134.1:16919289-16921145 GCF_000260355.1 Condylura cristata | reverse complement strand
GTCATCATCTCCGCGGAGGGGCTGCTGCTGCGGCGCATGGCGGCGTCGGGGTCCCGGATGACGATGGTGTGCAGGGGGCTGGCGGGCTCCGAGCTGGCCGGGCCGGCCGGGTTCCTCAGGGGCTCCAGCGTGTCCAGCACCACGTCCGGCGCCTGCTTGGCCGTGTTCTGCCTCTCGAGCTCCCGCAGCTCGTGCAGGGCCGTGCTCATGGTCTTCTCGATGTCCTGGGGACACAGAGGGCTCTGGTCAGCAGAGGGGCGCCTGAGGCCCAGGCGGCCTCCACGCCTGAGCGGCGCGCACGACCGGAGCTGGCCGGCCGCTGCGGGCAGACCGAAGCGGTCTCCAGTCCTGGTCCTGCCGCTCTCTTGCTCTGTGACCCCAGGCAAGTCACCTCACCTCTCGGAGCCCCGAATCGTCACTGGTCAGTTACAGGAATTATAATACCCCCGGTGGGGGGTTTCCTGTGCCGGCTGGCCCGAGCCATCCAGGAAGGTGCCCCGGGGGGCTCCAGGCCCTTCCACGTCACTGGACAGCACCCAAGGATGCACGAGCCGGCGGGGGGCGGGGGGGTCACGTGCCCGAGGTCACACCGCGAGGCGGCCGGCCGAGCCCCACCCCAGAGTCCGCAGCCCTAATCAGCATCGGTTTTAGATCCTGGCCCGCAGGGAATTCCGGTCACAGAGGGGACGGCGAAGGGACAGTCGGGCAGAGAGCGCACAGCAGCCCGGCCAGGACGCCAGCTAAGGCCCACTGTCTTCTCATCACAGGCAAATGCCAGCTGCAAGCCTGGCGGAGGCTCGAGGGGTCCTGGCGCCCGCTCTGAGCCGCGCCTGACCCCTCTCCCCGCCGGTCAGCAGGCGGCCTCTAAGCCCCGGAGCCCAAGGCAGGTTCCCACCTGGCCACGATCGGGGGCCCGGATCTTGCTGGCCTCTCCCAGCGCATCCTGTCGCCTTTGAGGGACCACGGCTAGTGGGGAGCAGGGGCCCCCCACTGCCAGTGACACTGTTCCCAGGCCCGGGATGCCGGCTACTTCCAGAGGGGCCTTCTGTGCCTTTATCCAAAGGGCAGCTGGTGGGGGTGGACTCTGCGCTGGGCGGTGGCAGCCCCGTCCGGCCACTGCCCTCCACGCCCCTCTACGTAGACGCAGCCCCTCCGGGCCCCCCACCTCTCTGCTGCCCCAGCCCAGCGGGGTGACAGGCCAACGCGCCCAGAGGAAGCCCAGCGGCCTCGCAGCGCCCCCCAGCTCCCCCACCCCCCGAGGAGCAGGTGGTGGAGGCGAGAGCCCCGCGCTAGTGGGAGGTGAGGCTGAGGGCGCCGGCGGGGTCGGGCGGCGAGCACGCTGTCCTCCCCAGGGCAGCGGCCTACTCTGATGCCCAGCGGCCGGGCCCCGCCTCTCGAGCGGTCACGTCCGAAGCCCACGGGACGGCTGAGGCCAGGGCGAGGCGGGGTGGCCCTGGCGCTGGGGCCCCCGCGGTCGGCCTGTGTCCTCCGGGAAGGCGCTCGGAGGGAGGCTGGGGCCAGAGTTCGCGGGGTCCCTCCCTCTGGGGAGCCCGGCCGCGCCGCCTGGCGCCACTTCAGGCGCCACTGTGGCCAGCACAGTGCCCGCCGCCCGCCACACACTCGTCAGCGTCGGCGGAGAGTGACCAGCGGGCAGGTAAACGTGGGAGTCCGGCATCTTGTGGAGACCCGGCCTGACCACAGGCCAAACCTCCCCGCAGAGATCCCACGACAGGCCCCTGTGGCTGCCCCCACCGGCTTCCAGCCCTGGGAGCTGGGGGGACACGGGACAGCCGGCTCCCTGGTGTGACGGACTCTGGGGCTCCCTGCCTGCAGCCCGCCGCCCGAAGCCCCTCTGG
>NW_004567134.1:16912294-16914859 GCF_000260355.1 Condylura cristata | reverse complement strand
TGAGCTGTGCACCCCGAGACCCAAGACAAGTGCCCTGACCTTCAGTGTGCACCCGGAGATCCCCAGGAAGGGCCCCGGCCTTGAGCTGTACCCTGAGATCTCCCGGCAGGGCCCTGGCCTCGGCGTGCACCCCGAGATCCCGGGGCAGCCCCGGCCTCAGCGTGCCTGCCCTGGAGACCGGCCTTCCGGCGGTAACAGAGACAGGTGGCGGCCGGGAAGTGGCCTGGACCCCCAGGACTGTGTCCCTCCAGGGGCACCGGAGTGTTCGCTCCCTTACGCAGGGACGCCCTGGCCGGGGAGAGCCCGAGGGTGCGGCTCTGCCTGTGGCCTCGGGCAGGTTCAGAACCTCCGGCAGCCGGCATCTGAGGCTCAGGGCACAGGTTTGCAAGAGCCGTGGCTCCACCCAGAGGGCTGCGGGTTCTCGGGGTGCCCAGGCTTCTGCTTCCTGCCCCTCCAGTCTCCAGCGCCCCCAGAAGCCTGGGCCTGGTCTGGCCTGGGGTAGGCCGAGGACGGGTGGAAAATGCAGGGGAGGGGAGGGGGGCGGAGCGGAGCGGCGTCTGCAGACGCGTCATGTCACATCGGTGGGGTGGAAACCGCAGCAGGACCCGCTGCCGGCTAGCGAGCCCGAGGCCTGGCTACGGCGCCCACCGCGCCCACCGCGCCCTCAGCGCCCGCTGAGTTCCCGCAGGCCCCTCCCGGCACACAGACCCGTTTGCTGCCCCCCGGCCGGCCAGCCCGGCTCCCGCCCTGGCCTCCGCTGGCCTCTGCCGGCTTTGTTTCTGGGCGGCCAGGGAGAGCTTTCACAACCGTCACTTCGATCACGAGTGTCCCTGGGGTCCTCGGGCGGTCCCGTCGTGCCGGGACAGGGGTCCTGGCGTGGCTCCTGCAGCCTCGGCGCCCCGGGCCCGGGGGTCCTGGGCCCTCCAGCGCTCCCTCACGGTCTCCCGCCCCTCGCCCTTGACCGGGCTCCCGCAACGCTGTACTGGGACGTTTTCCAATCACAAAATCAAGCCGAAAGGGCTCTACGCAGCATGAAGAGACCCACCGGCCGATAAACACCGTCCTGACTAGCTCACCACCTCCTCCTGCCGGCCCCCGGCCCAGCCTGGGCCGGCCCCCGGACTGCGGTGCAGACCCCAGGGCGCCTTCACCCCCACGTCCGAGGAGGCGGACGGGGCACCGATGAGAATTCTGGGGCCCAGGCCCTGCCTGGGTCCACGGGGAGAGGTGAGCCCGGGCCCTCGCTGCTGCCTGCCCCTCCACTCAGCTCCTGGACGGGGCCACCCAGGGCTGGGGTGCCCACTGCACGCTCCAGAGCTCCAACTCAGAGGCACTTTGCGGGGCTGGGCGGGGAGAGGCGGCTGTAAAGCAGCTTCTGATCTCCTCCCAAAGGGACAGCCTAGGTCAAGTCCAAGTCCAAGGTGCTGGAGAAAGGCGGCGGGCAGGTCCGCAGGGGCCGGGCAGACAGCCCCGGGGCGAGCACCCTGCCAAACACCGACTGCTGACACTTCCTGCAAGGCGACGCTGATGGGATGCGTCTGCGGGACAACTTAAGGCCGAGGACATGGCTGGCAGGAATTGAGGAGACGCCCAGCAGCTGGATGCGGCCAGGGCCGGGAAGCCTCGGGGGCCGCTGTCACCTTGGCCGCGGGCACGCACAGGGCTGTTCTCTCTGGAAGCGGAGCGCGGGCCCAGGAGCGGGTAGGGAGGGAGGGAAGCCCACAGACGCCAGCTGGCACGCTAACAGCAGCCCAGGCGCGGGTGACGGCCGGCCGAGGGCAGAGTGGCCCGGAGGGCAGCTCCTTGCCGGCCCGTTCAGTCACTTGTCCCTTACTACTTGACAGGAAACTTGGGTGTTTCACGGCCCTGAACATCGTGGCCCGACCTGCCGCCTGCCCGGACCCGCCGTGTTTGTTACCCCCGTGATGCCGTCAGGGTCCCCGGAGCCGGGGTCCGCACCCGGGGGGCGAGAAGTCCCTTCGGTGGGGCGTCCCTCCCCATCGCGCCCTCCCCTCTGGGTCAGCCTCCGCTCCCGTCTGGCTTCATCTTTGGGGCGCAAAGTACCTGGGCACGCGCCCTCCACCTGGCTTTGATACTGCCTCCTGGGGAGCGGACCCGGTGGCCGAGAGCCCCCCCGGCCTGCCTGCCAGCCCAGACCAGGCCGCCGCGGCGCAGACCCCGGTGGGGGAGGGCGGAGGGGCCAGGCAGGCCACAGACGCGCCTGCCTTGGGCGGCTGGACGGGGTGACCCGCCAGCCGGCATCAGGGCGCCCGCGGCCCCCTCACCTTCATCACTGGTGTGAGGCTCGGTGCTGTTGTCGTGGTCCACTTCGTCAATGGTCCCCGGCTCGCTGTGCGGGCTGTCGCTGCAAGGCCACGGAAGGGCCCTTAGGCCGCTGTCCACCCTCTACCCTGCCCAGCCTCCGCGGGCACCACCCAATCACCCCGGGCCTCACCCACACCCGCCCAGGCCCTGCACCCCATCCCGGGCCTCACCCACACCCGCCCAGGCCCCTGCACCCCATCCCGGGCCTCACCCACACCCGCCCAGGCCCCTGCACCCCAT
>NW_004567134.1:16909371-16912102 GCF_000260355.1 Condylura cristata | reverse complement strand
CTCACCCACACCCGCCCAGGCCCCTGCACCCCATCTTCCTCAGGGAGCTTCCTCCAGCAAACCACCCCAGCTCCCGCTCAGGAGCTGCCTGAAGAAGCTGCCCAGCTCCCCACGCCGGCACCTTCTGGCTGCCTGCCTTGCCTAGGCGTCCAGTCTGACAGAGGGCAGAGGCAGAACCCTGGCGCTGTCCTCGGAAGGACCACAGGCCAGCGCAGGAGGAAACTTGGGGGCACTGAGATGTCCACCTAGGCTGGCTCGCCGGTCTCCCAGCAAGGGTGGGGGTGACCCTCACAGGGAGCAGGTGGCTCGGGGCAGCTTTGCAGTGACTGGGCCCAGACGGGCCAGTCACGGGGCCAGTCAGCAGGCTTCCCCTGGCCACCGGGCGAGCCCGTGCATGCCAGGCGCCGTGTGACTAAGGAGGGTGTGCCGGAGGCGGGAGGGCCCAGGCCTGCCCCCGGCCACCGCTGCAAGCTGCCAGGTCCCCGGGGGCAAGTGAGCAGAGACCAGAGCAGCAGAGCAGACTGCAGGGGGTGGTCAGGGAGGGCCTCTCGGAGGAGGTGGCACTCACAGTGCCACTTAAAGGCACGTGGACTTCACTGTGGAAAGCTGTCCACCAGCTCCCAGAAGCCAGTCTGCACGATGCTGTGCACAGAGACCCTTCGCACTCAGCTCCCGCAGCCCCGGCGCCCCCCAGAGCCCTCGCCCCGCTGGAAGGGACCCTCGCGTTCCACTTCGCTGTGCGCCTGGCCTACGCGCTCTGCTCTCTCCTCCCCGGCAACTGTCGTCCAGCCTCTAGGGGTCAGCTGCGTCCGAGCCAGTCTCGGGCCGCACAGACTCAGGAGCTCCGGTTGGAGAACTGCCCGCGTCCCTCCTGCACCAGAGCCCGGTCAGCCGGCCGCTGCTCGGCTCACGCCCGCCCCCGCCCAGCCAGGGCCTGCGCCAGACAGACGCCCCTTCCCTTTGTGAAATGAACGAATGCGGCCGTCGTAGGGGCTCGCCCAAGGGCCCCTCTGACTTGGAGCCTCCAGCCGACGCCGACCGTGAGCGTGTTCTCCCTCGGGCGGCGCTGGCTGGGGCCGGTCTCTGGCTTGGCTCTTTGCCGCGGCCCTGACATCTGAGGTCCCTCCCCGGGACACGGGCCGCGTGGGCTGCGGCCACAAAGGGGAAGCGGGCACGGCGCGGGCGCTGCGGGCCAGGAGACCCACTGCCGGCGAGTCGACGCCCGGCTGTGAACAGGGCCAGACCTCGCTCCTGGGCTCGCCTGCCCCCGGGGCTGCGGCTGGACCTGCCTGGGACCCTTCCCGGCAAACTCGAGCTGCAGTGCTCCCTGCAGCATTGGCCCAGACATGCCCACAGAACCGTGGCGATGCCAGGTCCAGGGAGGCTTCCACAGCCAGACAGACTCGCCCGCGAGGCCTGAAGGCAAGGCTGTGCGCGGGGGCCGGGCCTGGAGACAGTGGGGCCTTCTGACGGGGCCGGTCAGGGTTCGGAGTGTCCAGACCCCACGCGTTTCTTTCGAAAGTTCCTACTTCGCCACATGGCAGGTAAGGGGGGGGGGTCAGCCCTGGGTGCGGTAAGGGCCTAAAATAGCCCCCTCGGGGCGCAGGAGGCCCGGCGGACCGGCGGGCCCTCTCAAAGCAAGGGCCTCCCGCCATCTGGGAACTCAAGAGTCTCCCCTCAGCCCGCCGCTCTCCGTGGGCGTGTCCAGTCCTCGACTGGCAGAGATGTCCCCTCCTGGCCAGTCACAGTGGACACTCTGTCCTAACCAGTGGGCTCTTGACCCACGCGCTGGCCGGGAGACAGTCTCGGCTTTGTGTGGGAGCGCTGAAAAGGACGCTGGGGGTGTGGCGAGAAGCGCTCTGAGCGGGGGCCGCGGAGGCCGGACGGGAGAGGCTGCCGGCGGCGTGAGCCAAGGCAGAGAAAACGGGGCCGAGGGAGGAGCTGCAGGGCTGAGCCTGAGGCTGCCGAGGGCTCCAGGTCAGCTGTGCTGGCCACGCCCCAGCCTGGCAGCTGAATAAACCAGTCAGCTGCCGACCGGCTTAAGCCAGGCCGACCTGTCCTCGTGCCCCGAGACCCTGGACTGAGGCACCGCTTTCTCCGTGAGGCTGCTGCAGAGCTCAGAGTGGAGACGGGAGCCTCTCACGTCCCCACGACGGCCAGCGGCGACCCGCCCCCAGGGGAGGGGACCGAGTCTTACCAGTACTCCTCCCCTCCGGCCATGCATTTCTCATACACGGGTCCCTCCAGCTCGCGGGGGCTGGGGAAGATGGCCTCGTGGTGGATGATGATGGTCTTGATGACTTCGTTGACGTGGGCCTGGCAGGACACGGGGTCCTGTCCGTCGGGGATGTGCATGAGCGTGGGCCCGAAGCAGATGGCCAGGTTGTAGGGGTCCATCATGTTCTCGTCGCTGTACTGCGAGAGGCTGTGGGAGGAGGGGGGGCGCCCTGAGCCGAGCCGCGGGGTCCCTCTTGCCCCCGGGAGTCGAGGCGAGGCCCCGCGCCCAGCGACTCACTGATTGAGGAAAGCGAAGAGGTATCTCATGACCACGAGGACCACGCGGGGAAGGGTGACGAGGATCTGCTGGATCTGGTGCACCCTCTCGGCCGGGCTCTCCAGCTCTGGAACGCAAAGGGCCGTGAGGGCGGGGCGGCCATGGCGGGGAGCCCACCCCAGCGGCCTGGCGGTCCGGATGGGCGCCGTGCTCCCCGCTCCTCCACCGCCGTGGGCC
>NW_004567134.1:16896923-16908486 GCF_000260355.1 Condylura cristata | reverse complement strand
ACCAGGCTTCGGGCCCGGCAGCCTCGGGCCACACGGCTGCCTGCGGGAGCCCCCTGTGGCCCAGCGGGCAGTGAGCGGGGTGCAGCTGCAGCAGCGCCGTCACGGGACCGGTGGATCCGCCCGGAAAATACTTACTAATAGTGGATATCAAATCTTGAAACCTTTCCTTGGGAAAGAGCGGGTTTTCCAGGCCTCGGAAATACAGCTTTAAAACGCCAGCCACTGAGTTGATATCTCGTTCGTTCTGATCATCCACCAGGGGGTCTTCACCTGAGTGGACACAGGAGGCACGGTCAGGAGGCGGCAGAGGTGCGGCCGGCAGGAGAGGTGCCCCGGGCCTGCGCGGGAGAGGCGGGGGGCAGCCTCCCCGGCCCAGCGAGGCTGCAACGCTCAAATCTACAGGAAGGCCGCAAAAGTGACCCGCAGTGCACCCCTCTGCTCGCTGAGGCGTGAGCCGCAGCTCAAGCTCCGCCACTGGAGGCCCGCCACGTCGCTGCAGCTCCACACGCTGCAATTCTCCCACTTAGCTGCATAGGCTAAAGTCCCCAAGCACCACGCCTGGCTGGCCACTCTCAAACGCCCGGTCACCCCTTATATTTCTTTTTAACATTGATTTATTTGTGCATACAGAACTGGGGTGCAGGCCAGGGGTGCAGAGGTGGTGAGAGGATTCACCAGAGACAGAGTGGGGAGCAGAGCAGAGCAGGGAGCTGCTGAGGGGAGCAGCGGGCGGTCAGGAGAGGTCTGCTGTGCCCTGTGGGTCACTCCCTGGCCGGGGACCGACTCGTGCTGAAGTATCTGTGGCAGCTTCGTGGTGCTGCGCTTTAACCTGCGCCTTCAGGGAGGGCCCCCCACTGCACCCCACCCCCACCCCACCCCAGGGAGGCCCCCCCCCTTATCTTTCAAAGAACCCTTCCACCAGCTGAGATGGAAGCCACCTTCACACACTCCTTTGGCTGGGAAGTGCACGTAGTTTCTGATGTAAAACACAGCCCAACACGTTACTACTAGCCCGCTAGCTCTTTGTTACTTTCTTTAATAGACTCTGGAAGAATCCACGCCGCTGCCCCGTGGCACCTGCAGCCTGGGTTTGCCTTTGTTCCCCGGGGATTAGACCTGGGGCGCCGGCGTGGGCGGGACGACACACAGCTGGTGTGTGGGCATCTGAGTGTGCCTGCTGGGGGCCAGGCGGCTGGGGCCCCGCGGGGGCGGTGGCCCCCAGCGCTCCCTTGCGTGGGCGGACCCCCCCTTTCGTAATGTGCAGCAGTGCTGGGCGTCCATCTCGCGCTTTGCCCCCCGCAGCCCGCAGCGACTTCTGCCCAGCCCAGATGGCTGTGTGAAGGCCGGCTGCCTCCGGGGGGAACCGGGGAGCTAAAATTCCCCCCAAGGCTGGGGGTGGGGGTGCACCAGAGGCAGGCAGACGTGTTACCAGGAGGCTGACTCTCAGCAGGAGGCCTGCGAGAGGCCTCTTCACCAGGTTCTGCTCTGCGGTCACTCCCAAGCCCAGCCTGAGGCTGTTCAACAGGGCACCCCCGGCCACGCTGCCCCTCTGGGAAGGAAACAGACCCCAGAGAAGCCAGGCCCGGACTCCAGAGAGGTCCAGGTCTTTCCGGCTGTGACGCCAGAGCCAAGTGAACCCCGATCTGCCTGGGCGACGGCCCCGGCCCCCTCCAGGCCTGCCCTGCCGGACCCGGCAGCTCCCGGTGTTGGCCACGGAGGCGATGGGCTGGGTTGAGAGGATAGAGCATGGCCCCGGGAAGCCCCGGCTCTCTCCGGGTCGGGCGCCGAGCCCTGCCTCCCGGGACGTTCGCCTCGTCTCCGCACCAGGACACCCCAGCAAGAGCCAAACTCTAGGGCGAGCTCAAGCTTGCTGCCAGCAGAGCCGGCCGCGGCGGCGGCATCTCGCGAAGGCCCTGGCTGACGCTGGTCGGGGGAAAGGGCGGCGGGCCGAGGGGTAGTAAGGCGGGCGGGGCCTCCTCCGAGCTGCAGCTGCCAGCCGTGTCCTGGCCCGCGGACAGGGGACCGTGCTCCTCCCGGGGGCCAGGGGTCCCCCGGGAGAGGCAGAGGGCGCGCCCCTGGAGCCGCCTCCCACCCGCCTTCGCGAGCGGCCCGGCACCCACCTCTCTCAAAGGAGTTCTTGATGTCGTTGACTTCGACCTGGGAGCCGGGCACGCGGAAGATTCCCTGCTGCTGGAGGCCTGTGAGACAGACGGCACCCTGGGGCCGCAGCCACCGGCCCGCCACTGCTCCCCCGTGGCAAGGCCCCAGAAGGAGCCCAGGGCTGGCCAGGCCCTCAGGCATCCGCTTCGCTGTCCGGGCTCCCGTCTGGGCTGCGAGGAGAAGGCCACGGTTTCCGGGCCCACGGGCCCACGGCCGGGTCCCGGCAGTCGGCCAGGAGCAACCACGTGTGCACGCGGCCCACGGGGCTCCCCGGCTTCCCTGGCCCCGAGCAGCTCCACCTGAGCTCATAAATGCCTTCGGAGTGGACAAGAGTGAGCAGGGCCACTACCCTGGCCGTCCTCTCCCCCGCACAGACCCCTTCCTTCAGGACCTGCGAGAGCCTCGGGTGTGTGCCAGCCTGGACTTTGGTGTGGGGAGACTGAGTCATGGAAGAAAACTTTTTCTTATCAACATTTCCACGGAGCTAGGAGAGACGCTGACACCCACCCTCACAGCCGGCTGCAGTACTGAACACCATCGGCGACGGGGCCCCCAACTGAAGTGGGAATGACTGGGGACACAGGGGCCTTGCCCTGGGGTTCAGCTTCTCTTTACATTCAGGTCAGCGGCCCGGAGCGCGTCTGCCCTTGCGGGCCAGGCTGTGGCCTCAGGGCCTGGCACCCTCTCGGCTCCGTCTACGCCTTCTTCTTCCGTGACTCCACGCGTCTCCGGCCGGCCTCCCTTCCCGTCCTCCCGGTCCAGCCTCACGGGTCCCCTTCCCACCCGGGTCTTCACGTGGCCGCCCCCCTCGCCCGAGGGCTTCTGCCCAAGCACCACCCCAGAGGCCGCTCCTCACCCCTCCAGTCAGGCGGCCCCTGCCAAATGGCCTCTGGGCACTGCCACTGCGAGAATTGTATTTATCCGCTCACTTATTTACTTCTCCCTTTCTCTGTCTGCTCAGTGCTTCCCGCCCTCTGACTGTGAACCCAGGACTGTCTTCCTGTCTCGTTCGCACCCACGTCCCCACTGTCCACCTGCTACGCACCCTGGAAATGGGCTCTGGGGGGACGGCCGGGCGGACGCCTGCAGCCAGGTTTAGTGCCAGGCCTGCCCAGACAGCGCCCCTTCGCAGGGCTCCCTGGGATCGGGCAGTGGGAAGTGGGCGACTCTGGGACCCAGACTCGGCTCGGGGCCGCGTGGGCCCTGCTCCTCGGCTTTCCCAGTCCCTGGGTCTTCTCCCCAGCACCTTCTACCTCCCCCCAACACACACGCACACGAGGCCCAAAGGACAGGGTCAGAGGAGCAGCTGACCCAAAGCGAGCACTGTCCGTGAGCAGCGCGGGGACAGGAGCCTTCCGGGGGGGCTGTCGTCTCCCTCCGAGGACGCGGCCTCGCGCCCGGAGCCCGGGCAGCTTACCGGGCTGCACTGTCCCGCCCAGCTTACCGTATAAATTGATGAATCGGATGCAGCTCTCGACCACCAGCGGGATGGCTTGTCCTGAATCCTGCAGGCAGAAAAGCCGGGGGGTGTGTTAGGTGGGGCGACGCCCCAGGAGAGAAGACATGACACAGACCACGCACTCCAGCCACAGTTAGTACCGCTGGGTTAGTAGGAAGACAGCCAGAAATGCTAATTCTAAAGTCTCCACGAACATTTAAAGTCCAGAGTCTTCAGGTAAGTGCAGAAAAGGCGTGGTTAGGACGGTTTCAAAGAAATGCTCTCTCTGGCTTTGACTCAGCTGGGAAGGAGTCGGGGCTCAGGAAGCTTGGTCTGGGGCAGGGCGGGACCCCACTCCTCTGGTCTTAACGAGTTCCCCCACTGGCTTAGCCCCAACTCAGCCCCGTGTCCCCGGAATCCTGGATAACGAGGCAGGACCAAGGCCTCTGGTCACCAGGAGCGTGCTCGGGGCCCCAGGCTAGCGGGGGGTGCACTGGGCTCTGCGGACCGAAGACCAGTTTCAGCCCAGACATCCAGATGGACACGTGGCTTCACAGTAAACAGGATTCAAGGAAAGTTCTAGAAGCCACTTGTGGCAGCCACCGGCCATCTCGTGGCCAAGAAGGCTGAGTTGGGCCTTTCTAACACGTGCCCTGGGACGCAGCGTGGGTGTTCAACTGCGGCTTCCCAGCCGGCCCGGGCCACACAGGGCTGGCCTCCGTGACTGCCGGACCTCTGTGGCGTCCGGCCCCGTGGGGACATAGCATCTGTTTAACGCGTTCCTTGCAAGGGGCCACGTGAGATCGTGCAGCTCCTCGGGTGAGGAACCAGCAGGCCAGTGCAAAGCGCTCTCGTAGGGGCCTGAATTCGGACATTTCGTGGCTCCCGCACACCCCACGCCCCGCGGGGGGTTCTCTCCTGATTAAAGTGGAGCCCCCCGACCACTGGCAAGGCGGGCTCTGTTCTAGAAGTCTCTGCTAAAGACGGGTCTCCTCCAGCAGGATGGGGCTGACGGACCTTTCCAGTAAATACCTGGTTCCTGGTTCGAGCATTTCTTCTTCCTCTGATAACAAAAAATAAACAGGCAGCAGAGCAGGAGAAAAAGAAGAGATTACGCAGGAGTAAGATCAGTTAGAGTAAGCAGGTCCTCCAGAGTCTGCGAATGCCCAATGCAATGGCAGCCAGCTGCGTGGACACTGTGGCCGGCCGGGGAGCGCCCTGCCCGGGGCCTGTGGCACTTGGGGCCGGCCCCAGCCGGCGTGCTGGGGCCGCCTCGGCCCGGTGGCCCTGAAAGACTGCAGAAGGGCGTGGGCAGAGCCTGCTCCTGCTCACCAGCAGCAGGCGCCCCGAATCCCCCGAGCCCCCGACATGGGGCCTGCTGCCCACGGAAAGGAGGACGCCCTTGAGGCCAGCTGCCCTGCCGCCCTGGACTCTGCGCGGGAAACCTGTCTTGTGAGCGAATTTGCTCACAACCGTGTGGACTGGGGGCCTGAGGACAGGATTCCACCGGCGTCCAACAAGAACCCTCTGAGACCCCGAAAGCGGAGGGGGGCCGGGGGGCAGTCGAGGATCACGGGGAGATCCTGCCTTCGCTAAGCCACGCTGAGGGGGGCGCTGACACTGCTCCTCCTCCTGGGTGGGCAGCACTGGGCTCGGGAGTGTCAGGTCTCGTCCAGGCCTCGAGGAGGCTGAGCCGGACCGTGAATGTGCTTCCCTGGGGGCAGGTGGTGGGGCGGGTCTGGGAGGGGGCCGCCCCGGGGCAGGCCGGCGGCACTGGGAAAAGGCCTGGCCACTGCCTCCTGCGCTCAGGCCAAGGCCCCTCCCTTTGCAGGCCCTCCCCTGCCCTGAGCTAGACCTGCCGGGCTCAACTCTTTTCATCAAAACTGGGCCCTACCGAAAAACCAAAGGCCTTGAAGGGCGTCCCAGGAATTTAAGACACTAACTCCCACCGCGCCCCCTCTCGCTGCGCGGGCCCCGGTCCAGTCTGCGCCGCCCAGAGTCCGAGGGCCCGGAGCTGATCTTGTGGCCAGCCTTGCACGCTTCGTGTCTCGAAGCTGGAGGCTCTCCGCCCAGACGCTTCTCGCAGAGAGAGGGGGAAGCCGAGGAAACCGTCTTGGGCCCAAGAGCGGAACGGGCGTCCCGCCGTCTCTCTCCCCGAGAGCTGGGAGCCCGAGGGCAAGGCCGAGCTGAGCGCGCCCGCCTCGTCGGCCGCGCGCGGAGGGTGCGCAGAGGGTCCGGGCGCGCAGACGCACTCTGACGAGCGAGCGGGCTTCCCGGCCAGCCCCCGGCAGCCTCGAGCGCGGAGGGCTCTCGGGGACCGCAGGGCCCCCGCCCCGCTGGTTCTAAAACGCCTCTCCCTTTCCGGGGTCCGCCCCACCGCTGCCCTCTGCACTGCACCCCCACCTGCACCTGCGTCTGGGTGGCTGCATTCTGTGCCCCTGGCACCCAAGCAACAAGAAACTCGGCGAGCTGAAACGCTTTCCCGTTCAGCTCAAGGTGGACAGGGTTCACCGGAACCCTGGGCCCAGCTGCCTAGCAAGAAGCAAAACGACAGCTTTTCTGCAGCGTGTTCTCTGGCGGCCCAGTGCCGGCGAGGGAAGCGGTCACGTGCGGGGAGCTCACGCTGCCTGCCGCGGGGCCTGCACGCTGTTGCTCCCGAGCACGCCCCCGGGGTCTCGCTCGCCGGCTCTGGGAGGGCTGGGCCCGCAGCGGCTGCAGGGCCTCCACCCCACTCGGGCTTCTCTGGTGTCCTCCTGGGGGCTGAGAACCAGGGGAAGGCGCCGAGGAGCGACCGGCCACAGACCGACGTCGCCCTGCTCAGGCACCTCCCGAGGCCAGGGCACGCGGGAGGGGCAGCTGGCCGCAGGCCTGGCGAGGGCGAGGCCGCACGTCGGGCAGGGCAGGCTGCGGGCGAGGGAGGGGCCGGCTGCCATTACATTGGGCGCATTTGCGGACTCCGTGGCTCCCAGCAGTACCTTAATGAACGCTTCCATACAGCCGCTAAACAGTTTATGGCTACACACTGAGACAGGCCTAGGTCTCCTCATTTTCTGTGGTTTAGGGGGAAGGCTGGGGGGCCTAGGGGGAAACGGAACAAAAGAAATCAAGAAAGCAACCGACGTAAACACACACGGGGAACGACGTTCTCCGAGCCCACGAGCGACGACACAAATGCAGATGAAGCCCCGCAGCCCTGAGGGCCCCGGGGCGCCGGGGCCTGGTCACTCGCGCCGCGGGGCAGGAGCAGCGAGCGCACAGCACGGGGACAGCGCGTGTCTAGGAGAACACGACGCTCCCACCGGCGGCTGCCAGCTGCCCGGGCTGGGGGGGTCAGGGGAGAGGGTGCCACCGTGGCCTGAGAAAGCAAGACACTTCCAGAGGCACGACAGGGCTGCTTTCCACTCGCTGGGCTTCAGTTCTGCGCCAGGCTCCATACGCCGGGTGCCCCCCACGCCCCCCCCACCCCACGCCCCCTCCTGGCACGTCAGGCCCACCTGCCTCAGGACCAGGCGGGACGCTGGGGCCAGCGCAGGGGGAGCCCGGGTGGCGGCTCTCCCCGCTCCCCAGTCAATGCAGTGCACGGCCACGGCCGCCCGATTCACAGTCTCGCCCCGCGGCCGGGGGCCCCCCAAGCAGGCCGGGCTGCCGTGCGCCTTCCCGCTGCCGGGCCCGTCCCGGGAGCTCCAGGCGTGTTTCGCCGGGTCAGGGACCGTCCCTCCCGGTGGCCTTGCCGGCGGCGGCCCACAGGGGCCGGCTGGAAGTGTCTTGCTTTCCTGCGGGCGTCCGCTCCCGGGGTGGCGCTCTGGGCCGCAGCGAGGGGCCCGCGCCACAGCTCACCGGGGCTGCGGCACTGCCGCGGCCGCCCCAGCCGGCCCGGCCGCTCCCCATGCTCCCCCCGTGTGGGCCTGTTTGCCCGCCCGTCGCCCCGCGGGGGCCGGGAAGGGGGCCGCTGACCAAGGCGGCGTTTCTTTTCAAATGGCTTGGCTCACAATTTGGGGGGCGAGAAATGGGAGCCCAGCCTGGCACGGAGGGTAGCCAGACGTGCCCAGCGCAGACCCGGTCCCCGAGTCGGGAGGGATGTCTGGGGACGGGCAGGAAGTCCTCTGGGCTGCCGGCCACCCCTGGAGCCCCAAGCAACAACCCGGGGGAGGAGGGTGAGTGCTGAGCAAATGCTGCTAGGTCCAGGACATGCACGGGCAAGGACACCCCCAAATATCATGCCACCCAAACACTGGCACCGAAACAACAGCACAGACCAAACTTTGGCAAAGAAACAGGCAGGTGGAGTCAAGCCCAGCTCGGTCCACGTCACCTTGGTTAGCTAAGTCCATGTCATCTCCTTTTCGTGAGTGACTTGATTTTGGAGGTGTGGGGGGGGGGGGTTGCTACTTCTCCTGACGGGTCTGCTTTGGAATTTCCAAATGCCAAAACTGTGTCAAAATGTTGGCACGAGGCCACCGGCTTTGAGTTTGGGGTTGCGGGTAACGTGAGATGGGGTTTCGCTATGTTGTCCTTGTTTGGAGTGGACCCAGGTGGACCCAGGCCCGTGAGGTTGGCACGGTCATCACGTCACTCGAAACGTGAGGCAGGTGCGCCCGGGAGAGGTCAGCAAGCGCCCAAGGTCAGCGGACATGGGGCGGGGCGGGGCGCGGCTCAGCGTCTAGGCCAGGCTGCGTGCGGGGACCTGAGCTGATCACAGGACACCCACAGGCGCGTTAGCGACCAGTTAAACGCTCGCGGCCAGCGGGGAGTGGAGCGGAGACTTCCTGCAGGGGTCAGGGGAGTCGGGGCTGCCCAGCGGGGCGACTGCCTTGAGTAAGCCCTGGGGTTGTTTTTTATTTACGTATTGCTTTGTAAGTTCACAAATGAAATGAAGGGGAAACAGGCCACTTTTCTCCTGTCCAATTTGGAAAGTAAAGCCTGTTAATCGCACTGGGGTTCCCCCGTGCGCCCCGCGCTGGCGGGGCTCTGACAAGGAGACGTAGCTATCCCAGCTTTGCACGACATCCAATCAATACCGACTTACTGAAGAGCTGGGTGGGGCGCAAAGTGGGGAGCGGGGGAGCATCCCAGCCAAGGAAAGTGGGGCAGCCTAAGGCTTCCGTCTCTTCTGCTGCACAGTTGCAGAGCGCAAAGGGGAGAGAGAGAGAGAGAGAGAGAGAGAGAGAGGCAGGGAACACAGGAACAAAGAAAGCCACGGAGGGGGAGAAAGAGAACCAGAGACCAATTTCCCTTCTGCCTTTCAACCAAGATGAAGATTCACACGTGTTGGCAAGGCAGGAACTGGCCTCAAAATTATCCTGTGACCTCAAGGGCTGTGATTAAAATCTTCCCCAGGCAACTCAGGAACACGGGCGTCAATGCCCAAAGGGTCGTCAATATTGGGGGTGGCCAGGCTCTGGGAGGCTGTGCGTGGGGTCGTGTCTGCAGGACCAGGGGTCTCAAGCGATCCCACCTGCAAGCCGGACCAGGGTGAGTCCGTCTGGCTACACATGTAAGCGCATCCTCGCCTCTGGCCGACCAGGTGACAGGCCCGTGGTGAGTGTGGGCGGGTGGAGATAAAGTTTTTCAGTGTGAGAAGCCGGAGCGTGAGGCCGTCTCTGAGCGGCCAGCAGCCACCCAGCTGAGGGGCTGCCCAAATGACCATCACGATGACGCTGGCCTTGGGGAGCAAGGTCTGGAGGGTGCAGAAGCAGCCTCCCAAGTCTTCTGATTACCTTAAAAACCAAGCTGGCAAGGTGTTGCACACAGGCTGAAAATGACTTGGAAGGTGAAGCTTTGACCGACTGACAAAGCTGCCTCCGACCTCGGCCCAGGGCCAGAGAGCAGAAGGCTGGGCCCGCGGGGGCGTGCGGCCAGCCTGCAGTGGGGTCTCCAGGTGCGGGGGGGGGGGGTCCCAGCTGCGAGTCCCCCGCCCTGGATAACAGCACTTTTTTCACACCCTCAACTTTTCTCGGAGGTAGCCCCGGGCCCGGGCCCGGGCCTGGAATCTGCTGGAACCATCTCCTGCTGGAGTTCTAGGAACTAGGAGGATGAAGGATGGTTCATTTCATGCGCCCTCTGTTCACTATTTGCAGACTTTGGTGGGAAATGTGGTTTCTGTTGGTTTGGGCCTACAACAGCATCCTTTGCCAGAAAACAAGTAAGTAATCAGGATTTGTTTCTACAAGGTTCTTAGCGCGTGCCCCTGTCGCGCCTGCCGGGCAGAGCTGGAAGGCCCCTGCCCTGCGTCACGAGGCCCAGCCTGCCGGCCAGAGGAACGGCTGCACAGGCGCGGTTTCTGGAGCCAACTCAGACTCCCCTTCTGGGGACCCGCAGGCTGGACCCCAGAGCTCCCCAAGCTCTTCCCAGGGAAGTCCCTTCTGGATGAGGAGAGCGTTGCCAAGTGTGGCAGCTGTGGGGGACTCTGGGCACGGGGGAGGACGCGGGCAGAGGTGTCATCGCGTCCCTGGGCCCAGAGTGAGGCCAAGGCCGCTCTCAGGGCCACACCCGGCGAGGTGCAGCCTCGGGCCCCTGGCTGGGTTTGCGCGGGACCCGGGGTAAGCGCTGCTGGGAACTGTGGGAGCGGTGGCCGGGGGGGGGCTAAGCTCTGAAGGCAGAGGAGAGGTCTGGTGGCCAGAGGTCAGCCTGCCAGCGCCAGCGGCCCCTGGGAAACGTCCGCTGGCCCTGGTCTGCCCAGGGAAAGCGCAGGGGTGCCGAGCAGGCTGGAGCGCAAGCAGAGGGCACCAGGGATTAGCTCCCAGCAAGGGGCTCCCTGTGGGTCCAAGGCCTGTGAGGCCCAAAGCCAGGGAGCCACAGGCCGGCGTGGGGGCAGTGCAGGTGTCTGGATCTGCGCATGCGTGTGCCCAGAGGCGTCAGAAGAACCAAATCCGAAGCCTTGGCGAGGAGGGGCCTTCGGGGGCGCCTTCGGGGGGGCCCACGCCTGGGCTGGGCAGGTTGCTCAGCGGCCAGGTGGCAGACGGGGAGACAGGTCGCCCACCCACAGCCTCCGGCCTCGACTGGAGGCCTCAGCCCCTCTGAAACAGCCAGGCCTGGCCCGCCAGGGGGGACACCAGGGGACACCCCACTGCTGCAGCAGCTCCCAGAGCCCCTCCCCGCCCCCGCCCCAGGCCGCCAGGCTTCAGCTGTTTGGGCCAGAGCAAAGTAGGTTCCAGCCTCTCCGCAGGCCGGAAAGAGCTGTGCCACCGGCGACGCCCCAGCTTCTCAGCGGGGTCCGCGCCCACCTGCCCCCACCCCGGCCCCCCACTTCACCCCACTTTCCCCTCAGGCAGCGGGTGAAAGAGAACAAGCCGGGCTCTTACCTGGTGGTGCCGCATTCTGCTCTGTCCCCTGCAAAGAAAAAGGCGAACGCACACTTACTGCACGCCAGGACAGCGACGGGAGGCGGGAACCCGCCGGCGGACACGCGTCCTGCCGCCCTGCACTCGGGTCCTCCTGCAGCCCCAGGGCCGGGGTTGGCGCCGACTGGATGGCGACGGGGAGCCTGCGGCGGCCCCGCTGGCCATGACGCTTCCAGAGGGCCGCAGTCACGCCGCGGGCTGCCCCACGCAGGGGACCTGCGCGTCCCCGCTCCACACGCCCAGCTCCAGGTCTGCTCTCCCCGGCCCCCAGTCACCACCCGCCTTGGAGCCGGGGCCTCGTCCCTGCCTCTGGTCGGTGGCAGCAGCTCTTGGTCCCTCGGCCCCTCGCCCCAGGGACCTCTGAGGCTGCCCCTTTCCTGCCCTGCCGCACAGATACAGCTGTCCGCTGGTCACTGTGGCGGACCTCCTGAGCACACACCGTGTCCCCACCCCATAGGGATAGCTCCTGCACGTTGGGAACGGACAGGTGGGTGGACAGATGCACGGGCAGGTGAGTGGATGGATGCATGGACAGGTGGGTGGACAGATGCACGGGCAGGTGGGCGGATGCACGGGCAGGTGGTAGCCAGCTGCACGGACAGGTGGGCGGATGCACGGGCAGGTG
>NW_004567134.1:16895673-16896753 GCF_000260355.1 Condylura cristata | reverse complement strand
GGTGGACAGATGCACAGACAGGTGAGTGGACGGATGCACAGGCTGGTGGTGGACAGATGCACGGACAGGTGGTGGACGGATGCACGGTCAGGTGGTGGACGGATGCACGGGCAGGTGAGTGGACGGATGCACGGACAGGTGCTGGACAGATGCGAGGACAGGCGGGTGGGGCGGCTAGGCAAAAGGGGGTGTCACTGGATCCAGGTCCCCGTTTCTTCTGTCAAGGACTAGTCCTGAACCTGTCAACTCCTACTCCAGCGCCCCAAAGCCCTGTACCTCCTCTGGGGACACACTGTCTCGGCTCCTAACAAACACCAGCAACCAAAACACTTCGCCTTCTACCTTCGGGGGTGCTGGAGCTCAAAGCCATCACTCTGGTTGGCGGCTCAGTCACTTCCCAGTGGCCGGCTGGACACTCTGGTGGCACCTGGCTCTGGAAGAGGCCGTCTGCTCGCCCGAAGGCTGCGGCACGCCCCCAGGGAGCAGTGCGTTGCTCGTCCTCGGGCCCAGCGGTGGGCCCAGAAACTGCCCGAGCCCTGGGGGTGCCCAGGTGCCCAGAGCAAACAAAAGGCCAAGGCCAGAGAGGACCTTAAAGTAAGAATTCTCTGGCAACAAAACGGCTGGGTGGTGGCGCAGGGCAGTGAGGGTCTGGCTCTTGCCCCCGAGATAACGAGGAAGGCGGGGTACAGGCCCCTGGACTGCTCTGACTTGGGTGTCTGGGTTCAAACTCTTCACAGATCACTTCTAAGTGGAGGGAACATTGAGAAATGGTCTCTCCTCTGACTTGTGATTCTGTGAGTCATGTGATCAAAAGAGAAACTGAGATGCTTGACATTAAAAAAAAAACAAAAACGTGTCTGGGCCCTCCCTGGTGGCGCAGCAGGTTACAGCACAGCACTGAGAAGCTGTAAGGCCGCTCCAGCATGAGTTCGATCCCCGCCTGCCCCGGAGGTGACCCGCCCGCTGCTCCCCTCAGCAGTGGACTTCGTCCTGTGGACCTCAGCAGTGGACTTCGTCGGCCTGTTCTGCTCCCCGCTGTCTCTGGTGAAGCCTCTCACGGCCCCTGCACCTCTGGCCTGT
>NW_004567134.1:16890341-16895418 GCF_000260355.1 Condylura cristata | reverse complement strand
GGGACAAGCGCGTCTGAGCTCTCTGCCACCTGCGTCGTGAGCCCTGCCCCCGGCACACAAGCCAGCGCTGAGGTCAGGGCAGATTCTGCTGGCTGCGCCTGACGTCCCGAGAGCCCACGGACACGGTCATCACGCAGCGCAGACGCCAGCAGACCTGGCCTCGGTGTGAGCGGTGTCTGAGAATCCAGTTTTCCACCTGCCACATTCCTTCACCGTGCCCAGCGCCCCAGCCTCATGCGGGCGGAGACGCAGAGTACAGGGAGGAGCGGTGCGTGCGGCCACTCTGTCCTGGGCCTGCAACTTCGCTGTACATCTGAAACTATTCTAGAGCAAAACACAGCTTCCTTGGAGCTGACCAACTTCCCGAGACCTGTGGGCAGACGAGCAGCCGAGCTTTCCCGGCGGCTGACCAGAGGTACCGGCCTCGGGGTGGCGCGGGGGCTCTCGCTCTTGGCCCGAGGCTTCCGAGGAGGCGTCTTCCTGGGGACTGTTGTTCTAATCAGTTCAAAACTGAGGAGGACTAGAACAATCACATTGCAAAGCCCGGTGTGGCTGGAGGCTAAGTAAATTTGGAAAGCAAGTGGCCAGGAGTTATGCCAAGCAAAAGCAATTATTCTGTCATTAAGGCCATTCGGCAAGGCCGACAGTAAAGGGTCATCTGATAGCGCTAGTGGGAGCTGGAGAGAGGCCCTTTCTCATCTGGGGTCTAATTTTTTGAAAGGACACCTAGCTTTCTGAATCCGGGACATCTGATTTTGAAAACATAAGTAGCCGCCAACCGACTCACAGGGCCCGCTCCCCACCGGGCCCCCACCAGGACCTCAAGAACCGCCCCCGTTAATGTGAGGCCCGGAGCTGCCCCTTCCGCGCCCCAGTGCGCCCCTGGACTGGCTGTCTCACCCCTGCGCCCTGCTGCGCTGGCTTCTTCGGTGCCCACACTCCTCCTCGGCCCCACCCGCCTGGCCTAGTACTATTCAATTCCATTGTCTGTATGTCTGCTCGTGTTCCAGTACCATGCAGATTTGATTATTATGGCTTTATAGTACAGTCTGAATGAAGTCTGGGAGTGTGATACCTCCGTTCCCTATGCCTGGCCTAATACTGAAATGTCAGGAGAGGCAGGATTTAGCCAGGGAAGGGAAATGAAGAAAAAGGTCATTACAGGTCGCTCTTCCCCGCCCCAGAGCCGATGAGCCCGGACATCGACATGGATCTACAACCGCCACCCCAAGCGGGAGGGCACCCCATGCCGCCCCTTGGTGCCCCCGCTCCCCCTAACAGCAGCACACGGGACCAGTCTAGGGTGGCAGAAGTCAGATCGTGCTTTCTGGGGTGGAGGACGGGGGAACAGGCTGCAAGGGGAGCTCTGGGAAAGGTGCTGGAGGTAGTGTCCGTCGTGATTTGGATGGCTGTTAAACCTGGGTATGTCGCTGTCAAAACATTTTCTGTACACAAAACAGGCCGTGATATTGTAGGCAATTAGGGCAATAAAGCTGACTGGGGAAATCCGGTGATGTAAATGTAAAGCTGGGTGCTGTCTCACAGCCCTCCAGGCCTTCCCAGCTGTCCTTGGCCTGGCGACCCTCCCGTCCTGTCCCTCCCGGCCTGGCCTGTCTGTTCCCTGGCGATCAGCCCTGTCTCTGCCTGGCTGAACGTCATCGCTGTGTAACTTTCCAGGAATTCACAGGCAGCTCTCACAGGTTGATCGCAAGTGCCTTTGGGTTCATAAATCAGTCAAGTGCCTACAGATTCCGCACCCGCCCGATGGTGGCCGAGGGGGCAGGGGGCAGGCACAGGCGCTGGCTGTGGGGACTGAGGATGTGTGTGGGGAGGGGGCAGCCCCGCCGGCCGGTGAGGACCAGCCCCGTGCCCAGCCCACGCAGCCCAGCCCTGTCCTCCTGCCCTCCGCCGCCTGGCTGAGCTCTAGACCTGCTCAGCCGCTGTCCGGGGAGCTTTGGGCATCATCGCGTTAGAAATCCCCTTTATCGCTCTCATAAGGCGCCTGCTTCCTGGACCACGTTTTCTTGCCTTTTGGGGGGGCCGTCCTTCAGCCAGCAGCCCCCTCTCCACACAGAGCACAGGACTCTCTCTGGCTGAGGGACAAGCGTGATTGGGGCTGCCCAGCGGCTCCGGAAACCCGAGGCCCGCTTCTTCCCGCCAAGCAGAGTCATGCCAGGTTCCAGTGCCCTCCCGCCCCCCAACAGAGGCCTGAGGTAAGGGCGGGCGGGCAACGGAGGCCCACGCAAAGGCCCGGGGGCAGAAAGGGGCCTGGTGAGTCCCCAAGGGCCGAAGTTGCTGAGTGGGCTGGAGTGGAGCGGGGGTGAGCTCAGGGAGCCGGAGAGCCCACGCGGAGGCCGTGTTTGAGAGCAGGTGGAGTTTGCCCCAACTGTCACTAGGCAGTGTGGCCTGGGGCAGTTTCACGTGCAAACGACCCAGAGTGCAGCCACGCAAACCGGGTGTGCAGCAAACTATACACCGGCCAGGTGGCAGGGCCACTGTCCACGTGGCCTGCCGTGGACCAAGAAC
Organism: Condylura cristata; assembly: GCF_000260355.1. NCBI lineage: Eukaryota > Metazoa > Chordata > Mammalia > Eulipotyphla > Talpidae > Condylura > Condylura cristata. The sequence goes on along the minus strand of NW_004567134.1, from coordinate 16,892,892 downwards.
CGTCAGGCCTGAACGGGCTGTCCTGGAAGCCGCCCTCAGCCTGCCACATGCAGGCCTGCAGTCTGGCCAGCGCACCTACCGGCGTGGACGCCTGCGTCCCTGACCACTGCCTACGGCCAGACGCCGCCCTTTGCCTTGCTCCTCCTCCGCAGCCTGAACGAAGCCCTGGCTGCCCCACACTTTCTGCAGCCAACCTGCACCAGCGTCTGCCGGGCAGCCTTGCCAGCCCTCCTGGGCGGCCTCCCTCCCCCAGCGCCCTGCGAGGCTGCAGAAATGTCCAGGGGAAGGCTGTCCTGAAGGAACTCTGCAGAGTCTGTGGACCCCACCCCCTGCTCCAGCTTTCTGGGCTCCACCCCCTGCTCCAGGGATTGGAAACTACAACTCCCAGCAGCCCCAGAGAGAGAACTGTGAGGGAAACTACAACTCCCAGCAGCCCCAGGGAGAGAACTGCGAGGGAAACTACAACTCCCAGCAGTACCCGGGACAGAACTGCGAGGGAAACTACAACTCCCAGCAGCACCAGGGACAGAACTGCGAGGACCCAAGGGTGGAGCTAGCGGGAATTCTGGGACTTTGGGAGATAAATAGGGAGCGATTTTCAACAGCTCTGGGGGGGGGTAGGGGTGAGGCAAGGCCCTCTCCCTGCTCAGTGGCTCTCGGGACCACATGGCTGGGGGCTGACAGTTATTTGTGACCAGAGCTCCCAGCCAGCCGCTGGTAGGATGTTCTAGTTACCTGGGTTGTTCCTTTTCCTTCCCCTTTTGTAAGTAACCCCATTATTGCCCCTTTTGTGTGTGTCTGCAGTACAGCTGAATTTTAAGTGCGGGGGCGAGGCCCCACAGACAGGCCCCGTGCCCGGTGGCAGAAACACCGCAGGGCCACAGCACAGCGCGCCCCCCACCCCGCCCCACTCACCTTCGCCCAAAGTCTGCTTGAGCAGGTCGTGCTTAGCCTGCAGCTTAGTGATGAGGTTACTGCCGTTCACGTATTCTTTAAATTTCTGGAAGACAAGGCAAGGGGGTGGCACAGTCCTTCGCCTCCTGCCTGCGGCCGGGGCAGGGGAGGACACCCGGCTTCCGCGGGAAGGAGCCGCTTGCTTCAGCCACGCAGGGCGCTGCCCCCAAAGCCCACGCCAAACTCAAGGCCGCCCCGCGAGTCGAGGTCGCGCAGGCCGGAGAGGGGTTTCTGGGCGGCCCAGCTCCCTCGGCCGCCCGCTCTGGGCCACCCAGGTCGGCTCTGGCGCTCCGCTGGGACCCATGGCCGCATTTCACAAAGGTCAAGCCAGGCCATGACGGAATTCAGCAAGATGTAGGGAGACCCGTGTGGACGGGCGGCTGCCACCCGGGGCGGCTCCCCCAGTCCCGGCCCCAGGCCCAGCGTGCTCACCGTGAAGTAGAACATCTCAGTCTCCTGCTGGTTCGCCCGCCGCTTGGCGATGTTGATCTTGCTCATGTAGGTCTCGGAGGCGGCCGACTTCACGGACTCGGTGGACCGGCTGTGCTGGAAGGCGTCAGAGACGTCGAAGTCCTCCACCGTCAGCATGTCCTGCAAGGTCTGCATGGTGGCGTCCAGGGTCTTCCGGACCTGGGGAAGCGCCGGGCCCAGTGCCCATCAGCCCTCGGCGTCGGACCCCCAACGTGTTCCCCTTCCCTCGCGCCCCCCGCAGAGCCGGCAAGCAGGGGGCCGAGGATGCCCACGCCCCAGTCGCGGTGGGTCAGTGAGGCCTGGGGGGCGGAGCAGGGCTGGGCGTGGGCCCCACCTGAGGGCACGAGGCTGTAGCTTCTCAGAGAGATCCCTGGGAGACCTCGTGAGACACAGGGGACTCGGGTTCTCGGTGGGCCCCGAGAGCGGGAACCCAACTGGCTCCTCCCACCGGGGCTCCCTCGGGAGGCTCTTGGGGCAGGGAGGGACGCCGTGCTCCAGCTCCGCCCCCAGGCCTGGCCCAGCGGCCTCCAGGCGCGCCGGGCACAGCTCTGCCGTGCTCTGCATCCCACCTCCTCCCTGGAATGGGGGCCGGGAGGCCACACGTGAGTGTGGCACGTGAGCACGTGGCACGTGAGTCCCCCTGCAGGGGCCCCCGAACTTGGAGGGGGGTCATTTCCAAAACAGCTCTGGGAGGGGCCCTCCCTGGTGGTGCGGCAGGTTAAAGCCCAGCACTGGGGCTGGCCACAGCTGCCTGAGTGCGACTTCCATCCCCGCCCCGGAGGTGACCACAGGGCGCAGCAGACCCCTCCTGACCCGCCTGCTGCTCCCCTCAGCAGTGGGCTCCGTCGATCTGCCTGTTCTGCTCCCCACTCTGTCTCTGGTGAAGCCTCTCACCCCCCCCTGCTCCTCTGGCCTGTACCCCATAAATAAATCTTCAAAAAAAAAACCCCATTCTGGGAGAAAGGGCTTCTGCAGCCCTCTTTAAGAGTAATTTAAACTCACGGCAGAAGACAGACAAGCACAGAGGAGACAGGAGTCGAATCCTGCACCAGACACGCCCGCTATTCACAGGCCGCGTCCTCGCGCCCACGAGTAGCGCAGACCGGCTGCCCGGCCGCCGTGGCCG
>NW_004567134.1:16885067-16888944 GCF_000260355.1 Condylura cristata | reverse complement strand
CACGGTGGGGTGAATCCAGACCGAGGGGACGGGGCTCTAGGGGAAGTCTGCGCATCCTGGGGTGGCGGCGGCAGAGGCAGGAGGCAGCTCTGAGGCCTGCGGGTGCCCTCCCGTGGGGCCAGGACTGGACGTCTGGGCCCTGGAGCCAGGCGGAAGGACATGGGGACCCCAGGTAGTGAGCTAGCGCTGCTCTGGGCCTGGGTGCGAGCGGGTCCGGTGGGCCTGACCCGCAGGGAGCCGCGTGGGCGTCCTCAGGGCCCGCGGCTGGGAGTGCAGGGGCCAGGGCGGAGCTGGCCGGAGGCTGTGGTGAGCCCGGCCTCCCACCACCGCCCATGGGCATCGAGGGGAGAAGGGGAGTGACTATGTGGCGCTCCCCTGTGGTCTTCCGGACAGAATTTTAAGGGGAGCAAGGCCCTGCTGTCCTGCAGGGGGGGGCTTGGGCAAGAAAACGTGGGCGTGACTGCCTCAGCTGGGAAGCCGGTGAGCCAGAACCTGACCAGCTGGCAGGTGGACCGGGGCCAGCTGCCCCCGCCCGCCCTTGGGAGCACAGCGGGGCAGGCCTGGGCCCGAGGAACCCACCTCGTCCCCCATGTGGGGCTGGAACTCAAACTTGAGGGGCGGGCAGAAGACCTGGCTGCACATGTCCATGACCGTGTGCTTGTCGCTCCGGGGGTCCAGGTTGTCCACTGCACTCTCGATGACGTCCAGCCCCTCGTGGCGAGACGTCTCCAGGTTGTACTCGGCGGAGAGGTAGGTCCGGAAGGTGCGGGCCAGGCTGGCGTGAAAGCCCAAGTCGCAGCACTGGGAAGGGGCACAGGACAGAAGGCGCCGTGAGACGGGAGGCCGCCACGTGTCCGCCCACCACAGTGACCGACGTGGCCCTAGGGATCTGTCCTGCAACGCCTGGGGGAAGCTGGGAGGGGGCGGTGGCTGGGCGAGAGCAGAGGTTCTCCTGACTCCCCACGCTGCCCACACCCCCTCATCTCTAAGCCCTCACAGGCTCCCCGCGCTCCCTGCCGAAAGATGCCCCTTCCTCCAGGAAGCCTTCCTTGGTGTTCTCGCCACCTGCGCTTACACCAGGGCGCCTTCCAGCGGGTCTGCCTCTCCTGCCACCCCCTCACTGCCAGTGGGTGTTGCTAGGGCCTACGAGCAGGTCAGGCAAGCCCTGAGAGCGCAGGCCGCGGGCTCCTGTCCACTGCCTCAGCACCCAGAGCTAGTCGGTGCCCAATAAACACGTGGTCAAAGAGAAAGGAAAGGGCCGGGGAGTGTGAAGAGGAAAGCTGCCCGGCAGGACAGAGGCGGTGTCTGGACTCGGGTCCCCTCTGCACCAAGGCGAGAGCAGCGGCCCTCAAATGCCAGTCAGGACGCCAGGCCGAGAGGAGAGGCCGGTCTAGGCTGTCCGCCAGCCTGTGCCTCTCCGCTGCCTCTCAGGAGCCAGCGCTGCACCCTCCTGCCCTGCGTTGCCCGACTGCGCCCCAGGTCATCCGTGGCCTCGCTGCTCTGAGCACATGTGGCCGGGGAACTGGCCCTGGCGCCCGCCGCATGCAGATGTCTTTACCGCCCTGGGAAGGCCCCAGGGCGTGAGTGTGTCCGTTACCCCTCGCCCCCAACCGCAGCAAAGGGCCTGGGGCAGAGAAGGGCCCCGGGAAGCTGAATACAGACCACCCCCCTCCGCGGCAGCTGGCGGCCCTCCCCACCCACCAAGGCTAAGCCACGGAGGGCCACCCGGTCCCAGGCCACGGGCGCTCCTGCCTGCCCTCCCTCCGGCAGGCGCCCCTGCCACCGGGCCCGCCAGGTGAGCACAGGCCAGCCCCCTCGGTGGCAGAACAGGCCACGTCGCTCACGTCGATGAGGTCGGAGACGTCGTGGATGTAGTATTTGCTTATGGCCGCGTTGGCGGCGGCCAGGTTCAGCAGGTAGTCGTTCCGGGCCTTGGTGCACTTCAGCTTGTTCTCGGAATACTTCGCCTGCCTCTGGAAGAAGAAACGAGCAGCCGTCAGAGCAGAGCCTCGACAGGTGGGTCTGGGCCCTTGTCCCAGCCGTGGCCCGTGCTCCGAGCACGCACCCCCGGTCCCTTCACCGGGCTGCTCCGCCGCTGACCTCACTTTCGGTCTTTCGTGAGCTCACACATTTTAAACTCTGAAAGGAAATCAAAGATATCTTGGTCGAGTTCATCTGCATTACGAGTGAAGACAGCTGAGGAGCAGTGACTTGTCCGAGCACCACATGGCTAAAGAGCAACAATTCTGAATAGCAACTTGAGTCTGGTCACAGCGCTGTACCACAGGCGTTCCCCACTTTCTCAACAGAATATTTCATCACTCAAAAGCTGGGGGTCAATTCCCCCCTCTCCCCTGCCTCAGGGCCTACAGACCACTCATCTGCCTCTCTGGATAATCTGTTCTGGATTTTTGGATGCTTCATATGAATAGACTTCTCCAATATGGGGCCTTTGGGTGGGGTTCTTTCATTTAGCAAAAATTAATTTTTGTTGTAATACAAACCAGTGCTTCGTTCTTTTTGACGGCCATGTAATATTCCACAACAAGGATCAATCGCTATTTCATCCATCTGTTCATCGGCTGATGGGCATCTGGGTTGTATTGACTTTTTGGCTGTTGTGAATAAAGCTCCCGAGAGCATGCATATGCAGGTGTTCTATGAACTGGGTTTCACTTATTTCCAGCAGGTACTAAGAGTGGAACTGTTGAGTCATATGGTAACTATGTCTCTTTTTAACCTTTAGAGAAACTCTCAAACGATTTCCCAAAGTGGTCGGCCATGTTCCAGTCCCTCCAGCAGATGTGAGGGCCCCAAATGTCCCATCCTCACCAACACTTGCTATTGTCTGCTTTTTTCATTTCGGTCACCCATTAGGTGTGACAAGGAATCTCACTGTGTTGTTGTGTGTGTGTTCCAAAGATGACATTTATCCCTGGTTTGACTGAGAAACTGTCAACATACTCATCCTATATGAGTTTAAAGCAGAGGGAAATAAAGTCTAATTCACATCTATTGTGAAATGAGGATCACCATAAATTCAGTCAGCCTCTGTCTTCTCACAGAGATACAGAGAAAAAGAAAAGAAAGGAGACAGAGGGAAAATAATTTCCTCCTGTGATAAGAACTCCCAGGATTTTCTCTTACTACAGTCATCGTGTGGTACATTCACACCGAGCTTTGCTTTGCATTTCCTTAGTGAGTAATTATGCTAAGCGTCTTTTCATGTGCTTTTAGGCGGCTTGTATATATTCTTTGGAGAAATGTCTATTCAAATCCTTTGCCCCTTTTTAAAATTAGGTCTCAGCCTGCTTATTGCAAAGCATATTCTTCCTTTGCCTTTGGAATTTACCGTGAAATTCTACTTTCTTTGTATCGGGTTACGTTTCCAGGTCCTGTTGGATTTTGTTCCCACTCAATCTCTTACAATTTTTAAGAACTGTAAGATCAAATAGTCATATAATTAGTCTCATAGAGGCCCAAGTAACCATCTGGTGCGGTACATTCGACACCGAGAAAGAGGCAGGAAATGTCTGCTGATTGCATGGAATGAACGAATGCGATGATTCAACAAGAAAAATCACAGCCTTTGGAAAGAAAGGAAGCAGAGAAGCAGCCCAGCTAGGCAGCCACTGAGCGGCATATCCGTGGCAGACGTCTCCAACGGTCGCAGCTCCGCAAGGGCTTCCGCAACCTCCACGGAGCTCCGGGCAGCCCCCTGACTCCATCGAGGTGACACGCAATCACCGTCAGATTTAAAAACTGCAATTCAGAGAGCTGTGGTAGACGTGACACTCGCCACTTGCAGCCCGTCTGACTCATCTTCCGCGCTCAGGGGCGCGGGGACCCCAGGCGGCCCCCGGCTCGGCGGGGGCCG
>NW_004567134.1:16882792-16884597 GCF_000260355.1 Condylura cristata | reverse complement strand
CGCTGTGCTTAGCGCGGGCACAGGACCCCCGGGGACTGGCGAAGGTGGCCGGCGGCGGCGGCAGCTTCATTCTCGCCATCGACATCACTGAGCACTTACTGGAGGCCAGGCCCAGAATAGTGAGGCGAGATAAAGGGGTAACGCAGCCCTCGCGCTGGGTTTGGGGGCTCCAGAGGTGACGTGGCGCAGCCCAGCCGTGCTGAGCGGCCCTCTCTGGTGGCCCAGCCAGCCGTGACCCCCGAGGAAAGCCCCTAGCCGCTCGCAGGGCACCTCCTTGGGATCTTGACCCGCTTGCCGACCGGCAAACTGGTCTGCAGGGGGCGCTGCTCCCCAAGGGAGCGCCACCAGGCAGCCCCAGCAAGCTCCCCTCCTGCACCACCCCATCTCGGTCCTAAGGCAAATTCCTTCAAAGCAAATCACACTTCTCTACGCCAAGTCCAAGTGGCATCTTGTTACATAACAAGGGGGGTTTGAAGCAGAAGAAATCCTAGATGCCACGGGATCCAGCCACCAAGTCCCACACGCCGGGCAGCAAGCCCAGAGGGCGGCGGGGCTCGCCAGGGTCAGACGGCACCTGGTGCTGTGCCCAGACCCGAGGTGCAGGGGCCACAGGGCTCCCGTCACCCCCAAAAGATCCCTCGGGCCCGACCCCAGCCCCAGCCGGCACTGCCTGGCCTTCTGTCCCTCTGGGGCCCCGGGAGTGCTCCAGAACCTCAGGCACTGGAGTCCCCGGCCGGAGTCCCGGGCCCGCCCGGCCTCTCACTGACCGTGAGCTTCTCCCGCACCGTCAGCTCAGCGCCGGGTAGAATTCCGCGGCCAGCGACGCCCCAGTTTGTTGATGATGATTATGTGGGGTGTTCAGTGCTGGCCACGTCTCCAGCTCACGCAGCGGGGAGTTACTGCCCGCACGGCCCTGCGCAGCCCAGGGGAAAGGCACAGAGCCCCGGAGGCCGGCCGCTGGGGTAGACGGCGTCTCCGTTAGCGGCGGGCGGGCTCCCCGCTCCCACAGGCCGGCCAGCGGATGCCCAGGCACCCTTGAAGGGAAAAGAACCCCCACTTTTAGTCTGGTCACCCACACTCGGCGAGGCCTAGGCCTCCGTGAAACTCGCGGTGGCTGTTAGTTGCTCGTGCCGCCTGCTTCACAGCTGCCACTGGCCAGCCGGAGCGAGAAGGACATGAGGCCCCGGTCCCAGTGGACCCCCCTGCGCCCGGAGCAGAGGCTGGAACTCGGAGAGGGTCCGTGCGACCTGCGAGACTGAGTGGCGGACAGCTGGCGGCTGCCCAGGCCGGTCCGTGAGGGGGGCGGGGGCGGGGTGCAGGGAAGGGGGCCCAGGGGACGGCGGAGGTGCAGGCCTGCCACCCCGACTGGAGACCCCCCAGCCGTGAGCGGCCGTGGCGCGCCGGGGCTCGGCCTGTATTGGCGACGCTGTGGGCGGCAGCTAGGGTCTCTGCCTACTCCGTGGCGTGGGACAGACGTACCCCGCGGACCGGGGGTGGGGACGGGCGGTGAGGATGGGGTGCAGGCCACGGGCCGGCGGCCTGGAGGCGAGGACGCCTGCACCGAGCCCTGAAGAAGGACCTCCAAGGTCTTCAGCTCATGAAAACAGGAGCCACTGCCTGCACAGGACACCTCGGTGTGTCTCCCAGCTGGGTGGGCAAGACCTGGGGTGCAGGTGGCGTGTTCCAAAGGGGCAGGAGAGCGCTAACCCGAGAGAGGCCGGAGTCAGCGGGCTTGAGCAGCAGCTGGCAGGCAGAAGCACATAAGGTGCTGGCCGGCCTGGCCGTGAACACTTCCCGATCCTCCC
>NW_004567134.1:16880051-16881421 GCF_000260355.1 Condylura cristata | reverse complement strand
GGTCACGCACCGCGCCCGGCACACGCCGCCCCGAGGCCTGGGGCTGGCCGGTGCACGCGCTGAGGGGACGAGAGACGAGGGCGCCCGGGGGACGCTCAGCCGCATCCTCCTCAGGACCGCTCCACACCCTGGGCAGCAGCGGTCAGCGGTCACCGTCCGGTGGAGCCTGGCTCCCCCAACGTCGGAGACGACCCCCACCACCCCCCGCCCTAGGCCAAGCGGCGTGAAGGGACCCTCGAGCGGGGTCTCCAGGCCTCCGGAGCGGCGCCTTAACCTGCCAGCGGGCAGCGGCCCGGGCACTGCGGGGCTGCCCCTGTGGGCGCTGCTGGGCTTGCCGGTGCAGGGAGACATGTCAGGAGCCCCAGCCACTCCCCGGCGCGTCTGATTATGCGGGGGAGGCCCCGGCCGGCCCGCCCCGCGCCCCACCGCGGCTTCGGGCCCAACATCGCTGGAGGCCTGCGTGCTGCCTGGAGCCTCGCTGACTCGGGGTGGCCCTCGCTTGCTTCCAAGCCGAGGGGCACGCGGTTCCCACACAGTTACGGGGTCATCGGGTGCACCTCCAAGTAGCTCCAGGAGGAGGCGCTGCTGCCCCCAGCTGCAGACCAGGGCTGCTCCCTCCTGCCCCTTACAAGGGCGGGAACAGGCTCCCCTGGCGGCGCCCCGGGCTAGAGCCCCCCCCTGCGAAGCTCTCAGAAGCCTCAGCAGCACCAGTTCCAGCCCGGGCCGGGGAGGGACCCGCAGGGCGAGCAGGCCCCTCCTGCCTCCCCGCTGCCCCCCAGCAGGGTACTTGGTCCGCCTGCCTGTTCTGCTCCCCGCTCTGTGCTGGTGACTCCTCTCGCGCCCCGCAACTCTGGCCTGCACCCCAGGTCTGAGTGCATAAATAAATCAGTCTTTAAAAACAGCGGGCGGACTAGGCCACCGTACCTTGGCCTGGTGAGACGCGGGAAGGAGACGGGGGCGCGCCCAGGCCAGGCTCCGGCACACAGGGGTGCCAGCGGGGGGCCGTGAGCACGAGCGCTGGGCAGCGCCCACCGTCGCCACCGAGCACAGCCGTGTCCAGCGGAGACCACGTGTGCAAGCAGGGCAGGGCCCCTGCACGCTGCGCCCGGGAGCCTCGGGCTCGGCCAGGCCCCGGCTGGCAGCGGGAGGGGGAGGGGTCGCAGCGGGAGGCAGACATCTCCCCGGGCCTGTCCTCGTAATTACTGTTTCCCCAGTACGGTATTATGTTTCTAAGTTTAACTCTCAGCTTTAAAAGGGTCTGCGCAGTCGAGGCCGGAGGGCCAGCGCCCTGGAGGGCGGGGAACTGGCAGACAGGCGGCCTCGGGGCCTTGGCCGGGGCAGCGGAGCAGGACGGAGGGGGTCCGAGCGAG
>NW_004567134.1:16877307-16878356 GCF_000260355.1 Condylura cristata | reverse complement strand
GTGTGTGTGCAGGCATGTGCGCTCGCACGCGGGCAGGTCCGAGGGCGGCAGCAGGTGAGAGGCTGCGGCTGCTGCACGCGTGGGGGGAAGCAGGTAACCGCAGCCCGCCTGCGCCCCTCCCTCCTGCCCGGGGCGCGGACCCGGCTTCTCCCTAAAGCAGGAGGCGAGACGCCCCTCAGCCATCGCTGTCCCCGCGCCCAGCTGCGCCCCAGCAGGCCCTGTGCCCCTGTGTCACGGGACACGGCCCCCAGCCCCACACCACTGCTCCCCAGAGGCTCGTGACTCTGGGGTGTGGGGCAGGGGTGAAGGTTCGTGTCACAGGCCAGGTCCCCAGAACGTGCTCGATGCAGTCCCTGGCCCTGAAGGCCGGGACGGGGTGCTTGAGCCCTGGGGGCCGGGGGGCCGTGCGCAGGGCGGCTGCCGTGGCTCCTCAGCTTCCGACTGGCAGGCAGCGCCCCGCCCGGAGCTGGTCTCCCCCACAGCCCGGGTTGGCTGAGTGGCTGCTCTGGCCGGGGGTCTGAGCGCAGGGACACGGCGGGGCCTGGAGAGGGGACAGGCTGCCCTCCCCTTGGGCTCTTCCCCACTTTGGCCAGAAAATTGCTGCCATGTGCCAGCTGAGCCCAAAACGCCGGCCACAGAGTCAGCAAATGGCGCCATCGCCGGGGGCGGCTGCCCGTGCGCGGGGCTTGTCACGCGGCCCGGCAGCCCAGACCCAGGCCAGACGCTGCTGCCTCGTGCCTCAGTTTATCGGGCGGGCTGCAACTCAGCACAGGCGCAGAGCCCCGGCGGCGAGGCGCAGATCCAGGCGCTCGCCACTCTGGCCGCTATTGTGGGCCAGCAGGGGGCGGTGAGCAGGCTCAGGGCATCGCGTGGGCATCGCGTGGGCACTGCCCGTCGCCTGGCCCCTGACAACCACCCGCCCCGTGGTCCCCTCGAGAGACAGGCTGTCTCCAGCCTCGGGTCACCGGGGCCACATGGCTGGCCACATGGTCTCAGGCCCTGAGGGCAGTGCTTCCTGCCGAGACCGACGCCCGGAGGCCACAGGCCAG
>NW_004567134.1:16870000-16872761 GCF_000260355.1 Condylura cristata | reverse complement strand
CTCCCACCCGTGCCTGACGTCCATCTGCCTGTTCTGCTCCCCACCTGTCTCTGGTGAAACCTCTTACTGTCCCTGCACCTCTGGCCTGTACCCCAGTTCTGCATGCACAAGTCAATCTAAAAAAAAGACTAAATAAATAAAAATAACCAGAAAAGGACAAGCAAGGACTGTCTCTGCACCCACCCCCGGCCCAGCCCCCATCGGTAATGCGTCCCTGTCCTGGGCCATGTGTTCCGCTTGTTTCTGGCCTCTCTAATCCGCCCCCTGTCAGTTAACCCAGTACTAACTAGGACTAGCTGCTTTACTAACCATCACTTTAGTAGAAGTCTCAGTAGCAGATAACGCAAATACCGCAACAAACAAAATGATAACCTACGGAGCTTATTTTCTTAGAATGGTGTGATAAAGTCAGAAATTAAAAGCCAGCTTAAAAAAAATCTTTCAAACTAGAAGAAGCATACTTCTGAATAATTCATGGGATGAAAAAGAAATTAAGATGGGAATTAGGAAATATTTGTGTCTGGATGACAATGAAAGCATCATTTATCAAAACTTCTGGGTGCAGCTAATTTGCTGCAACCGTGGCATGAATTTTCAATCATAGTGGTTTTCTAAAGGATGCAATTTTAAATTACATTTTCTAATTGGATGTGGCTGGCACTTGGGAACACTGTTAACTTTTGTACATTGATCTTGTAACCAGTCATCTTGCTGGACTCTCTTCAGCAGGAGACATGAAATTTGCTGTAGAGTTTTGGCAAATACCCTTATCAGGTTAAGGAAGTTCCTATTTATACATTCTTAATTTGCTAAGAGTTTTTACTATAAATGGTTACAAGTTAGGAGTATGTGTTTTAAAACTCAAGAATGCTACTTCTCTGATATGCCCCCTCCAAACACACACTGTTCAGGATGAAGGCCATGAAGGCCTAGCCAAAGTAATAAGACAAGAAAAAGAAATGAGAGGTTATAAAGGAAGATAAAACACCATCATTTAGAACTACTCAGTAGGTGGTTTCCTGGACATATTTACTTATTTCTGACTCTGTTTAATGTGTTTGCCAAGAACAAAATATCCCTTTGCCCTATCTCTACTCTTAATTCTCAAAGTCCCAGTAATCATCCTAATACTAGCCAATACTTATTGATTGCTTGCTGTGTATTGGAAAGGCATTCTATATCATCTTTCAGAAAGCCTACAGCAATCATGAGGTCATGTTGGTGCCACTTTGAAAATGACAGAGGATCGGGGTTAGGCTGAGCTTGCGTAAAGGGCTGGGACTGAGCCAGAAAGTCTGTAGCCCTCAGACAGCACAAGGCTGCAAAGCCAGCCTGCCTGCTCATGACCCAGAATCCACTTTATTTTTTTAGCTTGGCTTTGACCTGGAATCCCCTCTCGCTCTCTCTGAATCTTGGCACAGTGGTGTGGACACAGCACCCATTGCCCTTTGGGATGAGAGGGGTCATTCTGCCATCTGCAGGGAGCATCCCAGACACCCGGAGCTTTGGCCTTCTTTGAGGGTGCCTCCAGGCCCTGCCCAAGGCCATGCTCCCCTCCATGAGCACCAGAGGAGTTAAAAGGCTCAGGACACCCCAGGACCACAGAGAAGGGCCCGGCCGGCTTCCGCTCTGCTCAAGGAATCAGTTGAGGCCTTTGCTGCCCTGCACCACAGCAGATTCTCTACTGGCTGACACCTGCTCCCCTCCCTTCTGCAAGAGCACTCGCTCATACACCCACACCCTCATCCACTGTTCCAGAGAAACCCAATCCTCCCAGGCTCATTTTCAATGTTGCTGCCCCCCAAAGCCTCCCCAAGTCCCCCAGTCTGGATGGGAGCATCACTGCTACATCTGTATGTGGACGGACTCTTGGGTCTGACTCGCTTCTCTATCTTCCTCAGCATCTGTCTCTCCCCCCGAGTCTAGACTGCGGGGTCAGACACATCCAGCCCTGCCTTTACCAGCATCAGAGGCCTCATCGTAACGTGGGGTGTTGACAGCACCTCCGGTTTTAAGAATTAAATATCTAATGGATGCCAAGCCCAGAGCCTGCATGCAGTAAGCACCCCCTACGTGTTTGTAATGTCTAATTACTGTTTACCTACTGTCGTGATGGTGCTAATATGGACCTAGGGAGGGGGCGGGACGGCCTGGTACCAGCAGCTAACAGCCCCTGCGAGCAAGCGCGGTGTGAGTGCGGCCCCTCCCTGGCAGGCCAGCTGGCTGGCTGAAGGGTCCCCACCCCTTGGCAGCTGGCCCACTCTGCGGCTCTCTCTCCCCATCAGACCTCCGAGCTGCCTTCTAGCATGCAAACACTCACTCTTTCCTGCAACCCAGAACTGAAAAATAAACTAGGCTTGGAACCCAAGGCCATGGTGCTTTTGATCTTGCTTACAAGGCAAGGCAATTATCGGAACACAAAAGCCCTGATTTATTTATGAAACGCCAGGGACATCTTCGAGGCGGGGAGGAGGAAGCTCACTGAAGACCAAGCCCTTGTTGCCACACAGAAAGGCTGCTTTCAAGCACAAGCCCCACGCCCTCTCTGCTCCGCAGAGAGTCTCTCCTCATTAGTGCTTCCTCCAGAGCACTGCTGCTCCCAACACTCACATTCACCTCTCGGTGGGGCAAGTAATTAAATTCCACAGGCCTCTGAGCACACAAGATTGGATGGCTATTGTTGCGGAAGCTGGGGCCCACAGTGAGGGGAATGGACTTCCAGGCCGGTCTCAGCAGTGGTGAGGGGCAGACAAGGGGCCTC
>NW_004567134.1:16866757-16867695 GCF_000260355.1 Condylura cristata | reverse complement strand
GGCCAGGGGCTCAGCTGTACACTCAGCTCCCTTATTTTCCACCCCGGTAACCTCCATCGCCAGGAGGCTGCTGTCAGCCTAAATGGAACGAACAGATTCACCTCGCTGTCCAGGGCTCAGCTCGGGAAGCGGCCCCCTGGCTGCCTACGGGCCCTGGGGACCCTTTCTCTCCGAGTCACCCCCACCCAGAGCAAGAGGCGTGTCAGCGGCCACCCGCGGGGCCCGCGATGGAGCCACGTGGCCCGCGCCGCCCGGGCGGCTCTGCAGAGCTCCCGCGGAACTTCTTGCTGGCGCTGTGTTCACCTTCCTAATTGTGTTTGCTGATGCACATGTTCAGCTTCCACCGCATTTCATAAACGCAGCCCGAGAGGGGGCCGGCGCCTGCCCCGGGCACCAGGGAGTTGGCTCGTGATGACAATTTTGCTCGGGAAATCTTCCTCCAAGCGCGATGCAAATCCAGGCTAGGGGAGATGATTAGGCTTTAAATCATCTTGTCCTCCCCTGCGCTTCTAGCGATCCCAGGCCGCCTCCATCGACAGCTGGCGTCTGGCGAGGGTGAAGAGCGAGACCATCTCAGGAGTGAGGCTCTTAGGACGGAGAGCGGCTCTCCCGTGCCGACGCCGCTGATGCTGCGGCGGCGCCAGCTCTCGTCCGTGCCAGTCCCTCACGTGGCTGTGAGGCTGACGAGCCGTCCTGACGCTTCGCACAGGGCACAAATGACGCAACTGGGCACAGAGAGGTTACGTAAGAAGCCCAAAGACACACAGCATGTAAGGGACGGAACGAGGCTTAGAATTTAGGAATCCCAGACCGAAGACCCCACCCCGGGCCGGGTCTCAGGCAGAGATGCTCCCTCCCTCCACGCACGCAGGCAGCCCCACGCACACACACATTAAAATAATCCTCCCAGGGCCCTCCCTGGGGGCGCAGCGGGTTAA
>NW_004567134.1:16865652-16866303 GCF_000260355.1 Condylura cristata | reverse complement strand
GATCTGCCTGTTCTGCTCCCCGCTCTGTCTCTGGTGAACCTCTCACTGCCCCTGAGTCTCTGGCCTGTACCCCAGTTCTGTATGCGCAACTAAATAAATCTTTAAAATCAATCAATCAATCAATCAATCTTTAAAAATAATAATAATAATCCTCCCGCTGCCCCTGGGCCGTGGCTGATTTTTACCCTCTCTGAAGGCTCACCCTAGCTCAGGGACTGACCTACTTCTACGGACGGGAAACGGACGTTCACGGAAGCGGAGCCGGTTCTAGAAACACCAAGGCAGCGCCGTGTCCGCCCGGCTCTGAGCAAGGGGCTGGACAGAGCCCTCAGCGGCGGCGGCCACGAGGACTCCTCCTGCCACGGCTGCGGGGCCGGGGGGGTCACCTTCCTGGAACAGCTGGGCTGCGTCACAGGCCTCAGGAGCGCGGCCGCTCTGGAGCCCGGGATCGTCCCTGCTGAGACGGAGCCCCGGCCGTGGCCTTGGGAGGCGCCGACGCGCAGCTCAGGGCAGGTGGGCCACACGGGTGCGGACGGCTCGCGGTCAGGATGCAGCTCCACGGCGCGTCGCTGCGAGTCACTCAGAAAGCCGCAGAGGGGGCCTCCCTGGGGCCAACGGGACCGCGCAGCACGGCCCAGCGTCCGCAGCCCC
>NW_004567134.1:16863383-16864822 GCF_000260355.1 Condylura cristata | reverse complement strand
CCGCGGGCCGGGCGGCCGGGCTGCGCGCCCAGTGGCCAGTGCAAACCACCACCTCCCTCCCTCCCACCTTGGCCTCCCCAGCCCGGGGTCCCTCAGGCTCTAACGGCTCTGTCCACCCCCAGGGTCAGTCTCTCTGCGTGGCCTGCTGGAAACCACTGTGCTTGCCCCCGATGGAGCGGGGAGCAGAGGCCCAGGAGGAGCCCGGCTCTGGGGGGCCGAGGGCAGCGGCTCTGAGTCAAGCCCAGCAGCGTGGCCTGCACGGCCGATGGCCACCTCGCAGCCTCGGGCCTCTCCAGCCGGCTCCCGGGCCAGCAGCGGCCTCGCCCGGCCCGGTGAGAAACACAGCTCCTCGGGCCCCGGACACCTGCTGAGGCTCTGACCGGTTCTCACTGAAGGCTGAGAACCACCGATCTACACGCCACTGCTCCCTGGAGCTTGGGAAACGCGGGGTTCCCAGACACGAGTTGGGGAGCACTTCTCGTCTGCCCTTCAGCAGCCTGGGGGAGCCCCGTCGCCCCGGAAGAAGCGGGAGGGCAAACAGAAGCCACACCCCACGCTGCCGGCAGGGCCTGTGAGCTCCGCCCTCGCCCCCCGGGAAGGAGGCCTGAGAGGCAGGGTGCAGGGAGCGGTGGGCCCCTCCCGCCCGAGGGTGGGCGCCCGCGGGTCTGGCCTGCTCCCACAGGGCTCTCTGACCACCACCCGCAAAGCAAGGGCAAGTGCTGGGGACACAGCCACCCCCAACCGCCTGACCAGCGGGCACTTCTGCCTGCGAACAAGCTGAACGCTGCTCTCCGCAGCAGGGACCCGGCGCGAGGGCAGGGTGCAGGCGGCCGGGACCGCAGGCGGGGCGAGACGCCAGGCCGGCTTCTCCTTCGCCGGGGCCGGGGAGCCCGGCCAGGCCCCGCGGCACGGACACCAGGGCCTCAGGCGAGCAGAAAGGACCGCGAGGGCCGGGGCGCGGGTGGGGACGCAGGGGAGAAGGCTCCTCGCCCTGCTCCCTGCGCCGCGGGGCCCTGAGCGGCCGGACGGCGGCCGGGCCTTCAACACTCACACGCGTTTGCCGGGCTCTGAAAGGACGGAGGGGGGCAGAGACCGGGAATTGCGGGGCAGGCCGCAGGCACACGCAGAGACGGGCGGAAGCGGAGGTCTGAGCGCCACGGGGGCCTCCCCGGTGGCACGGCGGGTCCGGACGCCTCACGGCAAGCTGCCGCGGCCCCCCAGGGCGTGTTCGATCCCCGCCGGGAGGGGACCCCCGGGCGCCCCAGACCTCTCCTGACCCGCCCGCTGCTCCCCCAGCAGTGGACTCGTCAGTCGCAATCCTGCTCCCCGCTCTGTCTCTGGTGGATCCTCTCACCACCCCTGCACCTCTGGCCTGTACCCCAGCTCTGTGTGCACAAATAAATAAATTAAAAATAAATAAACAAACGCCGTAGGGCTGG
>NW_004567134.1:16861566-16862378 GCF_000260355.1 Condylura cristata | reverse complement strand
GGCCGCACAGCAGCATCCGACCACGGCCGGCAGGGTGGCGCCCAGGCGGAAGACCCCGCCCTGCCTCGGTGCCCGGGGCTGCCCGCAAAGCTGCCCCGGAGAGCGCCAGGCCGAGGGTGGCCGACCGTCCCGGGCCAGGCACGACCGGTCACTCTGCGAGGGCCTCCTGTGGCCAGCCGGGGGTGGGAACCAAAAACGCCAAACAGCCCCACAGCCGGGGACACGACCCCACAATCTCCTCAACAGACAGAAGCGCAGGGTGCGGCCTGAGGTGGGCCGGCCCTTCCGAGGCCTCGGCTGAGCGACCTTCCCCGCGGCCCCCATCCCTGTGGTCGGGGCACAGCACCCACACAGGGGCGTCCTGCCCGGCCCCTCCATCACGTGGGGGCGCCGGCCAGGGAGGGCCTGCAGATCTCGGGCCGCGGGGACTGACTGCACTTCCCGAAACCCAAATGACTCATGCGACCGTCGAGGGGTTCTGTGCTCCTGAGGCCCCGACTTAGCTGCTCCGTCTAACAGGAGACAGAAATGCCGCGGGGGTGGCCGCCATCTGCCCGCTACGGTTTTTCTCCTCAACGATGTGCGAAGCGGGGCCCCCGACAGCGGAGGGGGGGCTCCCCGGGCCACCGGCGCCCAGCCCCGCGTCCACGCCTTCCGAGGACTCCCCGCTTTGCCGCAGCAGCGAGCCCACTCTCCAGGCCAGCTCCAGCGGCCTTCCCGTCGGGATGGGCTGGGAGCCGCAGGGCCGTCTGCTGAGCCGCTCACTCAGACGCTCCCATCCGGTCACTTCTGGAGGCGACTTCCGTGCCGCT
>NW_004567134.1:16859839-16860661 GCF_000260355.1 Condylura cristata | reverse complement strand
GGGGCACTCAGCCCTGTCCGATCTCGGGGAGACGCCGAGAGGCTGACACGCTGGGGCATGCCTCCCCCAGGGGCCGCACCACAGGCAGGTCTAGACAAGCATCACTTCCTCAGTGCCCGCCTGGCCCGGGCAGTGCCCGGACGGGAGCAGCCAGGTGTCACTAAGAGGCGCCAGCTGGGAGCAGCAGGCCCCTCTGAGGGGCAGGAGCAGTGACTTGCCCTCTCCTCTGAATGCACAACGTGTACACTGAGCCTTTTTCACTTTTAGCATTAAACACACACACACGTCTGCTCCCAGAAAAACACTGAAAGTGAGGTTATGTCTGCAAGGCCTGGCCGTGCTGGGACGCAGCCGGCAGAAGCCTCCCACGCGGCTGTCTCCGGGCGCCTGGCGAGGCGACCCGTGGCCTTGTGGAAGGCCGGCCCTCTGCAAAAGCAGCTCCTCACCCCCGGGGGCAGCAGAGGAAGCCAGGGGGCGCCACGGCGGGGGCGGTGGACGCGGGGCCTGGAAGGAAGAGCCAGCCCCGGGCAGAGAGGACGTCCGGGTCACGTCTCCCGGCGGCCCCGGTCGGGCCGAGGTCTCCGTCTCTGCAGACGCTGCCCCTGAACTCCACTTGTCTCCTCTCACCACCACCATCTATGTCCTTCCTGAGTTTGGAGACGGCACTGAGTATCTTGATCTCACTCACCAAAAACGCTGACGAGCTTCTCGCGTGTGTCAGAGACAGAGTGACCCCGCCCCGAGCAGGGCCAGCCGGGCCTCGCGCTGGGTCCTCCCTGCGGCCCGACAGGAGCCGGGATCACCGCGGGGGGCAGGAGGGCG
>NW_004567134.1:16858560-16859454 GCF_000260355.1 Condylura cristata | reverse complement strand
TCGTCACTACGCGAGGGGTGCGGGGGGAGCGCCGGCCATGCGTAGACGGAAAATGCTTCCGGCGGACACCGGCGGGGTGACTCCACCCAGAGACCCCCTCCCGCCCGCGGCCCTGAGCTGAAGCTGCTCAGCAAACGCAGAAGCAGCGAGACGGCTTCTGGCGAGACTTCCTCCAGGTCGGCCGGGACTGGGGGCTGGCGGTGGGTGACAGCCCTTGGATTTCTGTGCATGTCCTTTGCATAAGCCCACCGGCAGCCCCACTCCAGGGAACCCCGACTGCCACGGGCTGGGCCTGCCACGAGGGTGAGGGTCCGAAGCCGAGGCGTGGCGATGAAGTGCAGCGGCAGCCCCGAGACCACGCACCTGCGCCCCCTGCCCGGTGCCACGGCTGCTGTCCCGCGTCCTCTCTCCCTCCTGCACGCTGGCTCCTGGCAGCTGCTGGGTAGTCTCCCCAAAGCACCACGCTGACCCCCTCCCTGCCTAAAGCATCCACAGCAGCCCCTTGCCTGAGAATTAAGCCCAAGCCCTGAGCATGAGAGCCGAGACATCCACCCCCCGCCACGAGCTGTCCTCCTCGGGCCTTGGCCTGACGGATTCTCCAAACTGCCAGCCCGTTCTTGAAACGCCCCGTGCCACCTGCACACGTGGGCAGCCTGACTGAGTGGTGGCAGCACCAGCTAGCATTCCGCAGAGATGGCAGCCTGGCCTAGGTGCAGGTGACTCCCCGGGAGTGCAGGCAGGGGGCGTTCTGGGAACGCTGTCTGCATCCTGTTTCAAGTTCCCACTCCCCCCGGCTCTGCTGGAGAGGGTGCCTCCTCCTAGCAGGTAGGTCCCCTCCCCTCACACCTGGAGAGGTGCCTCCTCCTAGCAGGTAGGTCCCCTCCCCTCACACCT
>NW_004567134.1:16850356-16858285 GCF_000260355.1 Condylura cristata | reverse complement strand
GGTGCCTCCTCCTAGCAGGTAGGTCCCCTCCCCTCACACCCGCCTCTCCACAACAGGTCTCCTTTGCAGAGCAAAGACCAACTTTACCTTCATCCAGAAAGTAAAGTGCCAAGATAGCTGGGTATGAAAAACACATTTTAAATGTTGCTCTTAGCAAATCTCCCTTTCGCCAAGAGATCAGAGACGTCTTGCTCCTCAGAGTCTGGTCCACGATCCAGCTGTGAGTGTCGCTGGTGGGCTAATTAGAAACTTGGAAACTCAGGACCCTGAATTCAAATCTACATTTTAATAAGCTCCCCGGTGGTCCCCCTGGACCTTCGCTGCCATCAACCTCCACCCACCTCCTTATGATAAGCATTTCCCATATTATTTAGTGTGCGGGTTGAGTAACCACTTATCGATTGTATCAAATAATGTTCTTATTTGGACTGTAATGATAAATCAACTGGAAAGAAAGATAATTCAGGTTTCACGAAGGAGTTTTTTAATGTCCACTTCAATTTATATCCACATTTTGTGTAAAAAGAAATGTGATAATCAATAGAAAAGTTTCAGGCATAAAAGTGCATTCAAATAAAGTTTTCTGAAGAAAGAAAAGTTGTGAGTTCACGGAAATAGAGCAAAGACACCATGGGAAATTTCCGACTTGTTCCAAGAATTTGGTGCTGGTGAGTAATGTGACAATCTACAACCCAGAGACCAGGCAATTTCACCGACCCAAAAGAAATCGGCGCTAGGTCCACCAAAAAAATAAGTAGAATATGCAAGGTCGCGCTACAGCAAAGTGTTAGAAGCAACTCAAGACACCCACACAAAGTAGACACGATTTTTGTAAAATCTGAGACATCTGTCCGGTGGTATAATACACGGCAGTGAAAAAGTTTAACTGCTGCCACGTGGGGCCCCTCCGGAATTTCACCGATGAGGGTGATCGAAAGACCCATGGCGAGGCTGTCAGAGCTAATTTACAGTGTCAGACGTCAGAGAAATGGCTGCTGGGCTTGGGGTATTTCGGGGAAGGGCACACCCTTCTGGAACGCCAAAGACATCAGCACCGCGCTCTGGGCGTAGGCTCACCACGGAAGCCAACTGAGCTGTGATGCCGCGGGAAGAAGCAAAATGGAAGTCGGGCTGTTTAGTGGCCACTGGCTACAGTGAAGAGAGTCGTGTCCCTTCTCGCCACAAGGTCAATATTTGCAATACGGAGAAGAGACCGCCTCTGCGACTACATGAACTCGTAACGAGCCGCTTCAGGTGTCAAGTCAAAGCACGTGCGGGAAAAGAGACTTTCTCCCCAAAATGTTCATTTCGAGGGTAGGCAAGGAAGAAGGTTTCAGGACCACTGCCCTGGCGCCCCTGGGACATCCTGGCCGGCCGGCCCGCCCGCCTCTGAGCTCCGCGTTGTGCGGTCAGCCTCGGGCTGGCGCACGCTGCCGGCACAGCTCTCTCGGTACGGTGCCGTGTCTGCTCAGCCCTCAGCTGGAGCTGCAGCTGTCAGAGTGCGCTCTCCTGGCACACCGGCGTCATCAAATACCAGTAATTCACAGAAAATCACTATTTACCTTCACCGGGCGCGTTTGCCTCAGGGCGCTCGGTCTGTGCTGTGGAGGCTCACCCGACACGCACACAGCACTAACCCCCACACACACCATGCACACCCACACACCACATACCCCGCCCTGACATCGGCCACACACACGCTCGCCCACACGGCACGTTCCCCCACACGCCACACCACGCCACGCCATGCCACGCGCACACGGGTGCTGATGGTGCTCATCTTCCCAGGAGGACGAGGCTCTGGGTAAACCTCGACCAGGGGCTTGTCCACGGTCGCGCTGTTCTGCGAGCTGAGCCACGCCACACACCCAGGCTGCCACTGGGGACGCCACCGTCCCTCCCCCGAGCTCAGGTCCCGCCGATCAACAGAGAGCAGGAAAACGCCCCCGGTGTCTGCAAACTACCTTCAGGCCGCCGCTGTCCCGGACTCGAGAGCATCGTCACAGGCGCGCTACTGCCCAGCGGCCACCTGGCCAGGCCCAGGGCTGAGCTCCCAGACAGGCCCCTCACGGAACCCGCACAGCTGCGGCTCCGTGGGGGTGCCGCTGGGTCTCCCCAGCTTTTCCCCACAGACGAGGACGCGGAGGCTCGGGGTAGGAGGCTCGTGGCCCTAACAGCTGGTCCGTGGCGATTAAGCTGGGCATCGAGCCCAGATCCTGCAGACGGGGGCAGCGGCCCTCCCCACGCCTCGTCTGAGGCCTTATTAGCAGCAAACAAAGGCTTTACTCCATCTGTATTCAGCTTCTTGTGCCCCTTCTGCAACGCCACGGCGGTCTAGAGAGATTATCTATCAGAGAAGATGCAGCCGGGCTTCCCTCCACGACAGGGCGTGGTCAGGAGCCACCGTGCTCATATTTTGGAGAAGCTCATAAATCACATCGTGAGGACAGGAGATGATTTGGAAGCGCAGAGAAGCCTCCCGGGGCCACCACCAGCTGTAGCCTCGGGGCTGTCATGGGGGGTGGGGGGAGGAGGCCTCCAGCATCCTGACACCCTGACAGGAGCTGACAGCCAGGCCCACTCTGGAACCCTGGGGGGAGCCGATCACCCGTCTCCTTATTTCTCACCCCCTTCCGAGTCCCCCTCCGATCGGGCACAGATTTGGTTTTTCTCCTTGAAGGTTCCAAAGGGAGTGCAAAAAGTTAAAACAGATTTGCCCCCAAAGGCACAGACTTCCATGGCAGACACCCCCCCCCCCAGGGCTTCCAGCCATAGCACAGCCCCGAGGGGCTAAAAATTAAAAGGGGTGGGGCAGGGAGGAGAGGGTCCTGGACAGTGGGCAAGGGCTTGGCTCTCAGAACCTTTCCGCCCAGGACGGCCTGTCCCACGGCCAGTGCAGCCTCCTGCTTTCACAGACAGGGCCTGGGGCCCGGAGAACTGGCTCCACGCGTTCTCCTGGGCCACTCTCCTGATACAGTCCTCCATGGCTCCCCACTGCTCCTAGGATCGGGGCTCCTGTGACATTCGAAATCCACAAATCTGCAGCTGCCCGTCCACCCCTCGGCCCACTCGTCCTCCTCTCCCAGCGACGGTCTCACCAGGGCCCCCCGGCCTGTGCCCACACCACAGCCAAAGCCGTGCCCCGGGGGCCTCCCGACGGAGAGGTCCTCACACACCCCACTAGGACACAACCTCACAGACAGAGGGAACAGGGAGAGCCTTCAGATCCAAGGCAATTAGGAGCTCCGCTTTTTTAATTATTAGACTATTTTTAGAGCAGTTTTAGATTCACAAAAAAAGCTAACGAGAAGGTACAGCACTCCCACCCACCCGCCCTGCGTGGCACGGCTGCCCAGTGTGCGCCTGGCACTGGCGGGCACATGTATCGCAGCGAGTGGACCGTGCTGACAATTTATGGGGCTGAAGCTCATGCTCTTTAGTGGGCTCATCCTGGGTGCTACGCAGTTTATGGCTTTTGACAAATGCACGATGTCACGTGGTACTTTCAATACCCTAAGAACCCCCGTGGCACCTGGCCCTCCCTCCTTCCCGCTCGCCCAGCCCTGGCAACGACTCATCTTTTAGCTCTCTAGTTTTTGCTTCTCCAGAACATCGCACATGGGGGCCTCACTCCAGGAGGCTTGCGAGGCTGGCTCCTGGCACCCAGCAGAGAAGGCCCTGGAGGCCCCCTGCGTCTTTCATGGCTTCACAGCTGGCGTCTTCTTACCAGCAAAGAATAATCCCTTGCATGGAACCCCACGCTCAGTCGGGCCCCCATTCAGCGCTGAAGGACGGGTTGGCTGCTCACGGTTTTTGCCAATTACAGAGCAACCTGCTACAAACCACCCGCAGCCTTTGTGTGGCAGAAACTTCCGACTCACTGGGGTAAATACCTTTTTGTTCGTGAATAGACAGTTCTCGAGAGCCAATTTGGCTTTGTGGGGAAAACAGACTTCTATTTTTAGATCCGAAGTATAGGAATTTTAAAAACCAGTACCAAGCCCGAGGGGAGAGAGCGAAGCCTCCCTCCACGTGTCTCCAGCCCACGAGCCCCGGCGTGGCGATCCAGGCCAGCTTCACTGCGCCCCTCAGAAATAACGCGTGTTCCAAAGCCACTTTAGGACACGACAGTGTCCCGTCCGCAGGGTCGAACCTCACCTTTCCCTTGGAGCAACACGCCGTGCGGGTGGACACACAGCATTCTATGAAGAGCTTCCTCTCGCTGCCTCTGTGCACGGCCACCGCGAACACCCGAGCCGGTCCCCTCCGCCGGGCGCTCGGTGTTTGTGGACCTCTGCTAGCATCAACAGCGCCGGAATGCGTAACCATCTTGCACGTTTGCAAAACAACATGAGTGATGAATCCTTCAAGAGGAAACGCCAACTCAGAGGCATCCGCCTTAGAATACGGAGGGTGCCAAACAGCTCTGCCCTAAAATTGCTGCAATCTGTCCTATTTATATTCCCGCCAAGAGTTTAAGAGGGTCACGAGGTCTATCTAAAACACGGACATGCTGGCTTCTGCTTCAAGATAACCTCGGTGGGCGCGGGGGTGGGGGTTTAGTGGTGGTGAGGTGAAGAGGCGTGTTAACCATTCCCTCTACTCATACTGTTTCAGGCATTTTATAATAAAGAAGAAATGAGAGAAAGGCCGGTAAAGCCCAAAGCATGCAACTGGATACAAAGCCTGCAGCTCTGGTCAACAGGTCTGACCGGTTAGGACAGCTTCTGAGCTGCCCCAGAGGCCGCCGCCTGTAGGTGGTTGCTGGCTCAGAGGGGGAGGCCTGGTGTGACTCAAAGGCAGGCAGGTAGGACCCACCCAGTAAACCCTGTCCTGGCCGTCGGACCTCCCCCGTACCTGCGAACCAGCAGCCCCACCTTTCCAGTCTGCTCCTCTGAAACACCAAGTCAAGCGCTCCCTGCCCTCTGCTCCGCAGGGACAGCTGGTCCACCTCAGTAGACCGCTCCAGGCCCAACCGGGAAGCGAGCCGTCGCGCTCGTCCCAGCCTGAGCTCTCACTGGTGCGCTGCAGGGCAGGGCGAGAGCGCCCCGGAAGGCTGGCTCTGTGTCCACGCCTGTCCCCCAGGCCAGCAGTCGAGACTCAGGGTCACCCGGGAAGCGGCAGAGCCAGCGCTCAGATCCAGAGCAGATCCAGGCCCGAACCGAGAACACTGGGCAGAGATTGGGGTGTTGCGCCTGGGGGAGGTAGGGTGCCAAGGTCTCGTCTCTCGAGCGTCAGGTGCCGCCCCACCTCCTGCCTCCACCCCACACTCCGTCACCTTGGTACCATTCTC
This sequence comes from Condylura cristata, assembly GCF_000260355.1. Classification (NCBI taxonomy): domain Eukaryota; kingdom Metazoa; phylum Chordata; class Mammalia; order Eulipotyphla; family Talpidae; genus Condylura; species Condylura cristata. Next base: position 16,852,992 of record NW_004567134.1, on the reverse strand, counting down.
CCTGGTCCTGTCATCCAACCGCCCAGGGCACAGGAGGAGACTGAGGCACCGAAAGGGGTCCTGACCTACCTAATGTCACCTGAGCATTATGGCGAATCTCATGCCACTTGGCAGGAATGTTTCCTGTGCATCTGTCACAAGCACTGACCCCAAATCAGCCAAGTGTTGACACTCGCTCAGGGTACCGAAGAGTAGCTGCAGACACTGTGGCAGAGAATGAGCGTGGCTCTGTGTCAATAAAACTTTATTGACAAAAACAGACACTGGGCCAGATCTGGCCAGAGGTTGCCTATAGCAATCACTGGGCTTTTCTAGGTTTTCCCCGAATCTTCTACACAATAGGCACAACTTCTCTAAAATGGAGAGAAGTGGTGAATTTTTTAAATACTCAAGATTAGTGGGCCATGGGAAGGCCGCTGTTGGATCAGATTAGGACCTCTCAGGAGACGCTGACAATCTCAACTATCCCCGGAGAACAGGCAGGCCATAGGCAGGTCGTCACAAAGTGATTCGCCATCCAGTCCACAACAAAGGTAGAGCTGAGACTTTCGAGGCGTCGGCAGGAACTAGAACGGGTCTCAGGGTCACCGTGCAGTCACGCGCGTCCCTGCCATCACTGCTATCAATTCCCGTCAAGTCCGTGAACCGTCAGGGAAGACTCCTGTGGGGACCCTCAGGCCCGTGAGAGAGATGAAGTGTAGCGACACCAGGGAGCGCCTCCTCAAAGGCCGGGCCCGGACTGGTAGGAAAAGCCCCCCGGAAAACACAACACAGACCACGAGGCTGCCTAGGGGTGTGACCTCTGGGGGCTGCTCAGGCTGCTTCACACCCAAAGAGGGCCGGAGAGGTGAGCACCCCGCCTCGGCCTCAGGCATCGCCCCGCCCAACACTGGGGCTGACAGCGCCTACTTAGAATTGTGATAAAGTCAAGTGAGGACACAGCGCAAACCCCAAGGAGTTCTGTGCACAGCAGAGTTCGACTACAGACCTAATTCTTCTCGGGCTGCTGCGACGAGCCACTACCAAGTGTTGCTCGCCCCACCACCGACTGCACCCCACGCGGACCAGCCCACGAGCAACAGCGGCCCCTTTGCAGACACAGCTCCCAGCCCTGGGGGCGTCTCCTCATCGCGGATCGGCCACCCCCGCTGGGCTCAGAGGAGCGGTCCACCCGCCCAGCCCGATGTGAGTCTGCCTGTCCTCGGGGCAGAAGGTGGGACCTCCTGCCCTGCTCGCGGTCCGCGGCTTGGAGTGGCCTTCCCTGCTCGGGCAGCCACTCCTCGCGGGCTCTCGGCAAGTACTCGCTGCTCGGGCCTTCGGATCCCACTGTGCGCCAAGCTCAGGTTCCCGAGCCCCGCAGGGGACGGGTCTCTGCACTGAGGCCTGTTTCAGCCGAGGGTTACGTGGCTGTCGGCCAAGCGGGCGGCTCCTCGTTGGACGCAGCCCGGGCCCAGGTTGGACACAAATCGGGCAGTGTGCTCCACAGTCCCAAAGGAATCCCCGCCCAGCAGGGGCCACTGCCTGCCCCAAATGCTGGGCCGTGACCTCCACCACAGGCCGCCCCTCCTCTCTCTTCCTGAGGCCCGGCCGTAAGCAGGCCGGACAGCCCAAGGGACTCCGCAGGGGGGCCAGAGGACCCCGTCATGGCTCCAGGTGCTGTTTCTGGCTGATTTTCAAGGTTAAGTGAGAAAATGGGCTTCTCCTTGCACCGGTAGAAAAAGGAAGGCAAAGGGCACAGAACATTCTAGAGCGGACGGGGCCTGGGGACGGCCTTCGCGGGTAGCAAGAGCTCTTGCATTTGGCCTGTCAGGGGCACAGCCCCCCGCTGCAGCCGCGGGCCCGTGGCCATTCCTGTGTGGGTGTGGGCAGCCCCTCCCTGACCCCCAGCCCCGCTCAGAAGCGCAGTGGGGGAGGCTGTGAGTTCATCGCGCTCACTGGGTCACCGCTTGGTCTTGCCAAGCCCAGCAGGCCAGATTCCGGGCGGCCCCGCCCCCAGGCCCCCGGGGGCTCAGGGGTTTGCTGGACTTCGCCCTGTCCAGTCTGGAAGAAGCGGGGCAAGTCCAGGCTTCAGCAGGCAGGGTGGCTCCTGCCGGACAGGCTCTGGGGACTGTGTCCTGGGCTGGTGGACAGTAGCAGGGCCCAAGGGTCACCTGTGGTGGACTTATCTGGGGGGCCTGGGGCAGGGAGACTGAAATCGCCTCAAGCCACCCCTCTGGATCAGCTAAGAATGGGAGAAAAAGTATGTGACGGAGGGAGCGCTAACATTCAGGTGAAGTTTGAGGAATTGGGGAAAGGTCAAGGTGGATCCTATCTGGCCCCGGGAGTCAGCAACGCTTCTGGAAAGACGAATGAAGGACTGAGAAGAAAGCTCTCTGGGGAAAGCAAGCGCCCAGCAGAGCCATGGCGGGAGGGCCGCGGGGATGCGCCTCTGGAAGCTGGGGCACAGCGGCAGGTGGGCAGAGGGCAGAGCAGGGGGAGGCAGAGGTGCGGGCGAGGAAGCTGGGGGCCAGGCAGAGCAGGCCGAGCCCCGCCGCAAGAGCGTGGACTCGCGGGATGTGGCATCTGGAGCGCATTTCAGGAGCATGAATCCGGCCAAGTAACGAGACGGCTGGAAAGGAGACAACGAAGCCAAGACG
>NW_004567134.1:16846299-16849601 GCF_000260355.1 Condylura cristata | reverse complement strand
TGCAGGGTCAGACATCCAGCCGCAGCAGAACACGTGGCAAAGCGGTGGTGGACAGGACACCATCCTCTCCGCCGGCAGACCCTGCCCTTCATAGCACACGGACAGCGGAGGCTGGGCACGCCAGCGTGCCCGCGCGCTCCGGGGCGGCCCCGGGCACCGGCAGAGCTTCCTTGCCGGCTCGGAGCTCCGCCGCACAGTCCTGCCTGCGTGGGCGCGGACGGCAGGAACAGGGCTGGAATCTGGGTCTCCTGACTCACGATCCAGCTTCCCTCCGCCACTGCCGCCCACACCCCTCCGTTTGTTTATCTGGTTCCTTTCCAAAGAGACCAAGCTGGTTCAGAGCGCGGCCACGTGCCACGTAGGAGAACTCAGAGACTCAGCTACTGGGGGCTCACGTGCAGCCTCCGGGACCACCGCTTCTAGTCAAGGACACTGCAGACGTGCCCGGCACAGCCCCCAGACGGCCCCGCCCCCCCGCCGCGTCGGGGTGGCGGCCAGCACACAGCCCGGCCCCCATGTCTCCGGCGGAGACGAAGGCCCGGACGATTCCCAAGCCTCTCCGGCCCAAGCGGGCAGCCCGCGGCCTCCGCCCAAGCCCGCTCTCGGGCGAGGGCCCGGCCCTCCCCGCTCAGGTGACCGAGACCGATGGCCAGAGGGACGTCTGGCCCAGAGCGCCGACCGCAGGCGCAGGGCTGGCTGGGGTTCCCTCCGCGCCCCAAAATACCCAGGCGCTCGGTGCGCTGAGTCTCAGCCTAAACCTTGCAAGTCACAGGCTTCCAAGGGAGTCCCGGGCTGGTGGCTCATGTTGCAACGCAAGGGATGGGCAGCAGCACTCCCTGCCCGCAGCTGGCACAATGCCCAGCCAGCGGCGGCCGCGGCCCCCCAGGCCCCTTCTCCCTGCGCCGCTGGTGGTGGACACAGGGATGCGCTCGGCCACCAGCACTCCTCGCCGACGTCCCGGCTCCGTGCTCCTGCACGCCGTCTGTGCCTCCCGATCCTCCCGTGGATGTGAAAACTCCACGGCGGGGTCTCCGCGCCCAGCTGGCCCGGGCGTCCAGGGTGACCGCTCTGCGCCCTCACGTCCTCACGGCGCCGCTCGCCGTCGGCCAGCAGCCGTGGTGCGGCCCGGAGGCTCGTCATGGGGCCCGGTGAGCTTCCTTTCGGGGGGCTTGTCTTCCCTCTGGGGCGCCGTTCAGCGCCTGCCTGTGCTCTGCCTGCCTGCCACGTAGGCAGGTGTGGACATTGTCTCTGTCACTCGTGATGACTTCCCGGCGCCGGAGTGCACGCTTTCCTTCGGTGACAGGGAAGTGTGTGCTCGCCAGACTGCTGCTCGCCCTCCCTCCTGTCCGCCTCTCCGGAGCGCCGACGGAGACCCGCTTTATTCTCGGCGACTCTCCGCCGCCCCGGCGTGACTCGGGCCTCACCCGGGCTGGTCCCCGGGGCCTGCTGGGTACCGGATCCTGACTCACCGGCTCTTCAGCTACGTCTGCGGTCGAGTCTACCCATCTACTGAGGTTTTATTAAGAAACACGGGATGATGTGCCGTATATCCCGATTTCTACTTGTTTCTTTCTACATGCTGCACGGTTGCTTGGCTTAGGGTTATTCTTCGGGTCACTATTCTTTATTCTCTCGTCTTCCAGCTGCTACCTTGTCTCCTGCCCTTTTGAGGAACGCCAGCGCACACCTTTTGAAGTCGTTATTGGCTTTTGCTCTTATTTCTTGTAATCCGAGGTAAAGTCACCTCCCTAATGTTGACTGCATAGATATAGTGCTTCCTTTTTTTTTTTTTTTCCTTCTTTTCCCTTAGCAATAATTTTTCTCCCAAGTGTTTTGGAATTTGGAATTGTAGACTCAGCTTGAGTGGGAGGATTGTTTTATGTTTCTTGCATTCTCTCCCTCCCTCCCTCCCTCCCTGCCTCCATCCCTCTTTCTCTGGCCAACCAGAGTCGCAGTGCAAACTGGAGCCGGCCCCCTTAGTACCATGATGATATCGGGGACCCTGCAGTCTCAGCCACGAGCGTGGGTGACTATCTTGTCTAGGGGACATGGCGGCTGTCCCTTGTACTTCACCTTGGCCTTAGGCAGCAGTCAAGAATAGCTTTTCTCTAACCTTTCCCAGGTAAGGGAATCCCACCTCAGCCAGACTCTGGAACTCTGTCCTTCGGGGGGCTCTTTGGGGGCCCACTTCCCTCCCCCTAATGCATTTCAGGGGAGCTGCCACTGGTCTCGTCACGGAAGCATCGAGGCTCAGGCCCAGGAGTGGGGAAGAATAGCCCAGGCGAGAGGAGCAAGACCTCCGAGCAAATCCCCCAAGGAGCTTCATCTGGTTCTGGGGAAGGAGGACAGCAAGAGACGGCATGGCTTCCTACATGCCAGGGGGCACCCGTGCCCTTCACTCCCAAATAGATAACATTGCTGAAGACCCTCCTCTACCCCCCAAGAACCCAGCGCCTCTAATGTTCCAAACAAGGATCCGTGGATGGACCTAAACCTTCCAAGATGTTTCTGTTTCCAGAGGGTGTATTTTTCTTGAGGGTAATGTATACCATATGTGCTATGGAAAAAAATAGTAACAACTGACATTTCTCGAACGTTCACTGTGCACTAGGTAATGTCTAAGCGCTTTCCAACATTAGCAAAGTGCCCTCCACACATTAGCAACATTCAGCCCGGAGGGCGCCCTGTGGGGTGTCGTCCTCGTCCTTGCTTTGCGGAAGGGGAGAAGGAAGTCTGGCCAGGACCCGCTGTGAGGCAGGGGAAAGCTGTCCCTGGGGCTCCAGCTCTTGGACGTCACGTGGTCAGCCTCTCGACATCTCTCGGGGGTGAAACGAGACCCCTCGGGGGAACGAACGCCAGGCCATAGGGCTGAGGCTGCCTGCACAGCTGTGACCGCACACACGCCACCCCCAAACGGTTAGAACATAATATAAAGTGTCCCCAGAAGCCGGAGGGACACGTGATACACAGGAGGAAGCCTAAGGGAGCAGACGTGACGGAAGGTCCTTCAGGGGGAGCTCAGCCCAGGCGCTGCGTCTATCATCCAGGGACCGACAGCCCACGTTACGTTCACCAGCCCTTCGTGGTCTCTGAACTTCCCACCAAAAGGGCCCTCTCCGGGGTCATCGCGGAGTCCGGCTGGGCCTACCAGGCTGGAGGAGAACCCAGCCGCCGCAGGAAACCGTGGCGCCCGCCAGGCCCGGCAGACGCAGTGGGGCGGGGGCTCCACACGACCCCCCCAAGGACACTGGTGCTTTAAGAAGGCCTGGGGGGGGCTCTGGCCCGAGTGACGGTCTTTCTTG
>NW_004567134.1:16844754-16845888 GCF_000260355.1 Condylura cristata | reverse complement strand
CCCGGCCCCCGGCACCTCCCCGGACCTCTCTTGCCCGGGCTGTTCGGCAAAGCACGCAAGGCCCGGGGAGGCCCGGTCGTGGGCCTGGGTGCGGCTGCCGGGGGCTGGCCCAGCTCCCCACCCGCTGCTCCGTGAGCCACAGCGTCTCACAGTCCAGAGCCGGGCTGCCCGCGGGCGCCGTGAACACGAGCGTGCAGAGGAAGAGTGAAGAGCCAACACTGTGCGGCAGTTTTCCGAAAGGGTCACAAAGCCTTTGCCCTCCTCTCTCCCAAAAGGGCTGGGGACGCCTTCGCCTCCCTGAGGGCTGACGTCTGGGTGACCTGCTCCCGCCTCTGCGGAGAGGCAGCGCCTGGCCTGAGCTCAGAGCCTAACGCCCCGGGGTTCCTCACCCTCGGCTGCGGGCGCTGGCTCTGCCGGCCGAAGGCCAGCGGTGAGCAGACGCGGCAGGCTCAGGAGACGTCGGGGGTGGGGCCTGCGGCCTCACCACAGCCGCGCCGGCTGGAGCCCTGCACACCCGCTGAGCCCTTAGCTGACCGCAACCTGGCCTGACGCCCCGGAGCTCAGGGGCCTGACACCCACCCGCCGCGAAGCCCCGCTCGGGACTGCCGGGCAGAGCGCGTGCAGGGCGAGAGATGCCCACTGCTCCCGGCCACGTGCAGGGCCTCAGGGCAGCTAACGCTCAGGGAGGGCTCGCTGCGCTACCGCTTCACGCGACCCTCCTGGGCTGGGCCGTCCTCCGAGTTGACCAGATTTTTCAAAAAAAGAAAAATAAGTCGAGCATCAAAATAAATAAGGATGGGGCCCTCCCCGGGGGCGCAACGGGTCAGAGCGCAGCACTGAGGAGCTAGAGCCGCTTCGGCACGAGTTCGATCCCCGCCCGCCCCGGAGGGGACCCCCAGGGTGCGGCAGACCTCTCCTGACCCCCCGCTGCTGCCCTCGGCAGTGGACTTTGTCCATCTGCCTGATCCACTCCCACCCTGCCTCTGGTGAAGCCTCTCACACACACCCCAGCCCCGCACCTCTGGCCTGCACCCCAGTTCTGTGTGCATAAATACATCTTTAGAAGATTATAACCCACTGGTGAGCCAGAAGGCGGCGAGTCTGTGCTGGCGGAGAGGAAGGAGAGGACGAAGG
>NW_004567134.1:16842017-16842569 GCF_000260355.1 Condylura cristata | reverse complement strand
GGGCGCGGGGCTGGGGGACGGCAGGGTGCGCGTGTGGCGGTGTGAGCCCGCGGCCACTGGCAGGCGGCAGAGGCCGGCCGAGGGGGCGCGGGAGGGTTGCCAGGTGCCAGCTTTGGCCGCCTCCGCCCTGGAGACGGCTGGCTTTAAGACAGCCCCGGCAGGCAGGGGCAGGGGGCGGGGAGCGGGCGCCCCCGAGCGGACTCTGCGGCTTCTGCCGGCGCCCACTTCCCCACCGCAGGCCGGAGAGAGCAAAGCTGGCTTCTCCGTGTGCAAACAGAAGCCCGCGTACAGCCCTCCAGTCTCAGCAGCCTGCTGACCTCTTCCCAGCCCGCTCCCCACGCAACCCCCGCAGCTGGGCGCAAAATGCCCCCCGAGAACAGCAAGGAAGACCAGCTAGTGACAGGCGATGGGGTTCCAGCGTGGGCCCGGCCCCCCGCGACTCCCAAAGTGCCCTCGCCACAGCGCCAGCCTGACTCCCCACCGCAGCTCTCTGCAGGGGACCCCCGCTTCTTCTGGGCGTGGGCGGAAGCCCAGAGGCTTGGGGGCCCCCCC
>NW_004567134.1:16837494-16839182 GCF_000260355.1 Condylura cristata | reverse complement strand
GCTGCCCGCGCACCAGGATAGGCGAGCAGCGCCCCAGCGAGGACAGGAGGAGTTCCTGCCCTCAAGCACTTTGGGGGGCAGAGGGGGGCTCAGCAGAGGCGACGCCTGAGGGCAGGAGCAAGTGCCCCCGGGAGATGAGACAACCCGGCCTGGGGTGGCAGGATGCCCCCGGCCACGACCGCCCCAGGACGCAGCTTCTCTCGCCTCCCCCAACTCCCCAAGGCAGAGGCACCTCAGCGAACCCCCCACCGCCGCCCACCCGTCCCCACTTCGGGGCCCTTCCCCGTGCCCAGTCTGGTTCTCACCCCCAAACGCCGCGCCTCAGCCCTCAGGGCTCCCCCACAGCACACTCACTCCCTGGCCTGTGGCCCCGCCAAAGGCCGGGAGCGCAGGGAGCAAGCTGGCCGCACTCCCTCGGCACCCGGCGCCGGGCACCGGAGAGGGTCTTGGCGTGACACGGCCGCGCCCACGAAGCATGGGTCCCGACAGCCGCTGGGCAGGGAGGACGCCAGTGGCCGCCCCTGGATGAACGGTCACGCGATGGGGCGCGTGCACACGCGGAAAGCGTTTACCCTTGAGAAGGACAGCTGACACCCCCCACGCCACGGGAGACGGGACACGGCCCGGCACAGTGGCTGGTGACAGAAGGACAGGGGCCGCTGGCCACATGCAGAGGCCGCCAGGGAGGGCAGGGTCACGGACACCAGAGCAGGAGCCGGGCTGCCAGCCTCAGGTTTAGTGGGGACAGGGGTTCAGTCCTGGACGCTGAGGACGGCCCGGAGGAGGGAGGAGGGTGGCGGGGTGGACAGTGGAGGTCCTTGAGGCCGCAGGACCGGACACCCCACCAGCAAAGACCCCAGCGCGGGAGGACGCGGGAGGCTCCAGGAACCGCGAGGGGCTCCGGCTCTCCGGGCCTCGCCGCAGGGGCCGGAGGGGTCTCGGGGACATTCACAGAGGGGGCGACCCCGGGCACATGCGTGGGTGTGACGGCCGTGCTGCGGGGGGCAGGCAGCCGAGGGCTCGGAGGAGGCCGGCAGTGCCCGGGGTGGGCGGGCAGCAAGACTCTGGGCTGCCAGGGCACAGGCTGGGCCACGCGGGTGCAGACTTGTGCCCGGCACCAGGGCTGGCACGGGGTGGCACTGAGCCGGCGCCAGGCCGCGTGCTTCCTGCCTGAGCGTGACTCACCGTGAGTCAACACCCACCAGCAGGCCCGGCCTGGGGCGATCCTGGGGGTCCACGTGTTTGGAGAGGGGGGCCCGCTGCCAGCAAGCCTGCGTTGGACGAGGGTGCGCCCGACCCACGCAGGGCCCCTCTGTCTCCAGCGCCCAGCGCGCCCACGCCTCGGGTCTCAGGGTCTGAGCTGCAATCCGCCGCTCCCAGGAGGCAGCGTGGTCTCAAGCCCCCCGGGGCTCAGCTCGGCCCTGGCACGTGGGGTGAGCACGGCAGCTACCACACAAGGCCTCCGTGAGGTCCCGTGGAAACAGGCGGGGCACCTGGCACGGGGCCTGGCACCCAGGCACGCAGGCGACCGACAAGGCATCGAAGAGACGTCACGTTGTCAGCGGACCCGTGACTCTCCAGTCGCTGTGTCCCAACCGTACTGAGCACAGGTCGCACCCCAAAGTAAGCGCCGTGATGTCCCTGGGGCCGCGGCTGAAGGCTCCCCGCCCGTGGACGCCACCCCGGGG
>NW_004567134.1:16834963-16835949 GCF_000260355.1 Condylura cristata | reverse complement strand
GCTCAGCCTGGGGCAGGCGCGCTGGGAGCCCCCCAGCTGCAGGGGGCTAGAAGGAGGCACCCCCAGACTAGAGGAACAAGCAGAGCTGCAAAGGACCCTGTACTAGGACGGCTGCTGGGCCCTCAAGAGGCTGTTGGGTTCACCCATACCCACCCCCACACCCGCACCACACCCGCACCACACCCGCACCACACGCACACAGGCACACACCACAGACACACACCACAGACACACCACACACGCACCACACACGCAGCACATGCACACAGACACGCACCACACACACACACGCCACACACGCACCACACGCACACCAAGACACACACCACACATGCACCACACACGCACCACACACACAGCACATGCACACACGCCACACACATACCACACGCACACCACACACACACAGACACGCACCACACGCACACACACGCCACACACGCACCACATGCACACCAAGACACACACCACACATGCACCACACACGCACCACACACACAGAGACACACACCACACACATACCACACGCACACACAGACACGCACCACACACGCACACACACCACACCCGCGCACACAGACACACAGACACAGACACCGGGCTGTCCGGAAGCCTCCGGGTGGGAGGCCGGCAGCTGCTGGGTCCGACTTCGTCCCCTCCCACACCCCAGGCCCCTCCCTGCTCTTTAGTCACCACACGCACCTGGGTGGGGCGGGGAGAACTGGGGTGCGCTCTCCTCAGGTTTGGTGCACTTCCTGCCTGAAGTCTCACCACAGCGTGGGCAGGGAAGGGTGAGCGCAGACCCGCCCCCCCCCAGAAACCAAGGCGCTCCCCCCCCAGGGCCGCGCACCCCACCTCCTCCGTCAGCCCAGCGGGTGGCAGCGGCTCCCTCCTGCTTCAGGGCGCCAAGCTGACACCACACCTCGGGGAGACCCGGCCTCCCCCTCCGACGAAAACAAGTCCTTCCTCCACACCCCAGGCAAAGG
>NW_004567134.1:16823803-16831680 GCF_000260355.1 Condylura cristata | reverse complement strand
CACACGCACCCCCACACCCCCACGCCCGGAGCACCTGTCGCCTCCTGCAAGCGGCAGCGCAGGCCGGTGTCCCCGCCCGGTGGCCACAGCCTCTCTCCTCCCGACTGCAGCCCCTGCCCAGCCCCAGCCCCTGGCCCTCTGCTGCTCCCCTTCGCCCGAGTGGGCAGCTACCTGCAGCCTCGCTGGCCTCTGCTCGGCCCTGCCGGCTGCCCTCACCAGTGTCTGCGCCCCGTTATGGCCCGTGCACCCAGCAGCGCCCCCCGACCGCCTGCCCTCCGGTCAGCCCTCCTGGGGGTCACGCGTCCAAGCCAGACCCCAACTCTCTCGGCGGACAGCCCCTGCCCGAGGCGGTGGGGCACCCGCAGCGCCCTCATGCCAGGCCCACCTCTCCAGTGTCCACGCGGCCAGAAGGGCCGGGCGAGCGAGGACACCAGGGTGGTGGTGAAAAGCGGGGTGGTGGGAACGCTCCCCAGAACAGAAGCACGCATTGCGAGGGCCGATGATGCCGACACTGGGCTTTCAAGACGGTTATTGCTAAGTTAGAGTTGCTGCAGTGACACTGGTGCGCAACACTGAGACAGATCGCCGCTGCAGTTAGCATCGCGCCTGCCCACCACCCAAGCACCCAGGACCCACCCCACAGCCCACGGCCCCTCCCCCCAGGGGCTCCCCACGCCGCCTCCCCATCGCTCCCACAGTCCCATCTCACGGGTTTGAAAACCACAGGTTTATAAAGCCCTCAAGCGGAAGAAAAAGAAAAAGCAGAAGGTGGCGGGCTGGTGCCCTGGGTAACCAGCACAGCGACTGGGTAACTGAAGTGGGGGACGCCCCCCGCAAGGCCCAGGGCGGCAGGGAAGGCCCCGTGTTGGGGGGGGTGCAGGCAGAGAGCTGCAGGGCCGGGCGCGTGAAAGCCCGCGATGGGTCCCCATTCTGGCTCCCAGAGAGGAACTGAGGCTGGGGGCGTCCCGTGTCCGCCCAGGGTCACCTGCCGCACTGCCCCTCCCCCGCTCTCTGAAGCCCTGATCCAAACTGCCGGACAGCTGGGGCCCCATGCTCCCCGCTTTGAGGTACATCACTCGCCCCCTCCCTGACTGCTTTTCATAGGCAGCCTAAATTAACCCCAGAGCAAGGCTCCCTGTAGGTGACTGGTGCATAATAAATGCAAGTGGGGGAAGCCGGGGCTTAGCCCCTCCTCTGACCAGCACCCCACACCCCTACAGAAGGGGCCGCAGGAGGCGGAGAGACCGGCACTTCCGAACAGCACTGGGAAAGAAGCCGCCCAGGGGCTGCCACGGCATCGCGCGCTCTCTGTGGCTTCTCCTGCAGGCGAAACCCTCGTCCACATCTCCGCCACTTAGGGAAGAAACAGCACGGCCAGAGCCCAGCGTCGCCGATCCCAGCCGGCCAGGACGCCTCCCCCGCCTTGAGCGGGGAATCCTGTCTCCTTCCTGATCGGGCCCCAAAGCCAGCGGCTCCTGCCCCGACTCCTGCTTTCGCCCCGCCTGGAGAGCCCGCTCTGCGCCCTCGGCACGGCCCGGCCCTGGCCAGCGTCCACAGCGCGCTCAGAGCCCCTTGCCGGAGGCCGTTATTCCAGGCCGTGGGGCAGGAGCCGCCGGTGACGCCAGCTCCTGGCTTCTTCCCGCTGCCCCGGCACACAGCGAGGCCATTTCCCAGCCTCCCTGGCCGTCGGGTGCGGTCACGTGCCTGGTCTGGCCAATCAGAGGCGACCACAGGAGTGCGAGCCCACCTTGGGCAGCCACAGAGAACCCTCAGGGGCCAGGGGCCAGGGCGGGGGACGACTCCCAGCCTGGAGGAGAGGCGGAGTCAGAAGCGGAGGACTCCGGGCGTCTCGATGACAGCAGCGGGCTTCCCCACCACTCAAAATGGACTTGCAGTACATTTTATCGCGCGAAGGCACGAGGTGTTGGGGTGCATCGTTAGAGCAGCAGCTTCATTCTTTAACCGACACGGTCTTATTCACAGGCAGCTGGGAGCAGCGACCCGAGATGGAGGCGGAGACACGTCTGAGTTGGATCAGCCATGTCTGCCCGGGGACGAGGTGCGTGTTCCCATCTCGGATCTAAAACGCACGTGCGGTACTTAATTTAGCAGCTGACGGTCCACGACCTTGTACTATTCTTTGGCTGCTCCGTGAAGCCTTGACCCTCCCCGATGAAGCTACAAACTCTCTGAGGATAGAGACTGAGCCCTGTTTTCATCCACCTAAAAAGTGAGGCACAGATTCTAAGTTGACTTAAAATCCAATTCAAAGAGGGAAATAGAGCGTGTTCAGACCTTCAGCAGAACTTGAGTATCACGGACAGGAAACCGAGGGCGAAGAAACATCACAGCCCAGACGGTGAGCCTGCACTCAGCTGGGTGGCTTCCAAGGGGTCCCTTCCGGAGTTAGTGTCCATCTGCTGTCCTGCTCCATAGACAGAGTTACACGGGAACGGGATGGCCGCTCGGTGGGGCCTCAAAACCAGGCGCCACACTCCTCTAAGTAAGCTGACGGATTATCAGAACTGGGGCATCATCTGGCCGGGGGCAGAAAAGAGACTTCAGTTCCGGTGCCAGCTGGCCACTCACGCTGGCCGCCCGGAGGCTGCCATCCGATCTGAGACCGGAGGACGAGTCCCCACCCATGACCTGTCACTCCTGATTAACCATCCACATTGCTTTACTGTGACCTAATTCAGTCCCGAAAGAGCCAGCCTGGCCGACACCACAGAGCAGGTGCGTGGGAGAAGCCGTCCCGGGCCCAGGCCTGCCCCTCTCACGTCCGGTTACTCCGGGGCTGCAGGCGCGCGCTGGCCTCACAGCACGATCTGGAGACACCAGCAGTCGTCACAGTCACGGCCCCAGGACGCTTCCTCTGTCACCCACTGTCACACGCGCTTTTCACATGTAAGCTCGCAGGGAGGAAGGAGCTGGAACCGCCCCACCGGCGTGGAAATTGAGACCAAGAGGCATTAAGTGAGCCCGCCTGAGATGCCGGGGCGTCTCTGCACCCCAGAGACAAAAAGCTCAGTAACGAGCACATCGGGTTCAGAAACATCCTCACACCATCAGTGGCGGTCTTTTCTCCAACCCGCCCGAGGCCGACTCACACTGGAGAGCCCTGGCAGCCTCTGCCGGACCAGGAGTGAAGAGTTCTGTGGGCAGCGGGGGTTGAGGGGTGACGCCGGACACAGGCGGTGAGGGCAAGGGGGTGAGCAGGGGCGGGGGGGGGGGGGACGTGACGCCTTGGCAGGAGCCACAGGGCTCACCAGGACCTCAAGCTTGACAGGTCGGCCTGGGCAGGTCCACAGGGCTCACCAGGACCTCAAGCTTGACAGGTCAGCCTGGGCAGGTCCATTTGCTCAGCAGAGTCCTTAAGACTAAAACCGTGGTGCAGTGAACGGCTGGCTCCCGGCCCGGGGCTGGCCCCCCCGCCAGAAAGCCGTGTCGGGGCAGTATTTATAGGCCTCGGCCGGCAGGCGGTGAGGCTCCCTGGGCCGCTGGGCATCTGTTTCGGTGCACCCCCACCCCCACTGTTTTGTTTCACTAGGTTTGAATCCACCCTATTTTGAGCCTGAATTACGATTTCACACATGTCCAGAGCAAACGTCAACGGGGAGACAGGAAAGGAAGGAGGGAGGGACGGAGGGAGGAAGCCCGGCCCGGGGCAGCCCCCCTGCAGCAAGCCGCTGAGCTGAAGGGAAGTCAGGGTGGGTCACAGCCCAGGGCCGGGGACCTGGGGAAGGGGAGCCCTGCTGTCAGCCCGGGCCATGCAAGGCCAGCCGCCCCGTCCCGTGACCGTGGCCTAGACACGTCTCTTCCCTTCCCTGGGCAAAGGCCTCGTTCCCGCGAGGCAGCGATACTGCCTCTTTGGGAGTTTCTCTCTACGGCAAGCTGGACCCTCTCTGCCTGGCTGTGTCTTTGTGCATCTGCAACTTCGGGCCAGGCCATGTGGCGTACTCTAACATCCAGGTTAACAGCAAAGCCCTGAGCTTGTTTGCCTGGGCCCTGGGGGCCCCCCTTGGGGTTTAGAGACTTAGAAGGTAAAGTCAGCTGCGTGGCTGTCCCGTGCCCAGTAAAAGCCCGGGGTACCGCGGCTCTGGGAAGCTTCCCGGCTGACAGCACCTCGGATGTGGAGCCACACCTGGTTCTGGGAAGGAGATTCTGTGCACACGCCTCCTGGCAGGGGCTGACGGGCGGTGTGCCTGGACTCCCCTGCACACAGCCTGTGACCTCAGGCTGCACCCTCTGCTGAGATAAACTGCAGGCAGGACAGCAGCTCTTCTGAGTTCTGAGAGTCCTCCCGGAGATCGAGTCTGCCGGTGGTCTTGGGGACCGCGCCACAGAGGCGGGCAAGGCGAGCTCTGCCCGTCGGGCTGGCGATGTGCACATCCCCCGGCAGCAGCTGTGTGTCTGAACCTGGGCTGGCATGACCAGGCCAGATGTGCATTCCTGGGAAGTGTTGCAGGCCGCAGGAGGGGTGGGTGGGAGGAGGGCCCAGGGCAGGAAGCAGGAGGCCCAAGGCCAGGGAGGAGTCGGTCACAGCAGTCCAGGAGTAGCTGCGGGGTCCCGCTCGGGGAGTGGCGAAGGACCCCACGCAGGAGGGAGCCAGGAGGCAGATGCAACAGGGGCTGATGACCTTAGGGCTCTGGGGCAAGGAGGAAAGTGGGGTGACTGCCAGGTCTCTGGGCTGGGCAGCTGGGTAGATGCTGCCATCAGTCACGGAAAGCTACAGGGAGAAATCTGGGGGTGTCATGATTCCACGCCACCCCGGCTTCCTCCACTCGACACCCTCCCCCTGCTCCTCCACCCTGTCTCCCTCTGAGGCCATCTCTTCAGCCCACGGCTTCAGCAGCACTTCAGAGCTCTCCTCCTTCAAAGCCGCCAGAGGGATGCTGGGTGGCGCCCTGCAGGAGCACCGCCAGCGACGGCATCCGTGCCTGCTGTGAAGCAGGGAGCCTGGCAGACAAGGGGGACGGAGCTGTGGGGGCGCCCCCGGGCCTGGGACTGAGCTGTGCCAGGGGCTTCCAGGGCACAGGACCCTCCGCACTTCACCCAGGACCAGAGGCCACACAGAGGGCCTGGGCCCTGGGAGACGGGGGTCCCCTCAAGTGCTGGTGCCCGTGGAGCGTCCTTGCGCCCCCACCCCGTCACCGCACACCCAGACAGGTGGCTACGTGCGAGGGGCGCTCCCCGGCCTTCCTCCGGCCCTGGAACATGCCACCCTTGACTCTGGACCATGCCACCCTTAGAAAAGCCCGAGCCGCGAAGGCACTCCCAGCCGCTTCTGCCCAGAAGAGGCCCGAGGAGAGGCGGAGAGGGTGGGCGCGAGCGAGGCAGCGGGCGCTACGTCCCGAGCGCGGATTCTAGGGGAGCAGGAGCCTCCCCTAGAATTCGTCCCGCAAATGAGGCCTGAAAGCTCGGGCTCTGGATGGAGCAGACTGGGCTGGAATCCCGACCCGACTGTCTGGTCAAGGGACTTCACGTCTCTGAGGCTCGGTGTTCTCATCTGTAGAGCACAACACAGGCCCTCCCTGGTGGCGCAGCGGGTCAGAGTGCAGCACTGCAAGCTGGCGGCAGCCGCTTCCGCGCGAGCTCCATCCCGGCCCCGGCGGCGACCACGCGGCGCGGCAGACCTCTGCTGACCCGCCCCTGCTCCCTCAGCAGTGGACTTCGTCCATCTGCCTGTCCTGCTCCCCACTCTGTCTCTGGTGAAGCCTCTCACTGCCCTGCACCTCTGGCCTGTACCCCAGTTCTCTATGAATAAATAAACAAATCTTTAAAAAAAAAAAACAACCAAAAACAACACAACACAGACCAGACAGACGGGGAAGAGGGCCAAGCCCTAACACGCCTGAGCACAGTAAGTGCTCAATAAATGTCAGCTATTTCCACGGTTGCGCTCCAAGTGCTAGGTCTTGTGGGTACACAGTGAGGTGCCCCCGGAGGCGCTGACAGGAACCCACAGTCTGAGGATGTGCAGCAAATTTGCATCTGGAGAGGGTAAGGGGGCGGCCACAGGTCTCTGCTCACGGGGACACACCAGATGCCGCCTTCGAACCCCTGCTCTGCTCTGCTTCTCTCTTAAAGAAGCAAGAAAACAATGTGTTCTTGCCCGCAACAGCCTTTGCAAAGTTCTTGTTCTCCCCCTAGAGATACGTAACAGAGAAGCCGCCAGCCCAGCGCCATTCAGGGAAACGCCCCCTTCCCTCCCAGTCAAACCCGCTCATGGTTTCAGAGCGGAGAGGGTAGAGGGTGTGTGCTGGCCGGACAGGACAACGCCTCTTGAAGTCTGTCACCTCCGCGCTCCTGGGAGTACTGGGGTGGACGGTGGGGTGGACGGTGGAAAGGACGAGGAAAGAAGAGGTGGCCCCTTGGGGGGGCCGGCCCCCAGCCGGGGCGGTCTGACGGAGCCAGGGAACTTCCACCCCGCAGTCTGCAAGCAGAGTTGGCTTGAACGCACCCCGATGAGGGCTGTGCAGCAGGTCTGACGGCCTCCGCAGCACACGGGCCGGAGTCCAGACTCCTCCCCCTCGGGCCTCGGTTTACCCGATCCCAGGAGTGATCGTGTCTGCTTACTTCAACAGCTGTGAAAGGTCTTCGTGGCAGCTTGACAGCACGCAGAATGCTTCTCCAGAACGCGTGTCGCAGTCGCTCTGTCCGCTGCGGGCTGTGGGCGTCCTTTAACGAGTGGGGAGGGGGCTTCAAGGACCAGGTGACTCCTGACGGCCTTGCTGGGGCGCGGGCCTCAGATCCAGACCCCGGCACCCCAGACAGTGCATCTTGAAAGTTTAGCAGGGCCCTGCTGGCAGCGCAGCGGGCTGAGCGCAGCACTGCACACCGGCCGCAGCCGCTTCAGCACGCGCGACCCCCGGCCAGGGGGACCCGGGGCGCAGCAGACCGCTCCTGTGTCCCTGCCGCTCCCCTCAGCAGTGGACTTCGTCCATCTGCCTGTGCTGCTCCCCGCTCTGTCTCTGGGGAAGCCTCTCGCCGCCTCTGGCCTGCACCCCAGTTCTGTGTGCACAAATAAATAAACCTTCAGAAAAAGCTGAGCAGTGACACACGCCCAGAGCTGCCCGCCAGCGCTTTGCACAGAGGCAGCGTCACCACATCGCACTGTGCTGAGGTGTTAGTGGCTTCCCGGCTGCCGCGGGCCCCTGGGCTGACTGGCAGCTCCAAGCGGAGCGGAATACAGAGCGTGTCTGACTCCGGCCAGCTGGTGAGCGGGTTCGGGCAGACCCTCGCCGCGTCCTGGAGGACGTGGGGCGCCCAGAGCAGTGCGCCCCCTTCTGTTGCCGCTCCCAGCCCGGCGGACGGAGGCCCTGGGGGGCTGGGGCGCGGCCCGTGCTGCCGGCGAGGGCAGGCCGTTCCGGAAAGCCTCCCTTTCGAGCCTGAAATTTACCTCGGACTGATTCCCGCCTCTCTGTTCGCTTAAGGGGCAAAACCTAGGCCGGCAGAGCGCTGCGTCGTCGCTTGTGACTTCGCGCTGACGCCCCCAGAGCAGCTGCCTCCTGGACCCCTTGTGGTCGCCCCGCAGGTCATAAGCTTCATACTGACCTCGCCTTTCATCTGCTGATGCAGTGGGCTGCCTCTCAGGGGTCACAGCAGACACCGTCCCCTGAGATCGCTCTGTTCTGTGTCCGGTGGAAGGCAGGCTGGGGTGCCCAGGCCCCGTGACCAGCCACCACAGGGCCGGTGTACTGGACAGGCGGCTGCACGGTCACGCTGCAGCACACGCAGCTCTCGGGGGGCTTCTCTGGGGGCCCGGCCAGCATGCCCCCGAGGTCCTCGAAAAATTCAGAATCGCAGGGCCTGTTTCTACCAGGCCCTGCAAATCACGTGGCCTGTTTCTACCAGGCCCTGCAAATCACGTGGCC
>NW_004567134.1:16821462-16823703 GCF_000260355.1 Condylura cristata | reverse complement strand
TACCAGGCCCTGCAAATCACGTGGCCTGTTTCTACCAGGCCCTGCAAATCACGTGGCCGGTCCTGCACAACCGCGAAGCGTAAGCTCCATGAAGGCCAAGCCTGCCTGTCTCGCACTGCGGCCTGGCACAGCACGGGCAGCGGGGGCGGGCTGAACACAAGGCACAGGGAAGGGGCGTCCGGAGGAGAGCTGGCCTCCTCCCAGCGGACCAGGGCCCCCCTCACTTGCCAAGGGCGCCCCGGGCGAAGGAGACCAGTCACCCGGCCGGAGGAACAGGCGGCCAGGAGACGAAAGCGGCTGGAGGGGCAGGCAGCGGGCCAGGGAGGGGCAGGCAGCGGGCACGGCCCCCCGCTGCCTCCGAGGGGCCCTTTCCACGGCTCTCCAGGCCACGGGGGCGGCCGATGGGTCCTTCTCCCGTCCCCAGCCAGCTCTCCCCCCCTCTCCCCCTAAGCCCGCTATCTCCCAAGCCACAGCACCCTCAGCTGCTAAGAGCCGGGAAGGTTTAATCTGCAGGAAGGAAGCGCCCGCGGCTCTGTTATCAGAGACTCAATTCTGCATGGGGCTGGCTTTCGTCAGCTGCATCAGCCTGTGACTCACTCCCTCTCCAGTCTTCTCACTTCATCAGCACCTCAGAAGCATTAACAAAGTGCAAATGCGGTGGCCACCGGCTGGGTCTTTGTGTTTCTGTTTCAATAGCTGGTGTTCTAACAATAATGGGGGGGCAGCATTTCGCCCCACCACCGCCTGAAGGGGACTCTTTTCCCACGCTTCCCTCTTTGGCCGTTGGATGTCACTGTCAAGACAGCACACACGCCCCGATGGCTGTTTGCGCTGGCCGAGCAATCACCCACCAAAGGTGGGGCCCCCATTTGGACCAGATGTGTGCCCCCCATCATCAGCCCCGACCCCCAGGCTGATGACGAGGCGGGCTCTGGGGTCAGATGAGATCTGCGATGAGCTTTAGCGGGTCCCCGCGAGGGGTGGGGTGGGTTAGTCCGGAGGCGACAGCGCTCAGACGCTCTCAGCACCCAGGTGGCCAGCTGCGGGCAGGGCAGAGCACTCACCTCGGGCCTCACCTCACACCCGTCAGGAACCCGCGGCGGTCTCGGCCACCAGCCTGGGCCCCGTGGCTCAGACCAGAGGCCACCTGCCCTGCCCGCCGGACGTTACAGGAGCTGCGCTTCGGCTTGTCACCGCTACTGGAGCCTCAGGGTCATTCCCGAGAGCAATTTAGGGGTCAAACTGCGCCCAGAACCCGGCTTGGTCTCCTGCCGCCGAGTGAGAAGCGGACGGGAACTCGCAGGGTCTCCTATACAGCGCGACGCTGTCTCAACCTTGTCGTGACCTGCGGACGGTCGCTGCGCCTTGGTGGCCGAGCCTGCGGGCACACGGCCACCGGGAGCCTGCCCCGGCCAGAGGCGGACCACTCAGGAGCGAGTGGTGGCGAGCGGGCAGCTAACGTGCGCCAAGGATCTTGATGTTGAAGAAGCCAAGTCTCCAAAAAGGCCTGAGGCCTCAGAAAATGCAGCCTAGAAACTGGTGGTCACCCGGCTGGTCCTCCGCTCTGACAGGACGCAGGCCAGATGGGGGCTGACGACGTGCCTGGCGTCATCTGGATGTTTGGGGGGCAGATGCCGCCAGGGAAGCTGCAGCCCTGGAGGATTCGGGCCCGGGGCCCCGGAAAGAGCACGTTTGCCCTTTACATGGCGCTGACAGAGCTCGGCCGTAAGGCAGAAGAGCCGTAATCTCGAAGCGCCAACGGTCTCCCGTGGACAGGGGTGCGCAGGCCCCACAGCAAGAGCCTGTTGTGTAGGAGGCTGCACAAGGCCCCTCAGTCCAGTGAATAAGTATTTGCCGGTGACAGGTCATTCTGACATCTAGGACGACCCCTCCCGCCTCGGGGCGCTCACGGCCGGTGATGAGCAGGAGCTGGACCGTCCCCGGTCCCCGCGAGATGCTCTGGAAGCAGAGCACACTGCCCCCTACTGCCGGGAATGGGGGGTCAGAAAGGCCTCGGAGCCCCTTTTGAGGCAACTGCGGGTCCCAGAAAGACAGGGTCGGCAGGGCGCCCTGCAGCCTAAGACCACCCCCGCTGCGGGCGCTGTTCCGGGGCAGGCCCGGGCCCACCGGCCCCACATCTGCCTCTGCTCTGCGCCGGGTCACCGGCGCCTGCCAGCGTGGAAGCTCCGAGGCACGGCCGTCCCCGGAGGCCGCGTGGGGCTGGAGACGCACGGCGGGCAC
>NW_004567134.1:16818261-16819835 GCF_000260355.1 Condylura cristata | reverse complement strand
CACGGAGACCCCCAGCTCCCTGTCACCCGCATGTGACCCACGGAGACCCCCAAGGCTGTGGGTGCCGGGACGTGGCCTTGGGGGCTCGGGGGGAGGGACCCACATCCAGCGCCACCCCGGCCGGGGGCGGGGCTGGTGTCTCCCGCCCAGCTGGCCTCGCCTGATCCCCGAGCTCTGCGCGGGGGGCCGTCACTGGCGGTTTACACAGTGACAGGCTGGAACGCAAACGCAGGGCGGCTCAACTTCCAGAAGAGTCCGCTGCCTCTTTCCTCAGCGGCGCCCCACAATGAAGCCAGTTTCTGTGGTGGAGGCTGGGCCGGGTGGGTGCAGGGCGAACAAAAGCTGTTTGTGGGCTGGAACAAAAGTGTTGCAGGGATGGGGCTTGCTGCCTTTGATGCCTTTGAGGACGACCGGCCGGGGCCTGAAGTGCAGCCATGGGAACGGCTGGGCTGGGGGCGGCCGCCAAGTCACGCACCGCAGGCGCTGGGCTGGGGCTCGGCGGCTCCCTGGCGAGGAGCGAGGAGCGAGGCAGTCGGCGCCCCTCACCGCCCAGCCTCAGCCGCTCCCGGCCCCACGCTGGCCGCCTGAAGCCTTCCCCACGGCTCAGGAAAGCCGAGGCCCCAGTGTGGACGCCCTCCGGGGCCCGGGCCAGCAGCGACCCAGTTTCACCTGCCGGCCTGTCGTGAGCCCCGGCGGGAGCGGAGCTCTGGCTGCCCCGCGGCCCCCGACAGACACGGCCGCCACCCCTCCCCGGAGCCCTCCTCTGCTGCGCACCCCTAGAAATGCTGCTTTCAGCCCGTGGAAGCCCAAGCTGACCGCGCCGGCTGACCCTCCATGAGCCTCGCGCACTGCCCACGCGCCGCAGTCAGCCCTGACTCAGCTAAGCCCGCCTCTGCCCCAGGCAGAGCAGGACCACCACCCCCTGGGGCCGAGCCCAGGGCGGGTTGAGGCCGGGATTCAAGTCCAGCCTCCCCGGGCCGGGCAGGGACCCCGGGCGCAGACCCCTCCTGGCCCCCGCTGCTCCGCCCAGCATGGGTTCGGTCCCTCCCCCGTCCCGCTCCCCGCTCTGTCTCCGGTGAAGCCTCTCACCCCTGCACCTCTGCCCTGGACCCCAGTTCCTGTACCCATAAATAAAGAAATCTTTAAAAAAAAAAAAAAAGGTAAGCCCAGCCAGCTCCTCCAGCCACCACCATGATTTGGCACAACTCTGGAGGCCACCCGGCTTCGGGGCTCCCTGGGAGGGACTTGGCTGTGACGGCCTCACCGCCCCGTCTCAGCACAGGCCGGCCTGGGCCTGGAGCAGGGAAGCCAGTCCCAGCTGCCCCAGACGGGGGGTTCCCTTGGGGAGACAGTAGCCAGGCTGAGCTGGCTTCGTCTGTATGTTTAGAGGTGAACACGGGGGGCGGGGGGGCAGCTACCCTCGAGCTTCACAGCATTTTTAATTATCTGGTTCATTCAACAAACATTTATTAAGAATGTCACATTCTCACCCCGCAAACCCATGATTTCATGTCACTTCCTCCAGGAAGTCCTCCCCAGTCCCCAAAGTTGTGTGTTCCTGCAGCCCAAACTCA
>NW_004567134.1:16815222-16816877 GCF_000260355.1 Condylura cristata | reverse complement strand
CCAGATAGGTTTGGGCAGACCACACTGCTGTCTATCCCAAACAGCATCACTTCCACGTGTCATCAAAACAAAAATGAGCTATTCGCCTTCTCTTTATTCTGCGCTCGTGGCCAAGGTCAGCATATGCCTGACTTACCCCAAGTCCCACCTCCGGGCACGTGGCAGATCGTGGCAGAGTGCTGGTCACTCTGTCGGACAGGACGGCGCTGGAGTCTCGGCTTCTAACTTCCCCCTACGGCCCGCGGGCGAGGGCGTAAGTGAGCTGACCGCATGCAAACCTAGAGCCCAGACGACGTGTCTTTGCTGTCCGCGGGCAGCCTTAGAACGGGCCCACCCGGGAAGGACACGGAAAGGACATCCGTGGCAGTCTGTTCTCCGCGCGGGCAGGAAAGCCCAAGGAAACATAAGCCCGATTGTGCCGCTGACCTTCTCCAAGCCGACTTGCAGTAACCGCAGCTCCTTCCTGGGGGCCCCGGCCCTGAGCTGGGCAAGCTCCTCACACCCGGGGCTCGCCATGTCCCTCGTTTCTCACACGCCCAGCGCCCAAGGCTTCGGCACGCGCTGTTCCTCCCGCTGCAAGCACCCTCTGCCGCCGCGTGGCCACAGTGCCCTCCCGGCCTCAGCAGGGGCCTCCAGAGCCGCGCTGTCCCTCCCTGTGTCACCGGTGGGCGCCCTCAGACCAGCGCCCACCCCCGTCCTCCTCACTGTCCGCCACAGCACCTTCCGGGCTCGGCACTCAGTATGTGCTCACTTGTCCATTCCATTGCTGACCGCCTCCCCCGTCCAAAGGCAACTCCCGGAGGGCAGGGACTTTGCTTTGTCCATGCTGTACCCCGATTCCCAAAATGGTACCCAACAGGCAACAGGTGCTTGATGAACCCCTGCCATGTGGGTGGCTGAAGGGATGCACTCCCGGGGGGACCAGGGACTAGGGCGGCTCCCAAAGCAAGCCTTCCGGTGCTGGGGAGGAGCCTGAACCCGAAGACTGAGTCAGGGACCCCTTTGAGCTCCCGGCCAGCAGCCCAGTGTTGACACCCACGGCTCCCTGCCTCGTCACTCCCACAGAGGGCGAGAGGGAGAGGCGGTGCGTTGGGTGCAGCTAGACTTGACCGGAACCTGAGGTCCGGTGTCCTGTTGCTGGGCAAGCCACTGGCCCTGCCAATGTCCACTCTCCCCTGTGAATTGGACTGCCCCGGCTCGGGGGTGCCGCAAGGACAGGCCGGACCCGGGACTCGGTGACCCCAGGACCTAGGAGCCTCGCCTACTTCCTGTCTTGATTTCTGAGCTCAGAACCTGACAATTCAACAAACTGAAGTTGCAAGTTCTTAACTTTTTATTGACACCTAATAGATACACCGAAGGTATAGACGAACCTTGTATGCGGAAGCCTTACTGACACCCTAAAGTTCAAAGATAAATCTCACTCGATTCCAGTGGAAGCCACAGCGCCCCTTTTTTCTCCTCCTCCTCGTCGGAGGTGAGTGAAGGAGCTGAGCGAGTAACAGTCCCGCCTTTCCTGAAGGCCTGACTAAGAGGGAGGTCTGCCGTGTGGTGATCCCTGTTCCCCAGCCTCAGAGGGGTGCCCCAGTCTGAGGCCCACATCCCATGTCTCAGGCAGCTCGAGCTTCCCCAGAAGAAAACTCTCTGGCTGCCCA
>NW_004567134.1:16812260-16814892 GCF_000260355.1 Condylura cristata | reverse complement strand
GTGGTGGGTGCGCCCCCCACGGGTGTCACTGCCCACCCTGACACCTAACAAACGCAGGCCACGTCAACGAGCTCTTGCCAGGCCCTGGACAAACGACCGGGCTGTCCACTGGGTAAGCCTGAAGAGAAAACCAAAGGCCTGGGAAGATCGAACCGTCGATAAGGTGTTGATTAATCATCGGACTGTGTCGCCCACACCCTGCCCCACGGGGAAGCAAGGGCAGCTCCCCCCGGCGCACAGCTCCCCTCCCTCCAGACCGGGCACCAGAAGCAGCTGCACGTGGGACCCAGCCACGTGTCTCGGGGGACGGAACCTGGGCTTCCGAGGGGGGCCGGCCTCGAGCCTCCTCTGCTGCGAGAGCCTCTGGTGGTCTCGCTGCTGTGCCCGCTCTGGGGCAGGGGCGGGTCTTTCTACAGTGGACCACAGATGTAGTGGCCTCCCGGCGGAACAGAGAATGGACGGAGCGCCAGCTCTCGGCACGGAGCCCAACGCCGGCCACAGTCTCCCGCGACTCCGGGCAGGCCCCCGCCGGCTCACCTCCATCCTGTCACACCGACTTGCCTACGTTCCCCACCGCTGATCCTCCAGGTTTGCCGTTTCTGCCCCAGGACCTTTGCATGTGCTGTCCTGGACCGGACCCCTCCCAGCTTTTTAGCTGACGTGTTGGCGACAACTTAAGAGCAGCTTTTCCTGGTCACGGGTCAGGAGCCCCCTGCCCAATTCTCCCCGGCCCCGTTGCCGTTTTATTTTCTTCATGGCGGTTACCACTACCTGAATTCGTCCGGCCTTTCGGTTAACTGCGTTACTGTCGCCTCCCTGCCTTCTGTGCCCCCGGTACACGCAGCAGAATATGAATCCTCTTCCCACTCCGCCTCTGATAGCTAGAACGCAACAGAAGCTGAGTGGCTCTCTATGAAATAGTACAACTATCATAATCACAAGGCCCCAGCCCTTCACAAGACACTCAGCGCCTCTGCCTCTCTTGGCCTTCGCGGCCCAGGAGAGCAGGCAGTCCCTCCCTTTACAGCTGAGGAAACGGGGCTGTAGCGTGCACAAGAAGCTTGCCAAAGCCCGAGGCGGGGAAGATGCTTCATTTGCAGTCGGATCTCAGTTTTCTCCATCCAAGGCCCGAGTTCTTCCCTCAACACAGTCAACACCCAGCGACGCCTCCCACTCACTGAGCGAAAATTTTACAGCCGTCGCTGAGGAAGAGAGTAGTAGCTTGCAGGGCTGAGTTAAGCTCCCAGACAAAAGAAAACACAGAGCTAGGAAGCCACGGTGAAGTCACCAAGACAGCCACGTCCGTGAGCTGGGCGCCCGAAACCTAGACGAGGGGCCGCAAGGTGCCAGGGCCCCGGCTCCCGGAGCTCCTGGATGCCACGGAGGGAGCTTGGGAGCAGCGGCCTCCCGGATGCCACGGAGGGAGCTTGGGAGCAGCGGCGGGAGCACGTGAGAAAGCTCTCTGCAGGCTGAGGGCGGGGAAAATGAGCCTTGACTCCTGGGGAAAGTCAGCGCAGACAGGGGTCGGGTTTCTCAGCCTCAGACCAGAAAGTTGCGGCCTAACAAGCCGGGCGTGCGCGAAGGCATCTTCACCTCCCGAGCCAAAGAAAACCAGGCTGGGATGTCACTGGGAGGAAACAGCGAAGCGGCCTGGGGCAAAGGAGCGGGCAGAGCTTCTCGGTCCACACTCCCGTGGGCCCCCCTAAACACCTTCCAGGCGTGAGCACGCCCCCGCAAGCCTGGAAACCGGAGGAGCAAGCTCGGGTCGGCAGCGAGCCTGGCCTCACCTTTGCAACCCAACGAGGTAGCGAGGCGCTGCTCTCTGCCCACGCCTGCCCACTGCGGGAGGCTCTTCCTCGGTCTCTCTCCAATGCAGGGCCCGGGAGGCAGCGCTGAGAAGGAGCCTCCTGCCCAAGCCCTCACTGACAGACAAGGTCCAAGCAGGGGAGGCACCGCCCTAGGAGCCCAGGGTGGTGGCAACCTGGACCTGGCGCCCCCAGCTGTGCCCCAGGGAGCATCAAGCTCCTTCTCCGTGCGGCATGCAGAGGCTCAGACGCCAGCTGTGAGCACGAGCAGCCGGACACCGTCCACTAAGCCATCCTCTAGAGCGTCCACTTACAGCCTCCGACCTTCCCCAACATCAGCTGCGCCCTCCCCTCGGGCCGCAGCCACCTCGGGGGAGGCAAACTTGCAGGAGGGGAGGGCGGGCAGCACCAAGCAGCCTGGGGTGGGCAGCGAACGCCCGCAGCGCCAAGAGCTGTCCGCCCGGAAGGCCCCAGGGTGCTCCGCGCTCCTCCCACCCTCCCCAAACTGGAAGCCCGGAGCAGCAGCCCTGAATCCACCTGCTGGAAGGACCTGAGAACTGAGACCACGTGGCACCGCGGGCCTGCAGCTCACAGCGCCACGGCCGGACTCCAGACGGCCCGAGGAGAGGGCGCAGCTGTTCTGATGCGAAACTGGGGAGCCCAGGGGCAAGGCCGCGGAGGACTGACCAGGCCGGCCCTCCTCGGGGCATCTGTGGTCTTCCAACGGCGCCAGTGTCCACCACACAGACCTCTCTGGGTTGCCTCAAGGCCAGAGGGCTGCTGTCCTCTCCCAGGAGGCCCTGAGCGAAGCTCTCCGACGACAGGGT
>NW_004567134.1:16809842-16811936 GCF_000260355.1 Condylura cristata | reverse complement strand
CTCAGGAGCGTCGCTGCTCCCAGCCCTGCCTGGGGTGCAGCGCAGCATCTCTACAGCCCTTGTTGACGCCCCGTCTCCTCGCGGTCTGGGGAGACAGCTGGGCGCTTCTGACGCTCACCACTCATGTATCTGCTTTACTCTTTTCCAACTGGTTGTAAATGTCCGTGGACAAAGGTGTCTACCTAACTCTGCCCCTGCTCAGCGCCCAGCCAGGGCAGGGCTGAGCCCAGGTGTGGGAAGCGTGTTCCCCCCGCAGGGGCGGGAGGCCCCTGGCTCCCCCTGTGCTGACAGCTCCTCGCTGGCCAAACTGGCAGCTGGACCGAGCCGGGCCGGTCAGAGTCCAGTCCCCGGCCCTACAGAAGGGGAGGACGCAGAGAAGAGGGGAGGGGCAGAGGAAAGAGAGCGCGTCCCACGCGGTCACGTCCACCTGCAACCACTTTGGCCTTCTGGACACGACAGCAGCAGCAGCAGCGGCCAGCTCGCTAAGCAGAAGTGGAGAGCTAACGCATGAGAGCGCGTGCCGGCTGACGTCCCCAGCAAGCGGCTGCCCAGCGCGGCTGAAGCCAGGCCCTGCCGGCCCTGAGGTCGACCGGGCTCGCCCGGCGTCTTGACCACAAACTGCGTTCTCCCACCACCTCGGCCGGCTTCTGCTGTGCTTCTGCTGGCTATAAGGAGGGCACCTGCCAGGGGCCCAGGACACTCTTGCCCGATGACCGCAGATTCCCGCCTCTCACCGCGGCCTGGAGCTTAGTGAAGCTGTCCAGCCGCGGCCCTCAGTGTCTGAGCCGAATCCGGCGAGCCAGGCAGCCACCGGAGGCCACGCTCACGCTGGAGGCCGCAGCTCCCGCGGCCACGCCGGGCAGGCTCGCCCCTCCCGCCACGCGCCTCCTTGACGGCGCCGCAGGAGCTCCAGCATCCCCCTTCCAGGTCGTTCACGCCCACGAAAAGCAGCGGCCGCCAAGGATGAAGAGTAAACAGCTCACAGCCAGGCGTGTGGGCGACACGGGGAGTCCTGCGCCCCGAGCTGGGCATCAGCCTCGGAGCCGGCCACGGGCTCCTGCGCACCCCACAGACTGCGGCGTGGACTCCCGAGCAGGGCTGCCGGCTGCAGCCCGTCGCAGGCTCTCGCCAGAAAGGTCTGCTGGGGCCCGGCCCCGCCCTCCGTCTCCCTGGCCGCTCTCCCTGGCCTCTGCGAGCGGACAGCCCAGCAGGTGTGCGTAAGGACAAGGGGCCCAGGTGGAGGGGGCGGGGCCACGCTGCGTGGCGTCCTCCTCTGCGGGGCTCACGGGCCTTGGTTGCGTGGACGCGCCGTGAGGCTCGCAGGGGGACTCGCGAGGAGGCTGCTGAACACGGACAGGGCCCTTCTCTCAGCAGACTTGTCCAGGGCCCGTGTGCGAGCTCCAGAGTCCGGGTCCCTCCACTGTACAGCACGGCGACGGCGACCCTCTGCGCCTCCGGGGGCTGCCACGGAGCCACGGCGGCCACGTGGGGGGCCCCGAGCACGCTGCAGGCGAGGCGGGGGAGATGGAGGGCATTTTCTCTGCGTTTTCCGCGGCCACTCTGAGGCAGGCGCACAGCGCTTGCTTTCCCGGCTGAGACCCTTCGCGGGAAAGCACAGGCCTGGGAGCTCGGGGACAGTGGCCGAGAAGTCGGTCGGCTTCCACTACAGGAAATCGATTAAGCCCGACGCTGATGAGCCTGCACGCGTCTCCCGAGGCTTGGTCAGCTCGGGCTGAGGCCGCTTCCATGGATTGTTTCTCCAGGCAGAGTCATCTCCCGAGCCGCGGGGGACAGACGCGCCCCCGGAGGAAACTGACGCCCCACCACAGATGACTTCGGGGCCCACGCGTGCTCCCTGGACTTCGCCCCACGTGGCCCCACGGCCCCAGCCGGACCCTGTCGCGCGGCGCTACCCAGGCCCAGTCGAGAGGACGGCGCAGGGCGAGCCAGCGGCCGGGGGAGAGCGCGCCGGGCGGGAAGGGCCTTGGCTAGGGAGCAGCAAGGACATGTGGACACACCTCGGCCATCCACAGGTGGGATGTGGCCAAGTGGGGCGTGGGGCGTGGGGGTGCAGGGAAGACAGAAGCACGCGAG
>NW_004567134.1:16807185-16809092 GCF_000260355.1 Condylura cristata | reverse complement strand
ACGTCGGGGTCGCGCACGCTGGGTCGGGCCACGGTCACGCGGTCTCGCACAGCCCTGTCGGCCGGCGACCTCAGGCGGGCCGTGCAGCTCGGCGTCTCGCCCTGCTCCACAAGAAGCAAAGCCACTGCCCACGGAGACCAAGGGGCTTCGGGAAGGGAGCACACGGCCACAGACGCCCCACTGACCCCCAGGGGTGCGGGAAGCCACACCTGCCTCTTGGGGCTTGGGCGCGGCTCCCGGGGGCACTGGAAGGCCAGGAGGACGGGGAGCGAGGGCGTGCTGACCTCCAGTGAGCTGGCCACAATCAGGGCGATGGCCATCCAGGCCCTGGAAGGCAAGGTGACGTGGCCGGGCCAGGTGCCAGGACCCCCGCCAGGGCCACGGTCCCCAGAGGTCGTCCTTCCAAGGCCACTGAAGGTCAGCCGGGTGGTCTCGCTTCCGCCTCTCCCCGCTCTCTGGTCGGTGAGGCCCGGCGGCCTCTCAGAAGGCCGCTGCCTACGCTGGGCCCCCACGGGAGGGTCAGCGCTGCAGGCCCTGGCCCGTTTCTGGCGACCTGGGGACAGAGCCAAGGTGCAGGTGGGCTGCAGGGGAGGCCTCAGGCCCGGCGCGTGGAAGCCCAAGGCGGGCTCCGTCACGGGGTCAGGCTCCGGGGAGGGAGTCGTGGCCAGTCAGCACCACGCCAGCCCCTTCCCTCTGCCGCTGCTGCGGGAGCCACGACCCCCTGGACAAAGGAGGGTCAGGGCCTGGGGTCTGCGTTTGGCCACGCGCCCCTCCCAGCGCTCTCCTCCGGGGAGAGACCCCCGAGAGGCGCCAGGACCAAGCCAGCTTGGCCCTTGAGGAGCTGGCGGCTCCCCGGCATGCACGGCCCTCCCGACGGGGGGCGCAGCTCCCGCCCACCGCTGCCGAGTGTCCTGGTTCCACCTGCCACGGGCGGCGCCGTCTCTCTTCATGGCATCCGCCACCCGAGAGCATCTGCCCCGTGTCTGTTCTGGCCCGAAAGCTTTGCAGAAATGCCCGAGGCAGGTCTTGCTGCCCCCGCTGGGGCTCGGGGGGCTCGGGGGAATCGGGGCGATAAACGACCCCTGGAGGACTGAGACGCGCAGGACCGGCCTCCCCGGTCCGGCCTCACGGCCCCGCTCCCAGGCCGGCGGCTACTAGCAGGCTCGGGGTACTGCAGCCTGCTGCTACATGCCAGGATGGGGGTCTCCCGCCCTGAGCCCCAGGAAAGGCTCTGCGAGGGTGACTATCGTCCTTCTACAGCTGAGCAGATGAGAGCGCAGAGGGCGGCCAAGTCGCATCCAGAGTCGCAGGGCCGGGCAGCGGCGGGCTGCAGCCCTCGGGCGCCCCCACGGCCACACCCCGTCACCGGCCCGCCGTCCTCGCTCCCTGCCAGCCCCCACTGAATGGCGTCAGCCCACACCCAAGCACGCGATGAAGGCACGGGGCGGCACAGAGCCTGCTGGCCGGCCTAGAGCTGCCCGGTGGACGGCGGCCCGTCCAGCAGCGGTGACCAGGCTGAGGCGTGGCCAGGGCGGAAGGCAACCCGCAGGCCCCTGCAGGGCAGGAAGAAGCCCCGAAGACAGAGCTGAGGCTGCTGGGTGTCCTCAGAGTGGGGCTGCGCCAGGCTCTTTCTGGGGTGCTCCGGGCTCCCCACCCCGACTCAGGTGACAACTGCCCAAGCCTCCGAGGCAGGAGACCCTGTTGACCCTCACATAATCCTCCCAGTTTGCTCTGCACTGGCACGGGACGCTGCCCACTTCCAGAGGGAGATGTGGCTATCCCCAGCGTCTGGCGGGGGCCGAGGAGGGCCGTGGAGGCCAACTGAGGGCTCGGGAAAAGCGCAGTGAAGCCGGCGACGGGCGCGTTTCTGGGGTGCCCGCTCCAGGGGGTCAGGGCTGCTGCTTCGC
>NW_004567134.1:16805587-16807004 GCF_000260355.1 Condylura cristata | reverse complement strand
TCCCTGCGAGGCCGAGTCTCCCGGAGGAGCGTCTGAGGTCTCCATCGGCCTCACCCGACCTGGGCGTGTTGTCCCTCCTGGAGGGCTACGCCCGCGCTGGCTCAGCACGCCGCTCACGTGGCAGGCGAGGGAGGGTGCGAGAAGCCCCTGCACTCCGCGAGCCCACGTACACGGCCACGTACACGGCCACGGAGAAGCCGCGTGGGGGGGCAGATGAAAGCAGAAAGAACGCCGCGAGCGCAGCACTCCGGAGCTCACGCGCCCCGCCGCCCGCTGGACCCGCACACGGGCCTGCTCGGGCCAGCGCCCTCCTGCGAAGGTGCGGACGCTGACAGGGAGGAGGACGTCCTTGCCCACAAGACGGACAGCTGGAGAGGCAGGTCTCGGGACGCTCAATCCCCGGCCCTGGCCACGGCACCGCGCCGCGTCTGACGACGCCCAGTAGCCCGAGCGCCTGGGCTGGCTGTTGCGCAGAACCCACCCGAGAAGGCCGAGGGCGCCCAGGAACCCCGTCCTCACCCTGCGGCAGGCAACACGCTGCTCTGGCGCCGGCGCTCCCAGACGGAAAATGCAGCCACGGGAGGCCGAGCGTGGCGGACTCCACGGGAGGCCGAGCATGGCGGACTCCTCCTGCCGGGCCTTTCTGCCGGCCTCCCCACCCCGCTTTGGCCCCTTTATCATTCAGATCATTTCGGGGAACCCTCCGAGCAGGAAAATGTCAGTAAGTTCCCTACTTACTGTCCACGGTGAGCGGTTTTTAACTAGAAAAGCAGTAGGTGCTTGTTATTTAGAAACCAGCGAAACTGGAGACTACGTGGGGAGAAAGTCTCCTTCCCACTGTTCCCTGTCATCCTGTCCCACCTCCGGGCTGCACCCCAGCCCCGGGCCCCAGGTCCACAGCATGACCAGTCACTAAGAACTAGCACTTTTCTGACATATATGAAGAGACATTTTTATATTTAAAAATAAAGAAGGCTCGGGCCCTCCCTGGGGCCACAACGGTTGAGGCTCAGCTGCACTGTCTGCAGCCCCTGCAGCACCGAGTTCGATTCCCGGCCAGGGAGGGACCCCCAGGGTGCCGCAGACCCCTCCCGACCTGCCCGCTGCTCCCTCAGCAGTGCACGATTGCCTGTCCTGCTCCCCACTCTGTCTCTGGTGAAGCCTCTCACCGCCCTGCACCTCTGGCCTGCACCCCAGCTCTGTACGCATCCATAAGTAAATCTTAAAAAAATAAAGAAGGCTCAAGACAGTACTTCAGGAGTTTGGGGTTCGCCTCTCTCAGCACGCGTCTACTTGATCAACTAAATATTTTCTTTTGCCTAAAAAAAGATGCACAGTGAAGTTGGTGACATTATGACAGTCCAGGCCCCACATCCTCCCGCTCTCGAGTCCTGCAGCACTTACAGCCGGCTTCGGA
>NW_004567134.1:16802204-16805487 GCF_000260355.1 Condylura cristata | reverse complement strand
AAAAAAGATGCACAGTGAAGTTGGTGACATTATGACAGTCCAGGCCCCACATCCTCCCGCTCTCGAGTCCTGCAGCACTTACAGCCGGCTTCGGAAGGATTCCAGATCTACGCCGGGGGTTCTGCCTCGGAGGTGGGGTGAGGCCCCGAAGTCGGCTCGGTAGCGTAGCCCAGAAGCCGCCCTGGGGAACGGCGCGGGAGGCGCTGCCTCTGGCGGGCTGGGGTCCGGACCGCGCTCCACCCTGCTCCAGCCAGATGTGCTCCCCTCGGGCCCACATCCGGGACTGCGAAGGGTGCAGACGGCGTTCCTGCAGCGCTGGCCCCTGCCCCGTTTGCTGAGCGCCCAGCGGCGAGCGCCGGGAAGGCACCGTGTGCGCACAGCGGGCAGGAGGCGGCCCTGGCACGTGAGACACCCTGCCCAGAAGACGCCCCAAGGCCCAGGGCCGGTGAGCCGGCCTGGGCGTGGCCCCCTCGCGGCTGCCCGGCCTCCGCCCACCGCATTCCTGCTCTCGCTGGCCTCCCTGGACGCAGCACAGTCCTCCCCAGCCGGGAGCGTGTCAGGCCCCTTCAGGAGACCTTTGGCTTTCGCTCCGCCTGAAAGCACTCGGCCCGAGTCGCCCTCGCCAGCTGTACTGGGCTCTTATCAAACCTTTCTGGAACCGCTTTTATCTTTGCCATCTGGCGCTGTGTGTTTTTGAGAGCGGGCCTGATCCACCGCTCCTTAAATATCTGGATGGCTTCTGACCCTCCTCTGGACGCCGGGGCTCTGCGAGGGCCTGTCCAGCCCGGAGGCCTTGCTGTGGGGGCTCCTGGGCGACGCCCTCACCACACAGCCCCCCGCACGCTGCAGCAGCCTGTGGTGACCCTCGAAATGTCTGTGACTACAGGTCACGTGTCTCCCTCACAGACCTGCGGTCCACGGCCGGAACCCCAAGCTCTGGGGTCCCCCAGGCTCTCGCCCACTATTCCCAGCAGCACCGCAATGCTGCGTTCGTGGCCTCTGCCACCACGGGCACGGAGTTTTCATGGAGACGTGTGCCAAGCACGAGACCTAGCAAGACAGAGACTCTCCAGGCAGGACCAACAGAAGCAGGGTCAGCACGAAGGCAGCCCCAGCTGCGCTGAGGGCCCAGGGCCAAATAAACGCAAAACACAGGCGGACAAAGGTCAGGGGTAGAGATGGCCAAGGCCAGCGGCCAGGGAGTCGTGAGTTGCCAGTTGTCGGGAGCCAGGGGGTGACTGCTACCCTGCCTCGGTCTCCCCAGATGACATCTTGGGGGATGCCAGCCACACAGCCGGAAAGGTCCTGACCACGTGAACGGCACTGGACTATGAAAAGCAAAGTCCAGGCCAGCTCTGCTTGGGAACGTCCACCCGAGTGAAAGGCCGGAGGCTGCCGGCTTGCACCGTTGAGCCCGAGGAAAGGAGAGGCACCCGCTTGCTCGCCCCTGGAGGTGGCGGGTGGCCAGGCACGTCGCGGGCGAGTGTGCTCCAGTGTCACCCGCCCTCTGATTCCGTCAAGGTTCTCTGAGCTACAGAGGGCCCCGCCGAGGCTGGTGCCCTGTTTCCGCGGCTGAGCCTGATGCTGCTCCAGGAATCGGCCTTTCTGCTCAGCACGGCTGGAAAACGCGCTGGCCTGTGCAAGCTGTATTCTGAAAATGCCCTCAGCAGCCACCGGGAGTGGGGTAACAGGTTACCGTGGCCAGATGGACCCCCAGGAGCACCTCTGGAGAGCGGGGAGGGACGAGGAAGGAAAGGCGAGCCAGAGGGGAGGGCCAGCAGGGAGGGGGGAGGCCCCTAATTCCTGGCGCCCCAGACAGGAGCTGCCAGCGGGGAAGTGAGCCCAGAGGGACGGGAAGAGAGAGCTCCGCTCCCCCAGGCTCCAGGCAAACGCAGGGGCGGGGGTCACGCCCGGCCTGAAGGACTCTCAGAGCCCAGGATGCTCCGGCCTGTCTCTCCCTTAGCAAAGCCTGTTTGCTTTCAGCCTGGTCTGTTCAGGCCCAGGGCTATGCCTCTGCCTCCAGCACTGTTTCTCTAACTTCTCGTTAAAGACCTGCGACCCATTTCTGTGATATGCAGAGTGACGCAGGTCTGATGGGAGAGGGGAGGTCGGCAGCTACACTGTAGTGGTTCCCTCAGAGAGGGGCTTCAAGCTCCTTGCGAAACGTTCACATCATGACCATCTATTGCAGCCACAGTCAGGGAAGACAAAGTTACAAAAAAAAAACCACGAAATTCTCAAATATCATCTTCAAGGCCAGAGGCTCGTGGGGGCCAGCGGCTGGGGCAGAACCTCACGTTCCTCCTGCCCCAGGTCGTCCCCCCGCGAGGCTTCCGGCGCGTCCCAAGGGCCCGGCTCTTCTCGGCCCGGCCCCCACGCCCGAGCAGGTGCCGTTCTCCATTCAGGAAACGCCTTCTGCCACCCCGAGAGCGGGCGCACCCCCACAACACCGCTCGGAAGCGCTTTCCCGTGAGCGGTGCTGGGCAGGGCGTCCTGTGCCCTGAGTCTCCACGGCGCCCCCCGGGGCCGGCCACGCTGTATTACACCCACTCGCCCACCGTGACTTTCTTTCCCAGCAAACGCAGGGTCCACAGACACAGTGACAGGGGCTCTTCAGTGACACTCGTGCCAGGGCCCCAGCGAGCACAGGCGTGGGGCCTGCAGGACCCTGCAAGTGGCCGCTGGTCTCTGCACCTCGCCCCTGCGGCCCTCCCCTGGGCACTCTGCGTAGACACAACCGTCGCATCTCAGGATTCGCCCCCTTCCTGAGATACCCCCCAGACAGGCGCGGGAAAGGCCCGACCTGCTCCACTCTGTACCCCAAGCTGCAACCTGAGTTTGCTGGTGTGTGCTGAAGCCAGGTACGCCGCGTGCCTGTGTGCAAAGTGCCTCTCGAGGACTCCTGGGGTGGGAGTCGGGGGGTGGCCTGCAGCCAAGTCCACCCTCACTGTCACGCACAGCCTGGCGCACACACCCAGACACACGGATGCGGGACAGCTATGGCCACACGGGCACTTAGGTCAACGGTGGAACGCTCTGGAACTGGACAGGTCAAACGCCCATTTTCTAGGTGACCTCAAGACACCCATGGGGCCCTCCCTGGTGGTGCAACGGGTTGGGACGCAGCACCACAAGCTGGCCACAGTCACGTCAGCACAAGTTCGATCCCCGCCCTGGAGGTGACCACATGGCGTGGCAGCCCTCTCCTGACCCGCCCGCTGCTCCCCTCAGCAGTGGACTTTGTCGACCTGCCTGTTCTGCTCCCCACTCTGTCTCTGGTGAA
>NW_004567134.1:16799499-16801656 GCF_000260355.1 Condylura cristata | reverse complement strand
CCCTGAGCCTCTGGTCTGTACCCCAGTTCTGTATGCACAAATGCACAAATAAATAAATCTTTAAAAAAAAAAAATGAGGGCACTGGGCAAAAGGAAAACAGAAGATGAACTTGAATAATCCATAAGATGGGTCGCTGGCATTCTCCAACATGTAATCTCAGGACCCGTCTCACGAGATATCCATGAGAAGGGACCACAGTGCCCGGCGCGTGGAGTAAAACCTGGCAAGTCACGCTGAACAATCCAGTGCCCAGAAGTCCTGTGGGAGCAAACTTACTGAACTCAGTTTGCTACGACTTCCAAAATGCATCGCAGGAGAATTTTCCCACCAGCGAGCGTCGCCTCACACCCAGTTTCAGACATCACACCGCAGGGAACATCACCCCGAACACAAACCGGCCTGATCACTAAACAAATGAGGAGGCGGCGCCCACATCCCCCTCCTCGCGGCTGAGCACCCCTCAAACACCAGCAAGCCGCCAGCAGAGTCCGTTACCAAGGCGCCACTCTGAGGCACTCTGGGTCCACGACGCGGCCAGGGCCCCTGCAGCTCGGCACCGTGACCGGTCCCCGCCCGGCCTCGCCCGCCCCTGCCCCCGCAGAGCAGGCCAGCACCCACATTCACCCACCACCCAGACGGGGGGCCGGGCTGAACCCACAGACCCTGGCGCCTGCAGGCAGCCTCCCGGTCGGCCAGCGCCCCTCACTGGGCAGCAGCTGCCGCTTCGGACCCAAAGCCACCCACAGAGAGGTGGCCTCTCTCCTGTCTGCACGTCCAGGCTGCTGGGGGGGGGGCGGGCTGGGTAGAGGCGGGGCGCGGCCCCCCAGGTCTGGGGGTGTTTCCAGCAGCCCCTGTCCCAGAGATGACACCCTGGCTGGGAGGGGAGGGGCCCCCGCAGCCAGGGGCAGCCCGTGGGGAGTAGAGGGTGGGTCGCAGGCTCTCCAGGGCTGGCCCCACAGGCCCCATGGAAGGGGCAGAGGTTTCGATGGCCTGGGAGCGTCCTGTGCTCCCGCACACCCCGGAGCGGGGCGGGGAGGCCTCCGCTCGCCCTCGGCTCTGCACCGCGCTCCCCCATCTGACGCAGCTCGTTTTCATTTCTGTGATCTCCAGCTTCCATCTACAAAATGGGAATACTGACGATGTCACTGCAACCCTGGGTCCCAAAATGGGGTACTGTCCACACAAGACCTGCTGGGCCTCCCCGGTGGTGAGAGGTTAAAGCCTCGGCACTACGAACCTATCAGCAGCCGCTGCAGCACGAGTTCGATCCCCGCCCGGACAGGGAGGGACCCACAGGGCGCAGCAGGCCCCTCCCGTGTCTCCCGCTGCTCCCTCAGCAGTGGACTTCGTCTATCTGCCTGCTCTGCTCCCCCACTCTGTCTCTGGTGAGTCCGTTCATCCCCCGCATCTCTGGCCTGCACCCCAGATCTTGTATGCATAAATAACTAAACTTTAACAACAAAAAAAAAAGGCATTTGCCTCCCATTGCTAAATAAGCTGTGTAACCTGAACCACGGCTTGTAACAGCCACTGACTGGATCGGTGAATGAGTGGCAGAGGTTTCTGCAAAGGAAAAGGCACCCCAACACGTAAACGCTGGGGGTAAAAGACCAGAAATGGCCATTCCCGACCCCCAGATCCAGCGATTTCCGCGGACAGGGAGTGTGGCACCCAGACCGGCCCGGCCCGGCCACGCAGGACAGACAGCAGGGCCAGCAGCCCCCCCCAAGCCCCCACTCGGCGGCAGCTCCCGGTCAAGGACAAGCAAGGAACTCAAGAATCCTGGAAATATTTCTTTATCAAGAAAAAAAAAAAGCCTGCTTTCCATGGGACAGAAGGGGGAGAATGCTGGTCCTCCAATTCATGCGGCGCATGTCGCAGGTGGGGCTCTGGGAGTGACTGGCCCAGGAGCGGTCGCGGGGGGCTCCACACGGGGTGCTGCCTCGGGGGGCCTCCAGCGCAGCTCCTGTCCCCCAGGGCAGGTGAGAACTCGGGGGCGGGGGCCCTGGCGAGGAGCCGAGTCTGCGGCACCTTCTCCTAGACTGGCAGCCCCCGGCCCCCCGCGGCCTCCCCGCCCCGCCCAGGGTGTTTTCTTACAGCAGCTGAACGGACCAAGACAGACGGCACCAAGACAGACGGCACCAAGACAGACGGCA
>NW_004567134.1:16796492-16798869 GCF_000260355.1 Condylura cristata | reverse complement strand
AGACGAGAGATGGGGGAGGCGCTGGGAAGAGAACACTGACTGCAGAGAAGGTGCCTGGATCCACACAACAGGAACGTGCCCAGGCCTCCACTGCGTCGTGGGCCTGCACTCACGTCTGGGAGCCGACGCGTGGCGCCAGCTCAAGCAGTTCGTCCAGGGACGCAGTGCTTTCGAGCGACTTTAGACGGCATTTTACAAGCGGGGCATTTTCTTTGTGATCTTGGACTGGCAGTGCCTTCTCAGATATGGCACCAGAAGCATGAGAAAAAACGTAGGCTGAACTTCAGAAAAGTGAAAATCAGCTGTGCTGCGATGGATGCCCCTAGGCAGGAAGGGGCGACCCGGCCGGAGAAAGCACGTGGACAGACTCGGGGGAGACGTGGATCTGGAATGTGCTAAGAACGCTCATGGCGGAAAAGAAAAAGAAACCCACGGTCCTGGGGATTGTTTTCAATGAAAATACAATTTCAACTGAAAAATAAAAAGAGGAATCGGTTAAGGTCAGATTTCTTTGAAATGCTGCAAGAACTGACCGTCTGCGGTCCCCTCCCGGCGCAATGACAACAGGGCCGGAGCAGCGCCTGCCTCGTGGGGAACCCCAGGAGCCCCAGGGGAGCCGCTGCCGCCACACAGAGCCCCTGAAGACACGGAGGGTCCCCGAGAGGACTGAACTCATCCTGGCACCTACGAGGAAGTTTGATGTTTGGGGTTTTTATTTCCTTCACTGGCTTTCTCACCCCACTCGAAGGAAGCTCTTTCAGAGCAGACTGTCAGCCGCACCCAAGACCCAGCGTGTAGCAAATGGGTGCGCAGGTGAAAGAGCAAATGAGTCTCCGACCGCGGCACCTCTCCCCCCAAGTCTTGGGTTTCTGTTATTAAAAGCCTGGCCTGAAACAAACACGGACGCAGAATTAAAAAATGAACCGCGCCGTCAGCCACGGCGCTTTTCTTTCAATTTTCTACCAGGTTAAATGGAAACGGGGTCTCTGAACAAACGCAGATCAGACCCTCATGTCTGACAGCAAGACGAGTGGGGGGCCGGTGCAGCTGACAAGCTTGCCGAGGCCCTCAGGGGATCACGAGAAACGGGACAGGTGCCCACGCCTGGAGCTGGGCCAGCACTGCTCTGGTGTCCACAAGGGGAAAGAAGTCACCGCTTGCCAGTCCCAGGTTAGAGAATGCCCAGTCCCTCTCGGGCGAGTTTCCTGACACGTCCAGGCACCCAGGCCCGGAAGCCATGTCCACTCGGAGCCGCACAGGGGTAACTGAGAACGAGTCCCACTGAGCTCATTTCATTTGCTGCTCTCTGACAAGGAGCCTACCCCGAGGCTGGAGAAATACATGTGTGCGTGCGTGGTGGGGATATATGTGGTGCGTGGCGGGGAGAGGGCCGGAGAAAGGCTTCATCCGTCTCTTGGGCTGTATCACTAGAAGCATCACCCGCAGCATCCAGGAGTTGGTGGCTGTTTTCTGTGACTACACCTAGAGCTTAGAACGTAATACCACGATCGACGAAGGCTCCTGGTCACGCAACCTTTTGGGGGTCCATTTGGCAAGTTCTCTGGAAAAGCATAACACTCTCATCTGGCATCTGCTGCAACTCAGGAAATCTGACTGCAGCTTCATTCCTCAGTAAAAACTGGCTGCACAGGGAGTGGAGGCATCCGGTCACCACCGCCCCTTCGGCTACTGCCCTCGCTGTGTTGGCGGGCCAACTGCCACAAACCAAATCACCTGGCCGGCGCCCAGAGCCGCCATCGCAGGCCCAGGGGCCAGGCTCGGTCTCCAAATAGCCAGCGGCCAGCCCTGGGGAGAAGCATCTGCCAACAGGCGTGGAAGCACACCTTCCCCGCAACACAGACGCCACCCACAGAGGCAGCGCCATGTCCGAAGCAAAACACACGGGCCTGGTGTGAGCCCCAGCACGGAGGATGCACGCACCTGCCGGGCAGGTGCGCAGCCAGAGCTTCAGGTATCTGAGGAAGCAAGAAAGGGCCTGACTGATTTTTTTTACAGCATTCAAAAGACTGTTTGAAGACCGTCTCCTTTGTGAGGCTGATAAATTCTTGAAAAAGATCAAAGACAGTAAACAAAGAGCTCAGCATCATTTTAAAAACCAAAAGTTCCCGTGGAACATTCGCAGAGGACAGGGCCGCCGCGCGGCCCAGCGGAGACACCCAGTGGGCCACGTGACACCCGGGGGCCGGGAATGGGCAGCGGGCTCGTTTCTGGCCAGCGGTCAAACGTTCCTCAGCGGCGAGCAACAAAGGCTGTTGCGGCGGACACAAGACCGAGGGGAGACAATGGAAGGCCGCGGAGAGGCGCCGGTCCCGCCGCGGCCAGCTGCCACCGGCGTCAGCCCGGCAGGTCAGGACCG
>NW_004567134.1:16795549-16796287 GCF_000260355.1 Condylura cristata | reverse complement strand
GTGGACACGGCGGACGAACAGGACGCTGCAGCAAGGAGGCGCGGCCGCGGGGGCGTCACCTCCAAGGGACAAGCCCAGCTCGCCCTCCAGTCGCATGCCCGAGTCTGGGGCACACAAGATGGCCAGGCTTCCTGCGGGGTCTCCTTGCCCGCACTGGCTGGCCTGGCTCGGGGAACGGGGCGGGGGGCCGCGGGGGAAGCCGGCCCGCATCGCGCGTCCCTGGCCTCCGGGCCGCTCCCTGGCCAGGGGCCGCCAGCCTGACCGCGAGACAGGCACAGCCCCGCCCTCCGGGACGCTTCAAGGAAAGCGGCCAGCACCCTTGGCCAAGGCGGCATCCCCAAGGAACCCCCAACACGGGCACCGGCGTGAGTCCGGGGACAGGAGCCCCAGAGGCCCCGCCGAGGCCGCGGGCCCCTGCAGCCGGGCCGAGCCCGCCGGGCCGCCAGCTCTGGCTTCCAGGCTGCCGCCTGCGAGCCGCCCGGAGGAGGGGACCTGGAAGGACAGGATTTCCTGGTCCTCTCACCTGGGGCCCGCCCGCGGGGACAGCAGGCTGAGGCCCGCGGCCCACGGCAGAGGGCCTGGGGGAGCCAGCGGAGAGCTCCGCTGCCTGGGCGCCGGCCCTGAGCCTCCGGCTGCAGCCCCTGGGCATGGGCCTGCGGGGGCCTGAGCCCCAGAAGCAGGTGTGGCCTCCTCAGGCCCCGCTCCGCGTGCCCCTCCCCCACCGGCACCTCCAGGGCG
>NW_004567134.1:16793133-16794584 GCF_000260355.1 Condylura cristata | reverse complement strand
GCGGGCGGGCCGAGGGGGGGCGGCTCACTGCCCCCCGCTTACCTTTTATTTGGGCTTCGTACTCAGCGATGATCTCTTTGTCTTTCTTGAACTTAGTTTGAGATGACATCTTCCAGCGTGGCCGGGCGCTGACAGGCCGCCTGATTTATTTCTCCCTTTCTCGCCCAGTCCCTTCTCCGGCCGCTAATCACAAGGCTCAGGCGATTTCCCCGGCTGATCTCTTCCACTCTGCGGCAGCGCTGGGGAAAAAAATCTCTGGTTCTGGGAGAGGCTCTTGACTCGCCGGGGGAAAAAAAAAAATGTCTCTCAATAGCTCGTCTGCTCAGCTCCTCTTGCAAAAGAACCGACACCCGGGAGCAAGAATCCTGCCCCAAATGTTCAAGATTTTTCTTCCAAAAAATAGCCAAGAGCGTGCCCGTGCGCGCACACACACACACACACACGCCACACTCAGGCGCTCGTCCAGGCAGGCGCACACATGGCCGTGACACACACACACCCTCGCTCACACCCGCTCACACACGCATGCACACGGGGCGCCCCACGGGTTCTCGAGGGCTCTGCCGGGGCGCTGGTCAGGCTGCCCAGGGGCCGGTCACCTCGCATCCTCCCG
Source organism: Condylura cristata (assembly GCF_000260355.1). Classification (NCBI taxonomy): domain Eukaryota; kingdom Metazoa; phylum Chordata; class Mammalia; order Eulipotyphla; family Talpidae; genus Condylura; species Condylura cristata. Next base: position 16,793,971 of record NW_004567134.1, on the reverse strand, counting down.
CCGCCGCCGGCCTGGTGTAGGCGGACCGAAGCCCGAGCCGAGCCGAGCCGAGCGAGCGAGCGGGGAGTCGCAGCTGCTGCAGCGAGCGGGCGGGCGGCGGACGCGGACTGCTCGCCCGCAGGGCTGAGGCTCCCCCCACCGCGTCAGCAAGCTCCGCCCCCCGGATTTTATAACAACTGACACATTGTAGCCTGCGGGAGAGCAGGACTGGCAGCAGAAAGGGGAAGGAGCCTCACAAAAGGCCAGGCGGCAGGGAAAGAACTGGGTCACCAGGCCCAAGCGGCCCCCGGCTCGCAGGCCGGCCGCGAGCTTCAGGAGCCCGCACGGTCGCTTTTGCTTTGCGCCCTGCAGTGTAAGTCTCTCTCCCAGCAGCAGCCCGGGAGAGCTGCCTCTCAGGCAGGCCCAGCTAGCCGAGGCCCGCCCAGGCCAGCCCGCTGGTTAGTATCTGCTGAGAGGTTGGGGGGGGGGGGGCAGGGGCCATGCCAGGCGGCGTGGCACCGCGCCCGGAGCTGGCCGGCTGGACACGGGCAGCGGCTGCGGGTCTCCAGGGGCTTTGGCAAATCTGTAACTCGGGAGCCTCAGTTTCCGCACCTTGAAGGGCCTCTGGGGGCTTCTTCGTTCATTTCTTTCAATACTTGCTGCACCCTGCTAGGGGACAGGCGAGCGCGCGGGGTGCAGGGACACAACGCGGGAGGCTTGGTGGCCAGTGGGTGAGGGCGCAGCGCTGCACGAGTTCCATCCCCCAGGTGACCCACGTGGCCCTGCAGACCTCCCCTGGCCCGCCTCCCCGCGGCTCCCCTCAGCAGGGTGTCTCAGTCCATCTGCCTGTCCTGCTCCC
>NW_004567134.1:16782769-16792033 GCF_000260355.1 Condylura cristata | reverse complement strand
AAGGCTGGCCTGAGGAACTCTGCCGAGTCTTCTGGACCCCCACCCCTGCTCCAGCTTTCTGGGCTCCACCCCCTGCTCCAGTGACTGGAAACTACAACTCCCAGCAGCACCCGGGAGAGAACTGCGAGGGAAACTACAACTCCCAGCAGCACCCGGGAGAGAACTGCGAGGACCCAAGGGCGGAGCTAGCGGGAATTCTGGGACATTTGGGGGATAAATGGGGCGGATTGCAGTTCTCACTCCTGAATGCTCTCCAGCTGTGAGGCCTGTGTGTTCAGTCAGCAGAGCCCTAAGGTGTTCCTGTGGCTTTGTACCCCGCTCTCTCTCCCTGGGTTGTCTCCTGTTCCTTTCCCCTTTTGTAAATAAACCCGTTATTCACCCTTTCCTGTGTGCCTGCATGTAACTGAGTTGTGAGTGCGCAGGTGAGGCCCACGGACAGGCCCCTAGCCCTGTTCTTCCACTGGCCACCCTGAGCAGGGCGGGGCAAGGGCTGTCACCCGTTGGAGGCAGGCACACAGATCCCGCTGTTCTCATTGTCCTTGACGTTTTCAGTCCACACGATGCTGGCAGACCCACGGACCGGCGCGGAGCCACGGGATGGCCACAAAAAGCCAGGAGGCCACTCCGGCTCTGCCGCTTACCAGAGTTGAGGGGCGCGGGAGTGGCTGCACCTCCTCGGGGCCTCAGTGTCCGACCCGCGGGGACGGTGCGCCCACTCATGGCGCGGAAGCTGGTGGCACGTGGGCTCTCGGCGCCAGCCACAGTGCGCGTCCTGTGAATGCCATTTCTCTTGAGGGCCCGAGCCCCGCTGGGCCTCGGACAGAGCTGGGGCTCCAGACCCCTCGGCTGGGAGCAGGCAGAGAGGAAGGGGGGGCGGTGGCCGGGGCGGTGCCTGCAGACTAGCAGTGCGCACAGCCAGTCCACATGGCGGGAGGCTCTGCCCCCAGCTGAGGCGCTGCAGCCTGGGCTGGGCTCCCTTCCCCCTCCGGTGTCCCAGGCCTTCCCGGGACCCTCCCCCAGCCCAGCATCCCTGCCCGCGGCAGCCGCTCCAGCCTGAGAAGCGACTGCTGTCCTGATGTTCACCCTCACGCGGCAGTAACAGGAACCAGATTTCTCCCAAAATAAAAGTGGCCTGCGCCAGGGGCCGGGGTCGTCACGTGATTTGCTCCATGTCACCCCGTGGACGGGGTTACCCCTGGAAGGGTGGATTCCATTTCCCTCGGGCTCACTTCCTGCGCTCCTTGCCGACTGGTGTGAGCAGCGCCCACTTATCAAGCCCTCCGCAGCCCAGGCGCTGGGCCAAGGCCCCTGGGGAGCCCAGGCGCGGCTTCTGGGTGGGGGAAACGGAGGCCCAGGGCAGAGGAGCAGATCGCCAAGACCGCAGGGTCCAGCGGGCCGGCCGCCTCACGGCCCGAGGCCCTGGGGCCCGGACTCGACCCCACGGCCGTCTTCCTAACGCGGCTGTGGCCCAGGTCTACCGTAGTTTTTCAATCTCTGTTGTTACATTTAGTTCCATCGTTTTTGACCTGAAATTTGCCATTAAAAATCAACAAGGGGCTTGGGAGTTAAAAACGTACGGAAAACGTGTCGCAGATGGGGGAGGCTTCGCAGCCGCTGAGTAACAGACGCACTGGTTTCTCTTCCGGGTGGTTTTTTAACAAAACCTGCTTGGACAAAGACGCACCAGGAGAGCCTTTGGTCCCGAGACAGTTTCATGTGTCTGGTCAAACAGGAGGCCCCCGGGATGGCTGAGGCGAGCTGGTGTCTTTGGTGACGTTCTCCTCGTTGCTACCACCTCGTCCAGCCCTGGCGGCTCCGCGACCCCTCCTGCCCTCCAGCCTCTGTTCTGCAAAACGGAGGCAGCGGCAGGATTCAGGATGCTGGTGCCGGAGGGGGCGCAGGTCACATGCGATGCCAAGAGGCCTGGCGCGGCTCTACTGCTGGGGTCTGCAAAGCCCCCCGGGGTCTCCTCACAGAAACCGGGGTCGGGGGAGTGGGGCTGTTGTTAACCCCCGTCTGGTGGACTAGAAAATGGGTGGGTGAGTGGAAGTGTTTACGGGACAGCTGTCTTACAGGCTCAAGCAGAAGGACGGCCTTCACGGCGTCACAAAACTGCAACCATGGAAGCATGACAGCTTCGACTCTGCCACATTTTCTTCCCCAATTCTGCCCGATCACAACTACCGGAAGCAAAGGCAAACTAAGAAACGGTATCTGCAGCACATCTCCCAGCCCAAGGACTCCCTGAGGTCCGGTCCTGACCGGCCACACACACAGCGTCCTCGGAGGCAAGCGGACTCGGCCCGAATGCCCAGCGCCAGGTTCCGGGGGTGAACAGAACGTGGTCTCTTCACGCCACGGGATATCACTCAGCCATAAAGAAAAACGTAGCACCGATGAATCCGCCGCGTGGTGAACCCTGGAGACGGGCGGCTGTGTGCAAGGGGTCAGACACAGAGGCCACGTTTATAAGACATGAAATATCCAGGGTGGGTAAACCCATCGGGACAGACAGACGGCAGACTAGCTAGGGGCTGTCAGCTGGACTGTGGGCTGGGGACAGGGGGTAGCCGGTGATGCCAGTGTCTGGGGATGGAACAGGGTGATGGCCGCACTCTCCTGAGAAGGCCCGAAATGCCACGGAATCGCCGCCGAATTGCTCACTGTGAGGTCAGTTTTAAGTTTAAGTTTGTCTTCACGCCTGCGGGCTGGACGTGAGATGCCTCTTTCAGCTAGCGCATTTCCTCTCAAGGCGGGAAGGGTCCACGGGCACTTTCTGAGGGGACCGAAGGCGGCCTGCCAGGCGGGTGTCCGCCAGTGGACAGGTGCGCCTCACAGTCTGTGTCGCTCGACCTGACCCCAGGGCTCAGAGTTCCCATGGGCCACGTAGCTGTCTTTTCTGCAAAATGCCTCCTCTACCACTGACTTCCGGTCCGCCCACTGCAGCTCAAGATGATTTCTCATCTGGGAACCCTAAGTGTCAACCCCTCTGTCCTCTGCCTCGATAAAACTGCGACTCTCCTGCCCTACAGGAGACGGGTCTGTAAATCTCCCCTCATTCAACGGGCGTCATTCCCTGCAAGCACACCCCCCGGCGTCATCACGCTGACGGGGCAAGAGCAAGTGCAGGAAGCTGCCCACAGACACGGGCTTGAGGAAACAGTCACCCCAAGAGAGGGCCAAAGCTACAGGCCACCACATTTTGCCTCAGGACACCTCTTAAAGCCCCACCCCGCCCCTTAATCTCTCTAAGTAAACTCATTACCTGTCATGGCATGTTTACGCTCCTGACAAATTGTGATGTGAAAAGGAAGACTACCGGAATGTGATTATAGGGTGTGATCTCCCTGGGGGGGTGGCCGCAAGGGAGGGGAGGGAGAGAAAACAAGCGTAGAGAAAAGGCAATGCACAGGTCTCAATGCACAGGTCTCAACGTCCCAAACGCCAGGACTTTACACACTGCGGGCGCACCAGAGTATCCGACGCAGTGAGTGTAGGGTGAAGATGGCAATTCTGCATTTCCAGCAAATGCTCTCATGGTGTTGTCTGAGGGCCAGGCTTCAGGAGCCCTGCCGAGATTCAGAGCTTACCTATAGGAAGGGGATCTGAGGCAATGATTTTTAATACTGCCTCATTTTGTGCTTTATTATTTTTTTTAAAGATTTATTTATTTATTCATATAGAACTGGGGTACAGGTCAGAGATGTGGAGGGTGAGAGGCTTCCCCAGAGACAGAACGGGGAGCAGAACAGTCAGATCGACAAAGTCCACTGCTGAGGGGAGCAGCGGGCGGGTCAGGAGAGGTCTGCCACGCCCTGGGGTCACCTCCGGGGTGGGCAGGGATCGAACTCACGCTGAAGTGGCTTTAGCTTCTCAGTGCTGCGCTTCAACCCGCTGCGCCAACAGGGAGGGCCTTGTGCTTTATTCTTAATGCTGAGAATAAACGGATCTATTTTTTACTATCAGAAGAAAGTATGAGTAGGAGAAAAGAAAGCGGGAAAGTCGATTTCACACTTCCTTTCATGTCAAATTTAAAAACGGACAAAACTAAGCCACGGTGATAGAAAACAGAGTTCTGGCAATGATTTTTGGAGATGACACAAGCAACGAAATAAAAACATACACCAGTGGGCTCCATCGAACTGAAGAAAACTGGCACGGTAAAGGAAACCATCCACAAAATGAAACGGGGAAAATACTTAAAACACCACGTATCTGATAAGGATGGATATCCGAAATAGACCAAGAATTCATAAAACTCAGAAGGAAAAAACCACACAAATAACCCGATATTTGAATGGGCCCAGGCCGGATTAGACCTTATTCTCCAAGGGCGACACAAATGGCCACCGGAGACTTGAGGTGTAAATCAAAGCCACTACGAGACGTCACCGCACACCTGCAGGCTGCCTGTCACCAACAGACGAGGGGAAGGGATGCTGGCCGGGAGGGGGAGAGGAGCCTCCCGTGGCCAGGCTGCGACCAGTCACAGTCACTGTGGAGAGTCAGGAGCTTCCTCAAAACTTAAAAATAGAACAAGCATGTGACCCCACTTCGGAAACAAACCCCAAGGAAAGAAAAACAGTGCGTCAAGGAGGTATCTGTGACGGCGCGGAGAGCAGCTTCCCGGGCGTGGCCCTCCAGGTGCCTCCTCCGGTGCCGTGGGCGAGGGCGCCCGCCCTGGGCTCCCTTGGGCCAACTCTGCAGGGCAGCGGCGCCTCCCGCCCGCACCCTGCTGCCGTCCCCACCGGGTGACCCCAGCCGCCCGGCCCGCCGCTCTCTATGAACACGGCCACGTGCGCGCTGCTCGAGCCCCTGCGTCAGCTCTGCGAGCGCAGCCCGGGTCACGGCCTCCCCAGCACTCCCTCCTTTCTTCTTGCCGGCAAAGGCAGTGGTGGCGCTGGCCTCCGGCGTGGCTGCATCTGCATTTCCTGGCGGTTGCGCCGTTGACCGTGCTTTCCGGTACTGGCTGGTCAGCTGTTCTCCTCTTCAGGGGAACTTATCCAAGTCCGTGGCCCATTCTTTAAGAGGGACTTTTGTTTGGGGGAGGGTTCTGATTAGTGTTTCAACTTTGTTGCTCATAAGTGCTTGGTTTAGGACTCCTAATCCTGTATTCAGCTTTTATGCTGTGGTTATGCTTTGTTGCTGTTGAGTTGCAAGTCTTTAATATTCTGGAGATGAACCCTTTGTGCGATACATGATTTGCCAGTATTTTCTCCCATTCTGTCTGCCGTCCTTTCCTTCTGTTATGATTCTGTCCTTTGATGCACAATTTTAATTCTGATGTAGTCCAAACTGTCAACTTTTTTCTTCTGGTGCCTGAACTTACATCATATCCAAGAAATCACCGCCAAATCCTATGTGATGAAGTTCTTCTGTTTTCTTCTAAGAGTTTTATAGCTTTCATCCATTTTGACTTAATTTTGCATATCTCACATACACCCCAGTTCTGTATGCATAAACAAATAAATCTTAAAAAAAAGAAAGAAAGAAAGAAAGAAAATCATGTGACCATCTGTGTGAGGGTTTATTTCTGGGCTCTTCATCCCAATGGTCTCTACCTCCATATTCATGAAATAGCCTTTTTTTAAGATTTGTTTATTTATGCATACAGAACTGGGGTACAGGCCAGAGATGCAGGGGGTGAGAGGATTCACCAGAGACAGAGTGGGGGGGGGAAGAACAGGCCGATCTACTGAAATACACTGCTGAGGGGAGCAGTGGGGAGACAGGAGAGGTCGGCTGCGCCCTGTGGTCACCTCCGGGGCAGGCGGGGATCGAACTCGCTCGCAAGCGGCTTCAGCTCCCTTGCAGTGCTGTGCTTTCACCCCTGTGCCACCAGGGGTCCCCGAGGCGTATCCTTGTAGCAGGACTCCAAGGCCTGGCCTCCAGCTTGAACGTGCTCAGGTGTAATCTGTGTCCACACAGGCCCTGCCAGAAGGCAGCACGCTCCTCCAGGCGGAGCGCTGTCTCATCCGCCTCAGCCCTTGGCTCTGTAGGCAATAGGTGCTCGGAACACACGTGACCTACCTGTGGCAAGAGCCCGACGGACAACTTTGTGCTTATCGCAGGCTCATCTTGAAGCAGGAGTTGGCGTATCGGTGTGGCCTCGAGAGAGACCAGACTCCATGTCACGCTGACAAGGAATGGCTCACGCACTGAAGACCTCCTGGGGAAGGCACGGAGGGGAGTCGACGTTGCCCGTGACATGGCAAGACTTCAGAAAATTCCTTTGAGCGTTTCTTCTCGCTCAAAGTCCCCTCCCCTACACGCGATTTCATTTCCTTCTTTTCCTCCTGCTTTACCTCAGACTCTTAAAAACTATGCTCTACTACCCCAAAACGCTTCCAGTCTCAGCCTAGAGTGTAACCCACTCAGCCGAGCGAGAGCCCGCGGCCGCGTGCTGAAGCAAAGCCATCTAGCCGTCTTCCTCAGGCTAAGCTCATCTTCACCCCCACGCCAAGCGTCGAGATGGGCCACCTGGAAGTGGGGTGAGGGGTAGCCGGACCATGCCGAAAGAGGAAGGACTCTCCTGCTGAGGAAATAAAACGTGTCTGCGTCGTATTACAAGATGAGTTGGAAGAACGACTCACGATGATCGCCATCAGGGCAACCCAGGTCAACACACAGGTGTCTCCCAGAAGCAGCATCTAGTCCTGTGTGCTGTGACCAGGACCCTGGTCAACCACTTTTCAATGGTTTCCTGGCTTAACAGTCACAGGGATGCTCCAGGCCTGTGGTGCACCTCTGGGCTCCTGAGGTCTCCCCTAGGACACTTCCCTTGGTCCTGTGGGCCTCTGGCGCCCAAGCCCACTTTCCTGGCTGGGCCTCCGTCCGGCTGGGCCTCCTTCACGGGCACCCAGGCCCTCTCTGTTCTCCTGGTCACGGAGGTGCTCAGGCCATCGTTGCCTAGCATGACCTCTGGCCCTACTCAGGCCAGTGCCACGGGACATGTCCTCTGCCCCCTCAGTCCTGCTGCTTCATTGCGTCTGGACATTCTGAGGCTTCCAGAGAGAGGGGAATGGGATGCAGAAACAATCCCCTGCTGTTTGGAAACTCGCCCTGTGATGAGGGGCCTAACCAGCGTGTCTGACTTGAATGCAGCTCTGCCATTCACAGCAAGTGTAACTTTGGGCAAGTCGCTTGACCGCTCTGGGCCTCAGTTTCCACATATGGAGTAGCGAGATAACAGTAATGAAATATAGGGAACTCGTCGCCCGTGTTGGTCGCCAACGTCATAGCACAGCTGCTCACGTGACTACTTCATCTACCTCGCAAGGTCTCCATGCGTTACTGTCCTTGGCTCACGGCTGTCGCAGGACAGGAGCCCCGAGGGCAGATAAGGCCAGCACCTGTCCCTGGCTTCAGAGCCAGTACGGGGCGGAAGGAAGATCCGAACCCGGGTCTGTCTGACCCCGTCCCCTTCCCCTCATGCCAAGCCTCCTCCAAAAGGAATTACCCTCAAGGTGTGGGGCGGCCCGGAACCCCTGGGGCAAAGTAAGAGACCCGAGGTCGCTGCTAGGCCACTTCTCCTCGGGGCCAGGCCAGTCCAGGAAGCAGGTCGGGGTGAGTATTACACCAGGCTGGACACGAGCAGGCGCAGTGGCCATGCGCCGCCAACCCTCACGGCCTCGCCTGCAAGGGAGGGACACCCGTGTGTGCAGCGGTGATGACGGCCAGCGAGGCCGGGCGGTGGGAGCCCCGGGAAAGCGCTCCCCGTGCTGCGAGACAGGACGACAGGGCCTGGCTTCGGGGGGGAAGCAGAGTCCAGCCGCGGTGGCGGGGGCCAGGGCAGCGGCTCTGCCTCCCCGAGCCTCAGTGTCCGCGAGAGGCGGGCCAGACCCTCAGCGGCAAGCGACAGGACACCCAGCTGAGGTGGCCTTTGCCCAGAGACGGGGTCCACTCAGCCAAGCACGGGCGCCGTCCCCCAGGCAGCAAGCGCTGTCGCCAGTCACGGGCGCACTTGGCCTCTCTGCGCCCCTTCACCCCCTACACGGCCGCCGCCCCGCCCCCGTCAGGATGCAGCCACTGCCCTGCACAGCCGCGGGACTCAAAACTCCTGCGGAACTGGCAGGGTCACTTCCCGGCCGCTGGCTCGGAGCGTGCGTCCACTCCTGGGCTAATCACCGAAGCTGGAGAAAATGTAATTCTGACTGGCCAGGTCCTGGAATAAGAGGGGTGGGATGGACCCCACTTGAGGGGTGGGGGGTGGCTCCCCAAAAGACAAGCTACTCTAGCCTGCAAGGGCTGGCTGTGCTGGGCCGCGGCACGGGAGCAGAGGGTGACGGTCACCGCGGGGGGTCAGTCCAGGCTCAATGAGCCCTTCACGCCAGTAGGTGATTGTGGTGATGCCAGAGCCAGACCCGTTCTGCAAAGGAAACTGCAAACTAACAGGCAGTCAGTCCGGTGAGAAGGAAAACGATGGCCCCGATGGAGGCGAAGGCGGAGGGCCCCGGGTGAGCAGATGGTGAGCCCCACACTGGCCGGGCAGCCTGGACACCCCCCCCCGGGGCAGGGGTTAGGCTCGGAGCGGGGGGACGAGCTGTGGCTGAGTCGGGGTTGGTCGCGAGGACGCTGCCTCTGGCTGAGTGGTCAGCTTCCCCCCTTCGAGAGCCAGCCCAGCGGGCGAAGCAGCCATAGCAACCACAGAAAGACCGATGAAAAGCTCGCACACACACCCCGCCTGCGGCATAGCTCCGGGCGCCTAGGAGACAGCCACAGCCACACAGGACCGGCCTGGCTCGGGCGCCCAGGGAGGGGGCGATTTCTGGACAGAATGCCCCCAGCGCGGAGCCTGCCAGCAGACGGGCGGACGGGCGGACGGGCAGACGGGCGGACCGGCGGACGGAGGAACGGGTTAGTGGGGGGTGGACGCCCAGACGGGGGAATGGGGGAACGGGGGGACGGCCTGGATGGGCAGACGGGAAAACGGAGGGGGACGGGGATGGGGGGATGAGGGGGCGGACGGCCAGACAAGTGGATGGGGGGGACGGGCAGACGGGCGGACAGGGGGATGGAGGAACGGGTTAGTGGGGGGTGGACGCCCAGACGGGGGAATGGGTGGATGGGGGGACGGCCTGAAGGGTGGACGGCCAGACGGGGAAACGGCAGGACGGACCAACGGGCGGACGGGGAGATGGACAGCCCGGGAAACGGGCGGAGCAGGGGCAACAGGGAGACGGGTGGGATGGGCAGACTGGAGAATGGAGGGGTACGGGGGTATTGGGGGATGGGGGGCGGATGGCCAGACGAGTGGATGGGGGG
>NW_004567134.1:16781865-16782669 GCF_000260355.1 Condylura cristata | reverse complement strand
CCCGCAGGCCGTCACTGCTGGAGAGAGGCCTGCTGTTTGGCAAGGCGGGATGTGACGGTGCCCACCAGGAACAGAGATCTAACAGGGTAGAAAATCTGCTTTCTCTTCAACCTGGCCTTCCAAAGAGAGCAGCGGAGAGTCAGCAAACTCTTTATTGCCGGATAAATACTTGAAATTTTAGGTAACAGAACCCGAACAGGTAGCTATGGCAACAACGGCCACTCCGTAAGCTAACGCGGATTATTTCCAGCACAATAGCGTGGCTTGTGCTCAGAGCGCAGAGGTAATGTCGGCCGAAAGCAACTGCTGAACGGGGGAGCTCACGGGGGTCCAGCGGCAGGAGCCCCGGGCCGCGGGGCTCCGTGGCAACATGAGCTAACCGCTGCCGGACAATCTCTCGCCTCTCCTGGGAACGAGCTGGAAGCTCTCAGCTCCCATTCGGGCTTCTTCACGTCCAGCCACAAGGTCACGCACGCCCCGACTCTCACAGTGACGGACTGGCGCTGGGGGTCACCCACGCTGGGCGCCCCCTGAAGCCAGGAGGACACGCGCTGAGCGGCCTGGCGCGGAGGCCAGGAGACGTGGCCGCGGCTGCTTGGAACTGGGCGGCGCGTGGCCTCCGGCTGGGGTCACGGACTGTGAGCAGCGCCGACGGGTCGGCGCTCTGGCTGCTTGATCCAGAAAACTCATTTGACCACTTGACCCAGACGCACTCACAAGTAATAGTTAGGATGACAGCAGTAATTAAAGGGCCGACCTTTATGGGCTGCTGCAGGAATAAATGAAGTCATCCAGCGGCATATT
>NW_004567134.1:16775290-16781060 GCF_000260355.1 Condylura cristata | reverse complement strand
TACTCTTAAAACATATTAGCACTCCAGGCCAGTGTGACCCCGCCAAGAAACTTAAAAAAAAGGATGTGAGGCAGCTTATTTATACAGTTTAACACGACATAAACTCAAGCACTGAAACTGTAAACCCAAAGCGAGTAAAAAGTAAAAGCCAAAGGGTAAAATAACAATAATAGGCTTCTCCTTATTAACATTACACATTTTTATGGAATATAACTCCTTCCAAAACAAAATTAGTGAGAAGACTGTCATTGCTTCACATTCCTGTCTCTGCTTCTCAGTGAGCCTGTTGGGATAAGCTGTGTGTGGGAAGGGTTGAAAAGGGACGGGATCTCTTAATAGACTTTTCGGGTAACTGCATTTTCTTTTCTGATACGACATCACGATTCAGCAAGGGGTAGTTCCTTGGAGCTCTGTTGCAACCAGAACCTGAGCCCACATCAGTGAACTTTTCAGACCGCTACACAAAAAAGCATGCGTAGGCCTGTCACATGCTTCCAGTTTTGTCTTTTTTTTCTTTTTCCTATGCATGATGTTTCGCATCACACGTTGGTCATTTGGAAAACACTGGCTCACTGACTTCCACAGATCTTCCAAATGCCGCAGTCAATGACACAATATCACATTCACTACTATCACAACCAGCCTCGTGAGTAACTCCATCTATCAAGTTCACAGTGGCAGGTACTCCAATTTCCACTTAAAAGGTTGGATGTGATGGTCGGTAACAAATATTGTCCGTGTTTTCCATAACAGCTTCTTTCCAGTATTTTCCAGAAATTCCCTGCCAAAAATGTGAGCAGGAGTAACTATAGTTTTTGTTAAAAGCTACTTTATTTTAGAAAGGCAAAATCGTAATTCTCATTTAGATATGAAATGAGTGTGTTAAAGGTTTCAAATACCTCATCATGAGAGAACCAGGCAGATGTTTTAACCAGCTCAAGAAAGAAGCCAAAGAAGCACAAGTTTGTAAGGAATAAAAGAACACTGAAGTGAACGTGCAAAGGGACACAAAACTGGCTTTTTCCTGGAGAGAGAATGGGGTCTCTCCGCAGGGCAGCCCTCGTTTGCATGTCCATAGCAAGACTCACTTTGCTGTAGTGCCAGCCTCCACAATTTACAGGACTGTGCATCAGCCATCAGTGGGCTCTGGACAAGGCCCTTCTCCTTTGAAGCACACGTCTTCCCTACAGTAAAAATGTTGTTTCATGTGAGCTGCCAGCTCAGCTCACCAGCACCAGGCGGGGGCACTTCCTGAGACAACCACCCACTTCCGTCTGCCATCAGGCCGAGGGCCGCGTCTGCCTCCTCCAGACAGCACGGGTCATTCCCCTGCTCCCCCACTGGGCCACCCCTCTCTGGAAGCACAGAGCTCATTGTCGCACAGGAGTCCACAAGCCTTAGAGCCGCAGACTATACCTGATGGCAACCATTGTATTCCGGTTCTTTCAGTGACCACCTTAGAAACGTGGGCCCCCTGGGCGCTTATCAAAATCCCGAAGTGATCAGTACCTTAATCCACCTCACCTGCCCCCAAAATAAGGCCTACAACTCTTCTGGTAACATCCTCTCACAAATTATGAACTATTGTTATCATAGTTGTTTTACTTTTTTTTAATAAGATACCATCATCTCTTACATTGTTGAGCACTTTCTTTGCTCTTCATTCCTTCCTCACTCTCAGACCAATCTTCTGAAGCCTGATGTATGTTCCTTAGAATTTCCTTTAACAAAAGCTGCACTACTTCAGCATGTATATGTGGCAGAAAACATCTCAAATATAACTGAAGTGGATCTGAAGACAAATTCTCTGATTTTATCTGAAAATGTATTTCCTCCTTTTATCCTTTGTAAAGGTTTATTTATTTATGCATACAGAACTGAGGTATAAGCCAGAGGTGCAGGGAAGTAAGAGGATTCACCAGAGACAGAAGGAGGAGCTGAACAGGCAGACTGACAAAGTAAACTGCTGAGGAGAGCAGCAGGGAGACAGGAGAGGTCTGCTGTGCCCTGTGGGTCACCTCCTTAGCCGGGGAACAAACTCACGCTGAAGCAACTGCAGCTAGCTTTGTAGTGCTGCCCTTTAACCCTTGTGCCACCAGGGAGGGCCTTCCTCCTCCTTTTAAAAAATATTTTGCTGCACATACAATATTAGGTTCACAGTTGATTTCTCTCAGCACAATTTAGATATTCCAATGATTTCTATTACTGTAAACAAGATAACTGTCAGGAATTTACCATTCTTCAGAGTAATCTGTATTCCCCTCTGCTTGCTTTCAGATCTCCTTTCATTTGTGATGTGTATTAAATGTAGATTTCAGTTTTTTTCCTTGACACCATTTATTGAAGAGATTATCTACTAATTTCTGGGCTCTCTATTCTGTTCCACTGATCTAGGTGCCTGGTTTATGTTGATGCCACTGTTTTGATTACTATAGCTCCATAATATAGTTTGAGGTATGATCTTTTTATCTTGTTTACCTGAATGTACAGACAGGTGTCTCTCAATCATTGTCTATTCAACTATTGTCTCTGCATCATCCTTTCTCTCCTCTTCTTCTGGGACACCAGTCACACATATTTAGATCATTTCATTCTGTCTCCCAGATCACTTAACCTCTTTCATATTTCCCATCTCTTTGTGTCTCTGTCTGCTATGTTCTAGTTTTTTTTTTTTTTTTCAGAACTCTTCCCTGGTTTATTAATTCCAGGTTTAATTATGTCTGATTAACTATTGAATCTGTAATTTTTTGTTTCTAGAAAATCATTTTTTAAAATATACTTTGTCATTTGTAGTCTGATTCTTTTTTTTTTAAAGATTTATTTATTTATTTGTACAGAACTGGGGTATAGGCCAGAGATGCGGAGGGACAGAGTGGGGAGCAGAACAGGCAGATCGACAAAGTCCACTGCTGAGGGGAGCAGCGGGTGGGTCAGGAGAGGTCTGCGGCGCCATGTGGTCACCTCCTGGGCAGGCATGGATCGAACTCATTCGGAAGTGGCTTAAGCTTCTTTGTGCTGTGCTTTAACCTGCTGCGCCACCAGGGAGGGCCAGTAGTCTGATTCTTAATTCATAATTTTATTTATTATTTACTTAAACATACTAAAATTTTTCTTTAATAGTCTGTGACTAATCATTCCACTGTTTGCTGTCTATTGTTCCTGCTACTCTTTCATCTGTTGTTTCTGCTAGCTCTATACATTGCCTTGTTTTCTCATGTATTGTATCCCTTTTGAGAGTGAACAGAAATTTCTTAAAACTTTAGCATAAAGAATTCCTTTAGGCTTAAGGAAGATGTGCTAGATACCTCAAAGACATAACATTGGTTTTGCAAATTCATATTATAGATCCTTTTAAAAGCTGACTTCTGTTTGAAAATCTCAGAAAAAAAAATTTTGCCCTCCACCGAGGCTCCAATGTTCAAAACAAACAATTATTTTTTTCCCTCAGGTGACAGGTTTATTTCTATACCACCATTGTACTAAATCACCTTTTCATCAAGGACTACTCAGTTGAGGTCCTACCTTTATGAAGTCCTTGGGCAGGTTCTGGGCTTCATCCCTTGTTCCCTAGATGAAGAGATGAGAAATCAAAGCTCAATCCACACCCACTTCAGCAAGCGCTCATCTATTGAGCCAAAGTCAGCTTGGGACACTCATGATCTTTCTAACTTAGTGTTTGACCCGAAGCTTCCTTAATAACTCCCTGGATCATAAAAATGTTTGCTTTTGTGGCTTTCATATGTTATCTAGCACTTCCAGTTGTTTGAGCTGGAGGATCAAGTCAGTTGTTCTGTTATAGGGTAGCCCAGAGTGGACTGGGCCTCACCCACGCGTTCACAATTCGGTTATACTGCAGGTACACACAAAAGGATCAATAGTGGGTTTATTTACGAAAGGGGAAAGGAAAAGGAAACAACCCAGGGAAAGAGGGTGGGATACAAAGTAACTGGAACACCTTAGGGCTCTGCTGACTGAACACACAGAGTCACACGGCCCAGAGAGCCGTTCAGGAGCAAGAGATGCAAGTGCGCCCTATTTATCCCCCAAATGTCCCAGAATTCCTGCTAGCTCCGCCCTTGGGTCCTCGCAGTTCTCTCCCGGGTGCTGCTGGGAATTGTAGTTTCCAATCACTGGTGCAGGGGCAGAGTCCATAAGAGTCTGCAGAGTTCCTTTAGGACATCCTTCCCCTTAACAGTTCCATCGAACTGCAAGAAATGAAAGTCCAGATCAAAGCATGAATGATCTGAGGTGGTTGGTTGTGTGGGACAGATGAGGGCGAGGGCAAGGAGGCTGCAGCTGGGGATGCAGCTAGAAGGCTCAGCGCAATGGAGTCAGTTTGCCTTTGAACTTTGGCCAGTAATGAAGGTGCTTCCCAATGTAGACGACAAGGCTCGTAAGTTTTAGGATTCTTTTAGGATTTAAGGATCCTTTTATTGCTTCCCATATCGGCAGTATTTCCCACTACACTGTAATACTGCAGATAGCCAAGTTCCATACATCAGACTGTGGTTCACCAGCAAACTGCGAGGCCTTAGTCCAAACTTATCAAATCTGTATTCCCAGGGAGGGAGAGATGGGGGGGGGGGTGTCCCCAAGACACAGGCACCTGAATTAACCAGTTTTTCATACTGAGCTCTGAGAACCCGTGAGTTAGAGCAGTACTTTCCAAACTGCTGATGAGATCACCCACGGAATGGGAAATCATTTTTAATGAGACAGAATAGAAACTCACAGTGCATCATCTCTTGCTATCAAGGTGTGTTTCATTAAACCTCTGTTCAGGTGGTGTGATGTG
The DNA here is from genome assembly GCF_000260355.1 of Condylura cristata. Classification (NCBI taxonomy): domain Eukaryota; kingdom Metazoa; phylum Chordata; class Mammalia; order Eulipotyphla; family Talpidae; genus Condylura; species Condylura cristata. Next base: position 16,776,265 of record NW_004567134.1, on the reverse strand, counting down.
AGTGTGTAAGTGTGCACGCGGTAGCACAGGCGTTTTAAAGCGTGGCCCATTAAACGCTTTAAACTGTGCGCGTGCGCTGAGGAAGCGCAGAGAGTTCGGGACTGTTGCGCAGGGGCAGCCTCTTGCATCGCTTTTAAACAGACCTTCCCTAGAATTAAAATATTGTGGGAAAGGAACACAGTAGAATCTCGCCCTGAATAACCTGGCACACACGATACTGGGGCCCATTTTGTTTGAACATAAATCAATTAATTCTGGCACTTCCTGACTCAAAATGAAGAGATGAAAAAGCATCGCTGTAAACACTGGCTAGAGTGGAAACCTGCTGCTAATTGTCACCTATTCAAGGGCTAGTTTCTTCTCCTCAAGCAATTACCAAGCCCGGATTCCGGCTCTCATCACAGCTCAGCAGCCCTGTACTTAAAAAGAGAGGAAGTAACTTCCAGTCTCGGCACAACTAACTTCAGGTGCCATGTGGGTACCTTCGCACCCCAGATTTTGTTAGTCTGCGTACTGCTCCCTTGAGTGGTCACGAGTCAAAGGAGCCAGCACCTTTTGCTACCCGATACTTCTTTCTTCGCTCTTGAACTCGATTCTGTAGGGTGTGTATCTGTGGACACTCCTTGTCTTAAGTATATCTCAGATTTCAGTCATTCCCATGAGGGTGTTACTGTCTCTTTCACAACATACCCCTGTTATGATTACTTTTTCCTAAAATGAGTCACATATTTATATAAAAAAGCTGTATGAAGAATGCCCTCTACCTGTTCTATAAATCTAAAACCAATGTCACTTCTCAAGAGAGAAAAGAATAACTGAAGGAAGAATAAGCCTTCACCCAGGCCACACCCCACTGCCTGCAGGGCTCTGAGGCGGCTGGCGCCTGCGCTCTGTTTTATTGTTTTTTAAAGATTTATTTATTTATGCACACAGAACTGGGGTACAGGCCAGAGGGGCAGTGAGAGGCTTCACCAG
>NW_004567134.1:16772719-16774005 GCF_000260355.1 Condylura cristata | reverse complement strand
TTTTTTTTTTAATCTCAGATATATATCCAACTATACAGCTGTATCCAGGAGAGGTCAACATAACAAATGAATATTTGTAGTAGAAGAGCCGAGTACATAGGAGAGTTACACCCCTAAGTTGGCCTTTGGGGGAGGAGAGCGAGGGAACACAACACCCGCCTTTTCAGGGCTGGTAACAGGTCCAGAGCCTCCCTCCACGTCCAGGAGGGGAGGGGGGCCCCTCCAGGCGCCCTCCCTGGGGTCTCCCGGGGGGGCATCATGGAAGCTCGGGAAGGGGGAGACACTTGCAATGCGTCTGACAGAATCTCAAGCGCAGGAACCCGAGGACCCCGAGTGATGAGAGCTTGGGGAACCACAGAGTGCCCGTCTTACTCCAGAATCTGGGGCTCCCTGTCTTCCAGGATTCCGCTGGAAACTGTCCCTCCCCTTGGGGGTGAGCACCACCAACCCTCTCCCACCCCACCAACCTCGTGTTTGGACGCGCTGCCAGCCCCGTCGGCAGGCTCCCTCCCCCGCCACGGTTATAATCTCTTTATTGGATGATCCCGCTTAACGCTGGCGTCGTCTTTCAAAATACCAGTAACGATATTATTAGCTCTGCCTTGGACAGTGTCACTGAGAAAATGTCTGACTGCTGACGACTCTGGGAAATATGCAAAAAGCAGAGTGTGGGGTTGTGTCGCTGTGCCCAGAGCTTACTAGACGTAGCTAATTACGCAGCTTATCAAAGTAAGAGATGCCGTGGGCCTATGGTGCTCCAGCCCGCCGCGCGCGCCTGACTGAACAACATGGTTCAAAACCCAGAATTCTTCCTCTAATGAAGTTTCTGCGCCGTCCGTTGCCATGGCGACCTCAGGCTAGTGTCCAGGAGACAGCAAATACATTACATATTGCAGCGAATCCACTCGCTCCCTTCTTGGGTGACCCCGGAGCCAGGGCTGGAGCTGCCAGCAGACAAGCTTAGAAGGACGAGCATGCCTGTCGTCCTCTGACTCGGGGCCCGTCGTGTCTGTGTTCTTCAGCACAGTGCCAGCCGGCGCAGGCACTGAAAATGTCCTGAGAGACTTCGTTATGAGGCTGCATTATCGCCTCTTTCTCCTGAGACCCCACCAAAGTGACGGGAAAAGGGCGGAAAAAGAAGCAGTCAGGAGATGTGCATTCTTTAGCACTTTTTCACTCTGATCAAATATCAACAGCGTAAGACTGACCACCTTAGACCCTCGCTGGTGGCGCGGCGGGTTGGAGCGCAGCCCTGCAAGCTCACTGCAGCTGCTTCAGTGCCAATT
>NW_004567134.1:16769400-16771489 GCF_000260355.1 Condylura cristata | reverse complement strand
TTTGCTCAGCACAGTGCCACAGGGCCCATCCTCACTGGTGCAGTGGGAGGATTTCGTCCTGTGCGGTGTCTGACGATATTCCGCCGGTGTGTCCAGCTGCGCCTTCACCCGCGCGGCCACCGACTCCCAGAATGTCTCCTTGTCTTGGCACCTGCCGATCATGCTGCAGTCGCCAGGGGTGTGCACCCATCTTTCTGAGCGAGCGCTTCCCTCTTTGGATAAACACCCGGACGGGGAGCTGCTGGCTCGTGTGGTGTTCCCTCATTTTTGAGGGGCCTCCATGCTGTTTTCCATCGTGGCTGCACCAACTTACAGTGGCCAGGTCGCGACTGGGCACATCCTCACCAATTCTTGTTCGTTCTTGTTTCGTTGGTAGCGGCCTTTTGGAGGCAAGTGAAGTGAGAGCTCGTGGTGGCTCTGATCTCCCTGGTGGTTCATGATGTCAAGCGTCTTCTCATGCATCTTTTGGCCATCTGTCTTTTGAAAAATATCTTCTCAGATCTTCTGCCCATTGTTTATTTAAGTATTTATTTTTATTTTGCTGTTGAGTTGTGAGTTCTTTACGATTCGGAATAATCGGCCTGCTTCAGGGCCCTCCCTGGGGGCGCAGCAGGTTACAACACAGCACTGAGAAGCTAAAGCCACTTCAGCATGAGTTCGATCCCCGCATGCCCCGGAGGAGACCACAGGGCGGCAGACCTCTCCTGACCTGCCCGCTGCTCCCCTCAGCAGTGTGCTTCGTCCATCTGCCTGTCCTGCTCCCCACTCTGTCTCTGGGGAAGCCTCTCACCGCCCCTGAGCCTCTGGCCTGCGCCCCAGCTCTGTATACATAAATAAATAAATCTTAAAAATAATAATAAGAATCAGCCTGCTTCGAAAAATGCTTTCACCCTCTTGGAGCGTCGCTCTTGCGCTGTGTGGATGGTTTCTTTTGCTGTGCAGAGTTTGGTTTGATGTCGCTCCGGCTGTTTGTGTTTATCTTTGTGCTGGGCGTTGGACGAAGGCGCTTTGCCACGACTCCGCCAAGCCCCTGGCTGCGTCTTTTCTTTCAGAGCCGCCCATGTTCAGGTCTCGCGGTCACTTCTCTAATTCGTTCTGAGTTCGTGTTGGTGTACACAGTGGCCCAATCTGCCCAGAACCGTGGTGCTATTTGAGGTTGGCTCATATCCCTTTGCGTGGACAACCACACTTAGCTGACGAACATACAGATGGTTTCTACCTGTTGGTGATCGTGACTAGCGCTGGTGTGCAAATATTGGTTCAAATCCTCGCTTTTAAATTCTAGAGCCGGAGCTGCCAGATCAAGTGGGAATTCCACTTGTGCCGCATCGCAGGTAAGCCGCGTCCCACCCGCCCTCCCCCCAACAGCGAGGGTTTCAGCATCTCTGCCTCCACCCAGCACTCGCTCTTTTTTTAAACATTTATTTACTTATGCATACATTACTGGGGTACAGGCCAGAGGTATGGGGGGAGGGAGATGAGAAGACTCACCGGAAGAGTGGGGAGCAGAACAGGAAGATCTGCTGAAGTCCACTGCTGAAGGAGCAGCGGGAGACAGGAGAGGCCTGCTGCGCCCTGAGGCTGGGAATCGAGCTCACACTGCAGCGGCTGCAGACAGGGCGGCATCACAGGGCTGCGCTTTAACCGCTGAGCCACCAGGGAGGGCCTCAATTTTTTTCTGGGACAGAAGCCACCCTAGTGGGGGTGAAGTGGTGTCTCTTGGTGGCTCTGTGTGCATCCCCCGGCGGCTAGTGGTGTTCGGCAGCTCCTCCCTGTGCTTACTGAGCTTGCTCAGTGCCTTTCAGCTGGGAAGCGGGGCAAGACACAGTAACCCCCAGAGGACCATGGGGGGGTCACAGATGACAAACACACGAAGCTCTGATTCGGGCGAGACAGATGGTGGGCCAGGGGAGGATCGGGGCTGCGAACAGCCTTTGTCCCAGCAACCACGATTACTCCCCACCCGGGAGGGGTGGAGGCTCACTCCCTGGGGAGTCGGAACTGGGGGGCCCTGGACTCCATCCACCTGGCGCAGTGGCCAGGCGGAGCTCGATGCGGTCTGCGGCTCCATGAGAGTGATCCTGGAAGC
>NW_004567134.1:16764757-16769065 GCF_000260355.1 Condylura cristata | reverse complement strand
AAAAAAAAGAAATTAAAAATGATAGTCAATAATAAAAAGTCAATCAGTTGGAAGCAATGAAAAGACAAATGATGGAAAATAGCAGGGATAATATAGGGGGGAAAGCCAGGAATCACTTGACTTCCACATCCAAATGAGAAAACAAAGGAAGAAAAGACCCTCAAAGAAGTCAGTTGAGGCGCCTCGCTGATGGCACCAGGAGTTAAGCTGTAGCATGAAGCTGTCCACAGCCGCTGCTGCACGAGTTCCAGCCCCTGTGGCCAGGGAGTGACCACAGGGTGCAGCAGACCCCTCCAGTCTTGCCCACTGCTCCCCTCAGCAGTGTGTTTCAGTCAATCCACCTGTTCTGCTCCCCATTCTGTCTCCACCCCGCACCTCTGGCCTGTACCCCGCTTGTTATATGCACAAGTAAATAAATCTTAAAAAAAAAAAAAAAAAAAAAGAAAGAAGTTGAGAAAATTTCTGACACTAAATACAGAAGTCTCCCATGGAAAGCATAATTAATGACCTTTGCCAAGTTTCAGCACACCAGTGAGAAAGAGAACTAGAAGTATCCAGATAATAAGTCATATACAAGGAGAATTAAAAATAGTACTTAACTTCTCATAAATGACCCCAGAAGCGAAGAAAACAGTGCTTCCAAGGGAAATAATTTGCAACCTGAATTTCGTATAGCCATATTACAAAACCAGAGTGAGGTTTAAAAGAAAAAAAGGGGGGGGCTCAAAAATGTCTCTCCATACACCTTTACTTAGAAACCAAAAGAGGTATGTCACCAAACCAGTAGGAGCACAGAGACATAGACAGACCGCCCAGGAAAAATCTAAAGAAAGCCCTGTCGCTACTGGGGCAAAAGGGCTTCAAGGAGGAAAAGCCCAGCTAGATGATGTAAACATCTGAGCATGAAAAGCCAGTAACCGGTTGTGAAAGCGCTAACAGGAGAGAAGTGGACAGCTACGTAGAAAATAAGGTGAGTAAAGCAAATGTCAAACAAAAAAGTATTATCAACTTCAGAAAAAAACCAAAAAGTAATACCAGGGAAGAAATAAACCCATACGTTTGGCCTTGAAATGGATAATTATGTAAACATAATAATCCATCAATACTGATTTAACTAAAAAACTACTCTGAAAATAGGAAAGAATAGGAGCAAATAACAGACATTTTTATCTCAGACAATAGCAAGTCAACATATGATTTCTAGAACTGATAACTCAAAACTCAGTACCTTATTTTCATAGGCAGCAATAAATACTTTGATGCTGTAACCGAAAACTTGGGCTAATGACTCTTCTCTGACTTCTGACTTCTGTGGAAGCTTTCCCAGCTCCCCAGAGGATCTCAGGACGCATAACAGCTCAAAGTAAAGGGTACGGACTCAGACTCTGCCACTTGTTATCACCAGCGCGAATTTGGACAGGTTAACGTACCACTCTGCCTCAGTATCCCCATTTGTAAAATAAAAGCAAGATGGCACCTACCTACTAGGATGATGGTGAGAATTAAATCATGTTTGTAAAGCATGTAGCATTCTGCCTGACGCCTGATAAGCATTCATGACGTTTAAGGGTCCTTTATGATTCTACATGGACACGCCACCCTGCCACTTTTCAATGTCCTTCCAGAAAGATCATTCTGATAGAGTTACAGGAGAAGGACATGGGATAAAAATTCAACCCCTAGCCCTCCCTGGTGGCGCAGCGGGTTAAAGCACAGCACTGAGAAGCTAAAGCCACTTCCGCATGAGTTCGATCCCCGCCTGCCCCGGAGGTGACTACAGGGCACAGCAGACCTCTCCTGACCTGCCCGCTGCTCCCCTTAGCAGTGTACTTCATTGATCTGCCTGTTCTGCTCCCCACTCTGTCTCTGGGGAAGCCTCTCACTGCCCCTGAGCCTCTGGCCTGTACCCCAGTTCTGTATGCGCAAAAAATAAATCTTTAAAAAAAAAATTCAATCCCTGAGCCTCAAGGTATAATAGCTGGGTCATCAATGCAAAGCTACCCAAGCGTGGTCTCTTCTTCCATCCATGTGTCTTCTGCTTGGGACAAGAACAAAGACAACTGTGGGTGACAGTGCAGGAGCCGTTCATCAGGTGCCTGAAACCAGACAGACCCGGGCGGAGCTCTGGCCTCCCGTCTGTTAACCAAGCAAGCCCAGGCTCAGCTCTCAAAGCCCCGGCGGGGCTGTGTCCCACACAAATCCGTTCGCTGGGGTCCTGATGTCAGTCCAGTGGTGACGCGCAGAGAGGGTCTTAAAGAGTAGCGAGGTCACATGGGCAGACTCTCATCCGACGTGAGTGGCGTCCCGGCCACACGAGACGGGACACAGACGGACGCAGAGGGAAGACCGTGCGCGCATGGACGCGCGGAAAAGGCGAGGGCAGGCGCCCAGGGGGCAGCCTCGGAGCCGGGCAGCACCTCCTCTGGCTTCGGCTCCGGCAGGAGGGGGACACCTACTTGTGCCCTAAGCCACCCAGCCCGTGGGGCTTTGTCAAGGCCGCCCTGGGAGGCCAATGCAAAGTCCCCAAAAGGCAAAATAAGAATACACATCCCTCGTGAGGTAATGGTGAGGATTAAACTGTGCAGGGCAGCACTCGCCATCGCGCTGGGCACTTGCTGTATGTTCCACAACAGCGGCTGGTGCGATCCTGTTTGACTGTGGCTGCTGACGCACCATCACCCTGGTCCTCCCACAGCGACAGAAGAAAGAAGAGAAGCCGAGCGACCACTAGCCAGAATTAGCAAAGTACATAATGGCCTCACAATTCATTTTCATGCCTTCAGTCCCTCCCTCTTCCATCTACCGCACAATACTGCCAGAACATTCTTCTGGACTGAAAACCCGACTGCAATAGCCAGTAGCCATAGATGGCCGCAAGCATACGAGCAAGCGTGCCTTCCCTCGGAGAGGGGCCCCCGGCGCCCGGCCCCCGCCCTGTGCTCGGGGCCGTGCCTGTGCCCACTGGGACCAGGATGTCCAGTGCCCAGCGCAGGCACCAGCTGGAGGGAGGTCAAGGAGAGGCCCGGAAGGAGCAGCCAGGGCAGATGCGCAGCCTCGGCCCCAGGCCAGTGGGGAGCCCGCCCGGAGTCCGGCCAGGCCACGGACGGTGAGGCCCGGTGAACGGCGCTGGCGAGCCGGCGCGTCTGGGGTGGTGTGGGAGCCGCAGAAGGCCCGGCCCCACCTGCAGCTCGGGGGTCCGCGGCCTTGGAGCTGGCTGGACAGCGTCGGGAGGTGGTGACAGCGGCTCCTCGAGGCTGGCTGGGAAGATGGGCGCTGGCGCCCCGAGACTCCTGGGGGGCAGCCGCCGCAGCTCCGCGCGGCCCTGCCCCCCGGCCGGGCAGCCACACAGGTCCCGCTGCCTGCACGCTCCTCCTTGGGCCCGGACTGTCCTTCCCTGACCTTGTCAGCCCCGAAAACCGCGTGTCCTCCGTGAGGCTTCTCAGGCTCCCTAGCGCAGTCCCGGCCCAGCTCTGCTTGCCTGGGGGAGGGGGGAGCCCCACTTCTGCACCGTCTGGCCCCAGCTAGACTCAGGCTCCTCCAGCTGTGCTTGACCCTTCCCTCCAGCGTCCGGCTCTGCGCACCTTGCCCTCCGGCCCGAGCAGTCCCGCTGAGCCTGCCCTGGTGAGGGCGTTTCTGTCTTGGCTGCATCCGTGCTGCGCCCTCCGGGCCCGACAGGCGCCCGGGGCTCTGAGAGCTCGCTGGTGGCCGGAACTCGACGACTCGCCCTCCGCGCCCCAGGTTCGTGCTGGCCGCGGGAGGCTGGGCGGGGGGCTGCGGCCCTTGAGGCTGCAAGGCCCACTCGGCTGTAACCCCAAGATGGCTGTGTCAGTCGGGTCACAGGGCAGCAGGAGGCCTCTGTGCAGCCTGTGAAGCCGCCCCTCTGTCTCCCAGGCCACCCCCCAGGATCCTCAGCCTCCCCGCTGGCAGGCCTCTGCTGCCGCCCAAGGCAGCCAGCGCAGCTCGCCCCGCTCCTCTGGGGCCTGAGCGCCTGGTTTCTAGTGGACTTCCAGAGGACGGGGCAGTGGTGTCAAGCTCAGCTGGGGCATCGGATGGCCTGGGGGTGGGTCACTAGGCCGGTGGCCCTTGGTGTGCAGTGGGATGTCTGCCCCTCGCCGGCGGCGGGCTAGTGTGAGTGCCTGGCACAGGTTCTTCTCCGGACTCAGGGGCCGGTGAAATCCTGGGGCCCCGGCTGCAGGGCGCACGCAGGGAGTGCTGGCGGCTAGGGGCCGCTAAGGAGCGCGGGGTCACCTGACTCCAGGGCCCCGGAGGACGCTGGTGGCTCGCCCACACTGCACAGCTGTCACCGTG
>NW_004567134.1:16761653-16763807 GCF_000260355.1 Condylura cristata | reverse complement strand
GGTTTGGGCGTTTAGGGATTTGGGGGTGGGGGCTTGATGTGGTGAAACACTTAACTTGAGGTCCAGGGCTGCCCTGTTGCACAGCAGTCTCCGGAGCATAATCATCTTGCGTAACTGGAACGTTGTTCTAACCGCGACCCTACACCTGCTGGCTTGCCCACCCTTCCCGGTGTTCACTACCCCCGAGTGTTTATCACACGGCCGTCCCAGGATGTGCATCAAAGGTGGCTGCGTCCACCAAGCAGTGGGCAGCCAGACCGCGCGGCTCACTGTGCTGATCCCCAACGCTGCACCAACTGGAAAAGTCTGCACAATGGCGGGGGCAGGTCACTGACCTGAGAAACGCCCCTACCTCGTCCACCCGCCCCCCACGCTCCTCCCCGATGCTGGGCTGCGACTCCGGCCTCTGTCCGCCTGCGGGCTGAGCCCAAGCGAGTGCAGACAAGGGCACCAGTCTGGGAGCACCAGCGGCGGACCCACGTCCTCGCACAGCTTTCCAGCCTGGCGGGAAACGGAGACACAGCACATGCCTGGGAGAGGGGTGTGCGCCATGGGGAAACTGGGGGCCACCGAGCTGCTCCTGGTCTGGAAGAGGCCACGCTGCCCTGTCCCAGCACCGGGGCGCCCTTCACAGGCCTGTTTGTGGGTTCCAGCGTCTGAATTAGCGCCGAGTCCTAAGGAGGGCCTGTGCCCTCATCGGCTTCAGCCCAGCAGAGGGGCTGGGGCCCGCGGCCGCTCGGTCAGCCTCTGCCCAGAGACGGCCCTCCTCTCCCACGCCCGTCCTGGTCCCGTCCACCGGCCCACAGAAGCCACAAACACGTCAACCGTTCTCAGTGTAGCAGAGAAAAGATGCGGAGGGAAGAGCGCTTTCAGGCCCTATTGCGCCGAGTCCCAGCTTCACCCCGGGTCTGCACCAGTGGGAGGGCCGCAGCTTGGCACCGAGGTGACTGGCACCGGCTCGGCACCCTGGGCCCCTGCCCCGCGGGTCCTGCGGCCCCTGGCTCTTTCCTCCAAGCGTCAGTGAGTGTCCAGCGAAGACCAGACTCAACCTGCCTTCAGGCTTCTCCGCTTCTCACATTCCTTCGTGCCTGGGAGGACTCTCTGGGAGCCACCTGCTCGCCCGCGCTGGCCCGGGTTTCCCACCTCCGCTCCTCGCCCCTTGCTCCTGCAGAAGCTCGGAAGGGCGCGGAGACCTCAGCGCGGCCACGGGGTGGAGCCGCCTCAGGACGCTGGGCCCGGGTGCGGGGCTGAGCGCGCACGGCCCTCCCCGGCTCCTCAAAGCGGCTGCGAGCAGATGCTCCCGGATGCGACACGGACGAGTGTTCCCTGCGGTCCGCACCTGGCGCAGGGCCAGCACGCTGCGCTCAGCGGACGTTTACTGAGTCAGTGTGGTGTTGGGTGTTGGGTGATTCCTCTCTTACCTGCAGCAAAGCGGAGGGGCTTGCCCGAGGCCCCACCTGGTCTCAGCGAAAGCGCGCGGGCTCCAGGCCATGTCCCTCTGTGCCGCAGCACCGCCTGCCCCCCCCCGCCCCCCACGGAGCACCCAACATCGCCAGCAGCCAGGCAGGCTCCTCCCCTGCAGGTCAGCCTCACGCACTCATGCGGTATTTGCTTTTCTGTGCCCATGCATGCACGTATTTGCTCGGCGACTTTCTGGGTACAGCACAGTGGGACGCAGACTAGCAGCCCCCCGCCCCCGTGGGGTTCTGAGGCTGGGGCAGGGGCAGCCACTAACCAGGACCAGTGTGAAGTGTGGCCGCGGCGGGGCACCTTCCAGAGCTGTCTCTGGGGTGCCGAGGGCCGGAGTGGGGAGAAGCCCTCACGGCCGCCGCAGCCAGGGCCCCAACTGCTCGGGGGGCTTAGCCCGGACACGGCAGCGGGTCCAGGGCCCGCCATGCTGGGAGTGGAAGTCACTTAGGAGGTGATGGGGCGGCCTGCACCCGGGTGACTCGGGGGCGCAGCGAGGGGCCTGGCGGCGGCCGGCCGTGGCCCTTAGCGCGTGGCTGCGACGTTTAAGGAGAAGGCTGGAAGGCGCCTTTGCGCGTTGGTTAGAGGCTCCCAGCAGAGCCCTGCAAAATGCACCTCGGTGATGACACCTGCCAGCGCCGCGCCCCAGAGAGATGACCCAGACAGGGCGTGGGCGGGTCGGAAGCC
>NW_004567134.1:16739595-16761298 GCF_000260355.1 Condylura cristata | reverse complement strand
GGAGCCGCAGCCCCCGAGCCGAGCAACCCCCGGATGAGGGGTGTCTGCACCTTCTAGAACATTCCCAAATGAATAATGGAATCACATCTTTTACGACGAAATGGAAATTAAACCGCCGAAACATACAGGGGCCCGGACGACGATTTTTTCCACTAGGCTGTTTTCAGGCCTTTTAAAAAGGGATGAGGTGCCGCCGGTCTGCACCTTTGGGGCGCGGGCTGAGTGAGAACCGGAACATGAGGGCGGACGTCAGCCACGTCTGCTCTCAGAGCCCCACTTCACCAGAGCCCAGAGCCGCCCAACTCCTCTCTGGTTACGCGGCTTCGCTCCGCCCGGTGTCTCGTGAAAGTGGGTCACCGGCTCGGGCCAAAACATTTGCGAATGTAGCTGTCCCGAGCGACTTTTAAAAGCCGGACTCAAGCGGAGGCGTCATTATCGTTGCCCACCTGAAGGAAGGCACCAGGTATGTCTGTCTGGAAGCCCATTCTCCGTGCAGTGTAAAACATTTTAAAGAAATGTGATTTAATAATGGCCCTGTCTGTCCCTTACCTCCTCCCAGCTAAGCATCTTAAGGCCGAAGAAAAGGCTGGAGGAAGGCTTTCTGCTGTTTTGAAGCCTGAGAAACTGGGACTTGCCTACATTTCAAAGCACAAAGCTCTATTATTGGAGAGAAGGGGCCAGGGAGGGTGAGGGATTCAATTCTGTCAGCCGCTGCGGATTTCTTCCCTTCTCCTGCCAAATCGAGGCTCGGGAGGTCCCAAGTGGGCCGCAGCAGGGCCGTCCTCTGTGAAAAAGTGAAAGCAGTCGAGGGAAAAGAAGGAGCAGCCGCCAGGAGGGCCGGGGGCATGGGTGTGAGTGACCCGCGGCCTGGGGGCATCCCTGTGAGTGACCCGCGAAAGGGGCCTTTGCCCAGATGCCGGGAAGGGCCGTTCCCCTGGGTAAATTCCATCTGTGTGCTATCATTTCCTGACCCAGAAACAGAAGTGTCTGGGCCATAAATTTCCCGAGGGCCTTGCTGGCCACAGAAATCACTCCCTCTGAAGTTCACCAGCTCCTTGCCGGCCGGGCAAAGGTGTCAGGGGTGTTTGCTGTGACCCCCGCATCGATTTTCTTAGGGTATCCTCATCTCCTGATTTTCCATCCAGGAACTGGGAGCTGCCTAAGGTGACATGCAACTGGGATGGTTATGAGGAAAAATCGGGGGAACCACGGCCATCGTCCGGGGCTCATAGGCGAAACTTAGTGTCTGGCCGGCCAACACTCGTCAAGAGTCCCTCGGTCACTCGCCAGCTCGAGTAATTCTGAGACACTGGGCCAGGTGTAGGAAGAGGAGAAAACAGAGATGCTGTCAGCAGGGTTTTCAGACGTAGCATGCAGCAGACTGACCCAGAGCGTCCCCGAGTGAGGCGGGACCTGAGAAGCCGGATGTGAGAGGCTGCCCGGCCTAGGACAGCTGACCGATCCAGGGCTCGGTGATGCCTGGGCCCAGGCTCAGGAGACATCTGGAGCTACCTGCAGGCACAGGCCTCGGGCCTTCCGCGGCAGTGAGTGGCTCCGTTTGCCCTCGGCCAGACACGAGTGCAGCACGCTTGTAACTCAGCTCTGCTTGGTCTGTATTTGACCAGCATGGCGGTGGCAAATGCGAAGCCTGCATTCCACTTTTGGGGAGCGCCTCTAAGTTCTGAGGGCTTCTGGGACCCCCCTCGGGGGCCCACGGTCATTCAGCTCCTTGCTATCTTCTACCCAGGCGGCTGCCAGGTGAAGTGGCCATTGCCTTGTCTGACCCAAGGCTGCAGCCTCCCTGACCGCACTGACATGTCCCTGCTCCGGGGCTGCAGGGCCCCTTCCCAGCCCAGCGCCGTTTCTGGGCCACACTGTGGAGCCAGCACTTGCAGCTGCTACCCAGCCAGGCCCTTTCTCTTCCCCAGGCCTCTGTCCAGAACGCAGGGCACAGAGCCACTCTCTGGGGCCTGCTGCTACTTTTATCTTACGCCCCCTCCCCCGCCCCACCTCCCCTCCTCTCTAAAACAGCGGGATCTTGGATCTTCGTTAGTCTGAGGGGGAATCTCTCTCGGTGCAAAGCCCTCGCTCTCACTCTTAGCATACTCTGTGCTCTCAATGTTCCCCTCAGAACACGAGTTTATTAAAACACAGCCAGAAAGAGTCCTGTTTGCTTGTCTGCTGACATTCCCTCCCGAGTCACAGAGCACAGCAGGGCGGAGCTGCTTGAACCCGGAGAAAGTAGTCAATTTTAAATACAAACACACACGCACATGAGCACTTCAGAATCGTTGTTGTTACCTTACAACAGCTGCATTCCTCGGACTAGGTGTTAGCCTGCCCATTTTACAGATGAGACAGTTGGGCCTCAGAGAGACTAAAAAGTCCAGCCAACAGACACATGCCAGGTTTTGAGCTTAGGGCACCTGGTTCTGAATCCAAGGATAATTCCACTGTACCCCAGCTTGGCCTCCGACAGAAGAAAGGGGGAGGACGACCTGTCAAGGGGGAGGCTCAGCAACGGGCTGACCACTGGGTCTGAAATAGGAAATTAGTGGCCCAAGAGACACTGTCAAGCCAAGAGACGGGTAACGAGGGAGTAATAAAACAGACCTAGAGACAGGATGCTAGAGAAGTGAGGAGTTGACGGGTCTATACACCCCGGAAGCTAGGAAGGTAGGAAGCCCGAGTCCAGCCCGCAGGCCAAGGAGTCACCTCTCCTGGCTATGACTGGCAGGTTCGGCAGCCAGGAAATGATGACCAAAACCTAAGTGCTCTGGAAGCCTCAGACCCCAGGCGGGACTCAGAACGCAGGTGCGGCTGTGCTGGAGAGAAGAAACACAGAGGTCACCACGTCCGTCAAGGCGCCGCGGTCAGGAGTGGACAGCCGTCCTCCTGGACGGCTCCAGGTCCAGGAGTTGAAGGAACACGCCCCCAGAGTGAGGCCGCAGTTGGCCAGGCAGGAGTGGCCAGGCCGGCGGCGAGAGCAGAGATGAGAGCCCGCAGGCCCAGGGGCGTGTCTCCGCACAGGGCCTGACGTGGCGCTGGCTCCTGCCCTGGGGAACCGACCCCCACGCCCCGCGCCCAGGCGCCAGCGGCCCTGACTGCCTGCGGCCAGCCGGGTCGGGCTCCGTGTCACATGACTGGCTCGGGGGGCACAGCTGTGTCTCCCCCATGTTCACCTATTGGAACCCTCAGAGCTTATGGCTTCAGCAGGTGGGTCCTTTCGGGGCTCCTTATGAGGTCATGACAGCAGTGCCTTCGTGAATGGAAACGGGCCTCGAGATCCCTTGCCCCTTCCGCCGGGTGAGGACACGGGAGAAGATGCCGTCATGAGCCACCCGACTCTGCGGCCAGCACGATCACACACTTCTAGATGCTGGGCTGTGAGAAATAAATTTCTGTCGCTTCTGCACGTTTTTGTGTATGACAACCTGAAGTAAGACCAGTGGCAGCCGGGCACTTTTCTAGAACTATGCAAAAGAGGCAGCTTGGGTTACTGGACTTGCCAAGCCAGTGTCCCCACCACAAGCATGGAGCTGTCCATCTGGACCACCTCCTGGGCAGAGCCTGCCCGAGAATCAAGCCAACAGAGAAGGCAAAATGGGCTAAGTCACCACGAGGAAGAGCCTGACTCCAGAGAACGTGCTTTGGGGCCTGGAGCCAATCATGGCAGATGCGCCCCCTTGAACTTCTCCATTAAGTGAACCAATAAGTTGGCTTTTGGGGTCACCTGTCGCTTTCTGAAAGTCCTTGTCAGTTCATTGTGCATAAAAACGCCCTGAACAACAGACACGTGGACAGAAGCGGTGAAGGCCAGGTACCGGGCAGCTAGGTGAAGGCCTAGCTGTGCCTTCTCTACGTTGCTGCTGCCAGCGGGGCCCGCCGGACAGTCACGGCTAAGGGAAGTTGTCTTTAAGACGCCACGAAGGGCAGAGAGGCCGGGGTGTGGTCTGCAGGGCTCCCCACATGCTAGCTCCCAAGTGACCCACAAAAGAGCGTGTCATTCCAGCACTTAAATACCCATAGCCCCCCACGGGGTCCTCACAAAGCATGTCGCCCAAACAAGGGCTGTCCGATATGTGCTAACAGCCAGTGGGTGGCTCTAAAATGCACCCACAAATTATGTGACGCTCCTTCCTTTGAAAGGGGGCGTGTACTTCCCTGACCCTCAAAAATGGGTCAGACTCGGTGACGCGTGCTGAAGAAATCCAATGCTCCGCGACCTCCACCCGCCTGGCTCTTGCCCTTGGATTCCGGCCCTTGGTCCCGAGGCCGCACATCCTGAGATGTCCGAGCCCCGAGGGAGGCAGTCAGACCTCAGCCCAGAGGAGCCACCACCAACAGCCAGAATCGCCCACACAAGCGGCCGCGCCAGCCCCAGCTTCGACACCGACATTTAGCGCGTCCCCAGGCATGGAAGGGCTTGGCCCTGCCGTGCCTGCCATCTTGACCATGGAAACTGTGAAAGACCCTAAGTGCTTTTTACTGTTTTCAAGCCATTATAACTGAGAGACGTTCAGTACACACCTGTCTGTCTAGCTCTGGCGGATAACTAGTACAAAATGCCAAATGATGAATAGCTCTGGTGCAACTCCAACTTGGACTCGTCTGGGGAAAGCTGCCCCAGGCCAAGCAAAAAAGAGAAGCTGGAACTGAATTAGCGACATCTGTCACACGCACAGAAATGGGAAATAACAGCACTTGTGTTTTTAGTTGCCAACTCTGGTGTAAGGCCGTGGACTACAGACGCAGATAAAAATGTTTCGGTTGTTTCAAGTCGGCCCGGGGAACCTTCCAGATGCGTGGGGCGACGGGAGTGAGCCTGGGCAAAACCAGCAGAAGAACCACCCAGAAACCCCTGACAGAAAGTGAAAAGCAACGTAATGCCGCTGGGCGGGGGTGGGGGGTGGGGGGGGTGGACTTGTCTCACCACGTGGCCTAACCGCGCCGCTCAGGTTTTCAAAGCAGAGAGAAGCTCTCCAGGGAGCAGGCGCCGAGCCTCCGGCGAGGCCACCGAGAAGCAGCAAGCCGCGCCCCGGACAGCAGTCCTGCCCGTGAAGTGCTCCCGTGTTTCTTCTCCTCACCTACAGATGAAGCCCAAGCTCCCGGCCCAGGAGTGGTGGCGGCTCTCAGGCTGCCTTCCACACGGACCCACGGCTTCTTCTCTGATCGGAACTGTGCCCGACCGATCGGACGCCAGCAGCAAGGCCGCCCAGGGAGCCCGTCCTACAGGCGAGGCCTGGGCTGCCCGGGACGTGTGTGCTGAGACCAAGCAAGTCCCCCTTGCTTTTCCAGCACGTTAGGCTTTTCTCCCAAGGTTTACTGAGTCATGAAGCATCTGAACTGTGGCAGACTGAGCTTCAATTAAAGACAGAAGCAAGGGTCAGCTACCTACGGCCAAATGCCTCTTCCATAACGACAGGCTCGAGAGCGAAAGGAATTTGTGCAGAGAACGTGACGACTCCCCGGGGCTGTCGTTTTTACTCAGACATAAACGGCTACACGCCAGAAAATCGCCTTGGTGCAAAACAGGACGTGAGCCCCCCACGATAGCAGACGACGCTCCGTGGGGGGGCAGTTCCCTCTCCAAACCGGCCGCACCATCCGGGGAAGGGGTCCGCCTCTTGACTCACTTCTGTAGACTGACTTAGCCTTACTTGCACGTTACAAAACGCCATTGTGTGATTGCGGAGTGGTGGAGTTCTGAAGGGGAACCACAGTCTCCTTTTCAAAACGCTTTCTAACACCCTGAGCTAAGAGACAAGCGAAAGCGATAAGGAGGAGCCGCACGCGCGGTGAACGCCACACCGCCAGCCAGAGGGGGCCCGTGGTGACCCCCTTTCCAGAGGGGCACCTGGCGCAAGAAACGAGATGATCTCGGGCTCCTTCACAGCTGGTCACGCCGAAGCCCCGGCAGCCTGGAAGCGCTTTCTCCTTCCTCTCCAGCTCTCACATTTCTTGGCCCTTTCTCTTTGCTGATTTCCATCACTTGGCCCCTTCTGATCCCTCTTTTCCTGGAACCGCTTCTCTGTCTGACCTGATACTCAGAGAGTATGACGGCGCCTCACATGACAGCCCGCATTTCGCTGGCCTTAGCACAAAGGGCGAATTCTCTCTGAGAACAGGGTCCGGTTACCTGCAACTTCCCACGTGCTCGTTTTCTCAGACACAAGTCTGTCTCTCTCCCTCCCTTTCTCGCTCCCCCGCCCCTCCCCACCTGATCTGTGATAAAAGAGCGAGATTGTACTTGGCTCACGTTCCGGGGAGCGAAAGCAGGCTTAGTCACAAGCCACTCCACAATGGCGGCTGCATCCTCTCCCCGAGTGGTAGCAGAAGTTCGAACGCACAGGCAGGGGAAATGAAACCCAAACCAGCAGTTACAGTGGGGTTGAGATCCGCAGGAGGCTTGGGCCTGTGCGGCGAGAGCAGATGGGCGAGACCACAGTGACCTACTGCCAGAACCGGGCCTTGCAGTCGGGTGTGAGGCGCCAGTAAAATAAAAACAGGAACCCAAAGCCCATGGAAGAGCCCCTTCCCCGGCAACCGTCCCGACCCGCCCTCCGGAGCGTCTCAACAGCTGCCCCGGAGCAATAAACTCTCCCCTTCAGCCTTTCTGTCTGCTATCACAGACATCGGGACAAGACCAGGCCCTGCCGTCGGCCTGGGGAGGCTGCAGAGGTTCAAAAGCAAAGAAGAACGCACTTGACGGCGGCCTGGCAAACATCACTGAGGCCAGGAGAGAAGCTCCGGGGCCTGGGGCGTCGGCCCCCCTCTTCAGCGCGGGTGTAGTAGTGTCGATACCGCCAAGGCCCGCTTCACAGGCTGATGCCATGGGGACAAGAGAACAGACTGTGCTGCGTTTGGGCGGCTGATTCCAGTCCATTCGCTCACACGTGCTCTGCTCCCATCTTGGGGGTCCTGTGACTGACTGGAGATCACAGGGAAAGCTGCAAACCCCGAAACCGCAGGTGTCAGACCTCAGAGGGCAGCTGGAATTATCCAGTGCAGGGCGGAAGCAGTGGGAGGGGGGAAGAGGCATGGGGATGCCCCAGGGCGGGACCGTGACACCACAGGCCTCTCCTGCCAGCCCTCTGCACACTCGAGGCGCCTTGCAGTGTGTTCCCCACACACTGGACCCCTCCACAAATACAATGCCCCCGGCTAACGTGGAGGGCATGGCCTGGCGGCAGGTGCCAAGCAGGGAGAGATACCCGCCGATCGCCCAGCCTGAAAGGGCTAAAGCAGTGGGGAGGGGCAGCTCTCCTGCCGCCTGGGTGACGCGCGGGACGTCCCTTGGCTCTCTAGGCCTGTTTCCTCATCCGCAAACTGGAGACTGAACCCGGCTGGCCTAGCAAGGTCTGTCCGAAGGCCACAGAGGGGCGAAGCAGACCTTGGGGACTCTGCCGGTGGCGCCAGTGAGCTGTTGCTGCACAACAATCCACCCGCAGCTCACGGCTCGAAGCTTACACCAAGAGTACCGTGAACATACGTCATAAATGTCCGCAGGAAACTTTCCCGGGACGCCCCCCCGCCCCCGGCCTAGCAGGCAGGAGAGCAAAGGTGTCTGCAGAGACCTGAGGTCCAAGCAGGCTCTGCCCTGTTCCGTGAAACAGCTACGCAAAACTCTTCTGCCCACGGGTTAAACCAGCCTTTCAACCCACACCCCCACACACAACCCAGGAGTCAGTTAAACGAGATTAAGGCGACGAGTCGCCGGCACTTGCCGTCCGTCCACGAGGCCTCGGAGAGCACGTGACTAACCGGCACTGCCTGCCGCTACATGGGCGCCCAGATCTCCAGGTCAACACTTGGGACCGAAAGTCACACGCCTCCCCTCCCCCAAGCATAATGACATTTTGACCTCACTGACTCACTCCTCTACTGACAGACCGATTCCAACCTGACGCAGGCCGTTCTCACAGGAAACTCGCCCGACTGGGGCGGAGTTCTCAGCCCGCCACTGAGGAGCTCCCTGGCCGGGTCCTGCTGTACCTGCAGGCTACCGCACTCTCCACTGCTCCCTGAAGGGGGGGTCCCCCGCTGGTCCTGCCTGAACTCACCCTTGCACTACACGCACCTGGAAGGCAGGGCTCACTCCCAGAGGGCAGGCCGGCTTCCACTGGGTGACCGCCAAGCAGTGCCAGGCAGGATCCTGGCCCCCTTCTGCCCACACACCTTTCTGGAAAACTCAAGATTTGTCTGTGTGTGTGTGAATGTGTACGGCTAAGTTCCGATGCTTAAACAGCACTGCCTTTTTGTGGAAAGCTGTGTGACCTAGAACACCTGCATGGCTGGATCTGGGGTCTGGCCCACCTAGTGCCGACCTCCAGGGAAGGGATGTTTTCCACTTGTCCTTTACTTCCTGCCCTTTCCCAAGCCCCAGGATACAAAGCAGGCCCGCTGGGTGCCGTTCCTTAGTCCCTCATCTTGGCCCGCGGTGCTCCGGGTGTGGCATGGCCAGGGTCAGCAGCGTGTGGAAATGCATGGTCATTGTGGTCCTGGGCGCCCCCCGGCCCCCAAGTTTTGATTCAGACCCTGGGAGTGGGCCCGGCAGTCTGCTCGGAAAAGCCTACAGGGGGCGCTGTTGTTCCCAGGAGAAGCTCGGCTCACACCCTGGGGAGAGGAAGATGGGTGAGAGCAAGCTAGAGAAATTTTCTCCCTGGGCACCACCAGGCCAGTCAGTCACAGGCTTCCTTTTTTTTAAGATTTATTTGTTTATGCACACAAGAACAGGGGTACAGGCCAGAGGTGTAGGGGGGTAAGCGGTTCACCAGAGACAAGAGTGGGGAGCAGGATAGGCAGGTGGACTGAAACACACTGCCGAGGGGAGCAGCGGGGGACAGGAGCGGTCTGCCGCGCCATGTGGGCCACTTCCCTGGCCGGGGGTCGAACTTGTGCTGCAGCGGCTCAGGCTAGTTTCACAGTGCCACGCTTCACCCACTGTGCCACCAGGGAGGGCCCGAGCTTCCATTGTTAACCAGAGAGCTCACAAGAAGCCAGACTGTGTGACACAGATCCAAAGGGCCGCGGGGGCGGGAGCGAGGCGCCCTCTGGTCGGGAAGACTCCCCCCACCCGGTCCTCCAACTCTGCTGTGCCCGAGAAGCCACCGGCTCCCCGCCCCCTTCCTCCCCACCCCCAGATTCTGACTTAATGGCCGCAAGTGACTCTACTTTATAATCGTGGGAATTCCCTCGGGCCTGGAAACTGGGACACAGAGAAACAGGTGGCTGGAAAAGTCCTGGTTGGGGGGGGCACTGGGAAGACTGGGCAAGTCTCACTTTTTTATCTACTATCTCTATGGGGAACTTCCTCCAGGTCCTCCTTGCTTGGAATTCCAGCAGCTTCCACATTCCACTCTGCAGAACACAAAGCCTGGAATGAATGCAATTCAGTGCTTTTTAGACTTCTCTGTAGAAAGTGTATTTCGAAGAAGGGAAAGAGGGGAAGAGGTGGGTAGAGTGTGAACATGGGAAAAAGAGGGGTCAAGTGCTCAGAACACAAGAAACCGCTTGGAAAGGGCCGGAGATGACTGGCAAGGGGTATTTAGAAACAATGGTGGACAAACTTCCCTGAAGCAGCAGGTGTGTGCAGCAGGTTGGATAAGCTCAAACAGCAGGAGAGTGTTTAACCAGCCTTGAGAAGCCGGCAGTCAGGGGTCTCCAGAGAAAGGAACCAGCGGGCGATACACAGGGCCCGAAGCAGGCAGAGATGGACAGATGGACGAGCTGGCTTGTAAAAAGAGCCACTTGCAAGGAACTGAGCACACCGTCTGGAACTCACGACGGCAGAGATCTGCGGACTAAGTGTGCAAGCTGAGGCCCGGGAGACCCGCCGGTGCAGAGGCAGGACCTGGGGGCACGTGCCCAGGCCCCTTCAGCGAAACTGGCATTTACCTAGCGCCGCTGAGCGTGAGCCGCCGCACCTGTGACTCGTGCATGTGGCTGGTTTTCCTGCAACCCAGCTGAAGGGGCCTGGGCATGTCCTCCAGGTCCTGCCTCTTCCACGCGAGGATAACTGAGAACCGGCAGACACAGGAAACGCTCTTTGCCATCGCATTAGGTGCCTGCAAATAGTGTATAAATTTCCTTTTTTAAAAAAAATTAGTTGTGCACACAGAACTGGGGTACAGAGGTGCAGAGGTGGTGAGAGGATTCACCAGAGACAGAGCGGGGAGCAGGACAGACAGAGGGATGAAGTCCACTGCTGAGGGGAGCAGCGGGCAGGTCGGGGGAGGTCTGCCGCGCCGTGTGGTCACCTCCAGGGCGGGGATCAAACACGTGAAGTGGCTGTGTCTAGCTTCGTAGTGCTGTGCTTTAACCCGTTGTGCCACCAGGGAGGGCCCAAATTTCCCTTTTTATAAGATAAAATGACACGCACAAAGGATATTTCCATTTCTCAGAGTCTCTGCACCAGAAAGAGAGGCAATGCTGGTCACCTAACAGCCCACAGCATCGGCTGCCCGCCCCTCCCCGCCCACCCTCCAGCTCCCTGCCCCTTCCCTGCCGCGTCCCTCCGAGGTGAAGGTAAGCCTCAGTCGGCAGGACCCTGGCGTCTCTGTGAAAGTCCCCTTCACAAACATACAGCTGGAACTGGCTTTCTCCATACTCTTTTATCAGCTCCTTCACGAGCCCCTGAGGGAACCAGAAGGGCGAGAGAAAGGGACTCCTCCCCTACTCACCCTCCCGGCTCGGTGGCCACTGGGAACTGGCCTGAAAGCAGCCCTGGGTGGGCCGGGGTCGCCTCTATCACCATTCCCGGCTTATCAGGACCAGGAGAGAAACTGAGTCCACAGCCAGCCTCCAGGGCACAGTAGCCAAGCGAAAAGAGACAAGCTCCTTGAGAGCCACCAGAAAGCTTCAACAGTGACCGAAGCTCAGACCACTTGCCTGGAAAAGTTCCCGCTCCCCGCGCGGGGAGAGACCTACCAGCAAGGGGAGAGACCAGACTCTGGAATGATCCCTCGGCGAGTAGATGCTGCCTCGACCCTGTTACAGCCCGGCTCCTGCCCAGCACGCTACAGTGACCTCCACCAACGTGTGCAGGGCGTTTTGCGGCCATCTGGCCGCTCGCGGCCGCTGAAGGGCCTCAGCCAACTGCTCCCGTGAGGACAAGCAGCCCAGCGTCCTCAGACCGCCCGCTTTGGAGAAACAGCAGGCCGGAGACGGACACGCCCCGACCGTTTAATGCTGCCAACAAGCCCCACACCCCGGGAGGACCAAATAAGACAAACTTCAAGCCTAGGGGCTGCCCGCTGCAGCCTCGTTCCAGACGTACCCCAAAGGGCAGGGCCGGCTGGGTCCCCGCACCCCGGAAGGTCTTAGCACTAAGACCACAGGCCCTCCCGCCACACCCCTACTGCACAGCCGCTCGCTCGTACTCAGCCGGCACATGCTTGCCACAGGCCAGCGAGAGGAGCGGAGGCGGGAAGCCGCCAGCAGGGAGCCCCGAGCGCCCGCGCAGCACCGCTCGGGCCACACAGGTGACCTGTAGGGGCAACAGTGAAGACGCACTGCAGGGCCGAGGCCCACGCTGAGGAGCCCGCGGCCGAGCCGAGGCCGTGGCCCTGGCGCCGTGCTCCCTGCCTGGGGCCGGCTCCGCACCTGCCGCGTCTCTCCGGCTCCATGGGTTTCGTTTGCGGGTTGCGTCTGGCGCCGCCCTCCGAAGAGCTCGCCACCTCCCTGTCTCCCCTTCCCCCTCGAGCTTCAGAGCAAAGCTGACAGAAAAGACGTCCACGAAGATGACGCTGCTCCTCCCTTCCGGAAGGCGCGCAGGCTTGACCGGCCTGGCCATGCCAAAGCTGGGCACGGCGATCTCGCGGGAGCCCGCAGCCCCCCCCGGCCGGGTTTTGTTGCTTGCTTCTGACAGGAAAATGAGCCGCCAGCCAGACGTGGCCCGTGTGCCCCAGAGCCCACGACAGGCCCTGGGGAGACCCAGGCCCGACGTCCTCGGCCCGCGCGAGGCATGGCCACACTCCTTGACACGAGAGGCCCGTGGAGCAGCCCTGAGGCCTGCTCACAGCTCGGCTGCCGCAACCTGTGAGCAGGCAGGCAGGGAGGCGGGAGCCGGCCGGGCGTGAGGCGGGAGCCGCGGAAAGACAAGTGCCGAGAATGAAGTCCGGGGGCGCCCTTCGCTGGCTTGGGCGACATGGCCAGACCACAGGAGGTGGCTGAACGGGCAGCAGCTCCCCACTCCCAGTCCAGACGCTCCGGCCGGCGTGAGGGCCAGGGCCTCCCTCGCTGCGCGGTAGCAGCACCTGGGCCGGCCCTCGGCCCAGAGCCTTGTCACAGCCCCATTTGGCCTTACGCGGCACCAAGAGACCTCCCAGCCCTAGCAGGGGCGGGGACACGACCGACCAGTGGGCGAGACCGCAGCCTGGCGTGGAGCGGATGGCCAAGAGCGCCCGGACTGACGGCCCCCAGTGGGTGTGACTCTCCCCACCGCCCACATGCGAGTGGCCTCCGGCTCAGAGAAAGAGAGGCCTGGGCACAGCGCAGAGAAGAGCGTCGCCAGCGCCCCAGAGCTCTGCTGGAGGACTCTCCCCGAAAGGCCAGGAGGAACACGTCTCCCCTCTACTCAAGGGCCTGTCCTCACAGGAGCGTGACTGTGGTGGGCGGGACGCGGCGGCCAGAGAGGTCAGCAGCGCCCAGGCTGGAGCCACGGGCAGCAGGGGCCGCGGCCGGGCACCACAGGGGCCGTGGCTCGGGGCTGACAGGCAGCAGCTTGGGAATCCTGGCCAGGGACGGCTGGTGCGGAGGGGAGCGAGGGGGCGGAGGCGGCGGAGGCTCCGCCCACGTGTGGAGACCCCACGCCAGCCTACGGGTCACGCGAGAGCAGTCTCCTGGGGAACAGACCGGACTCCGGAGCGCGGCTGGGGGCGGCTGGAACGGTCCCCCGGCACCCGCTGGCGCGGCCCACCCAGCCCTACCACGCACCAGGCACACGCCCAAGGCTCCTCGGAGGCCAGGGACGGGCTTTCCTCACCCACCGACGACAGCAGCTCTTGCTGAAGGCTGGGTGAAAAGTCGGGAAGAACCGAGGAAGGAGTCGGCTGGTAATTCATGAGAATGACCGTGGCTCCCGAAGTGTCTGTGCGCAGCAGCCCGGCCGGGCCGGGTCCAGCTCTACCGGGCCAAAGGTGGCGGGAACTACTGACCTGTCACCTGACACTGTTGGTTCCGTCCTTGAAACTGTCCCCTGCCCTGGCTCCTGCTTCCTTGAGCCCTCTGGCCACTTTCGGCCCGCCACAGCACATGCCCGCCAGGCGGTGCAGGCAGACAGGCACGACCAAGAAAGGGCAGCAAGGGCGTGCCTGCGCCAGTGGGGCCAGCCTGAGGCGCGGCCAGGGCACGCAGGAGAAACCCCAGGGGCTGGGGGCCCCCTGGCACGCTGGGCAGTAAGCTCAGAGACTGCCGCCCTGAAGCCGCTCCGCTGGCCACTCCTGCAGCTCCGGCCGCACCTGCCCACCGTGAGCGGCTGGCCCACACCCACCACCTCCTCCCGCCCAGAACTGCCACCGCTCCCGGGGCCCCCGCTTTCCCCTCGCCCAGTGGACTGGCTTAGGCAACCTCGGCCGCCCCAGTGGGGCAAGGGCCATTCTCGGTCTGTCGTGACTGACCAAACCAGACACACTTCCGCTCAGCACCTGTCCCGTTCAGTCCCGTACGCCCCCAGACTCCCCGTGCTCAAAACGGGATTCTCTCCTTCCACAGCCCACCCGCCTCCTATATTCTTTCTTGGCCACCTGGACCCCCACTCCTAGCCGAAACCCTCTCATCAGGGAAGGCGTGTTCTTTAAATGCATATTTGAAAGTACTAAGAATGGATGACTATTGTGGGCTCTTTCAAAAATCTGTTTCACTGCTGCCTGGAAGGATGGGGTGTTCCTCGAGCTCACAGGGCTGCGGTGTCCTCGTGCTCACAGGGCTGCGGTGTCCCCGTGCTCACAGGGCTGCGGTGTCCTTGGCCCTCCGTAATCCTCCCGCACCCCGCAGCCTTGGCCCTCTCTTGCGTGTTTCTCCTGAAAGACTGCAGAAGCTGCTCATCTAACCTCCCCAGTCCTGTTCTTCTACTGTTGCTGCCAAAGCAGTTTTCTCCACTTCAAGAATACTTAAATGCTAATTTTCTTACTACAGAAGTAATATATGTTTATTGTAGACATTTGGGCAAAGCCCCTACTATTACAGAGAGATGATCATTTTCTATGAATAAACATACATCTCCAGATGCTTTACATTATGCATTAGGCTTGCATTACACATGCTTTCTGTGCCTCACTTTTTACAATGAACGCAGTGGGAGGCTGTCTCCGTCAGTAAGTCTCTCTACTATCATCATCCACAGTGGAAATGCAGTTTTCTATCAGGTGACAATACCATCGCTGGTCTCATCAATTACCTACTCCTGGAACCTTCAGGATTTTTATAAAATTTCCTTAATATAAAAGCCATACTATTCAAAACATCTTTGAACATGCACCTTTGTTCATGTTCGTAATTATTTCTGCAGGAGTGGGACTGCCAGGCCGACAGGGATGCAAATCTCTGAGACTTTGAAGCTGCTGCCAAGTACTCCCTGGACAGGTTTTACCCATTCCACGTCCACCGGCAGGGGGAACATTTTAATGCAGAAGTCAGGTAATTACTCCAAGACTTGGAGGAGAACTGCAGGTTCAGAGGTCAAGAAAAGGCTCGGAGAGGACCATCCTGAGCATTAGTCAGAGTTTCCAAGCACAGCAAGGTCAACTGTGAAGAGAGAAAAACCTGCACGTTCTCTCAAGAAGTGAATGCCAGGTGAGGGCAGAGTCATTTCACATGACTAAGTCCTCGGCAGCTTTCTTTGTTAATTATTAAGTGTAATTAACTTTTACAGTCATCAAAAGCAAGTGCAGCATTTCAACTTGAAAATTTGGCTGCCTCCGAGCGCAGGGCGATGATGCCAATTTCCTGCCATACACAGGACGGTCAGTGCACGTTGCTGGAATTCCCACCGTCTTCAAGAGAAATGCTTCTTGTCGGGTTGGTTTTATTTTGTTTGGTTGGTTTTTTGGGGTTTTTTTGGATTTCATAGTATCTGAGTTTCAAGTATAATCTTTTCTAACATGCTATTTTGTGAATGTTGTTTTTCTGTTCTTGATCATTTTGTTCAGAAAAGCACACACTTCGTGATGGTGTAGTGTGGGAAAGCCACCCCGTTCCTTGCTAACTCACCGCTACCATCCAATTCCTTTCCCGGTAGAAGGGGTCTCTTATACCAACACACTCAGCATGCCTGAGAACCCACGGCCTGCTTGTCTCTGGAGGCCCTACCTATCCTCAGTCTCGGTTGGTTTACGAGGCTGATGAACGGTGCACGTGCCTGTCTGGAAGGTGAGCAGCTGTCTGCAGGGAAATGAGGAGAATGGCTGGAAGCGATTTTGAGAAAGGTGCCAGAGGCTCACAGGCTCACCCTCTGTCCTCCTAACTCTGTTTTCAAAACTTGGTCTTACACGACAGGTGCACAGATGTCGGACTCATCACTAAACCTGAACCGGCCGAGGAGTCTGAGCTCGCCACTGGCCTAACCCTGAACACCTTGCTCAGAGCTGAGCAGTGCTGATTCGCGCTTGCCCGGCTGCCCAGTCAGCGGCCTGCAGCATTATGGAACCCTGGCTTGGAGCTGAGGGGCGTCAGGAACGAGGAGCCAGAACTCCCTAGGTGTGTGCGAGCCCAGAAATGGAGACATGGTGGAACGAGTTCTGGTGACAGGCCCCGACACCCACGGAACGCGACACCCACGGAGATGGGGGTGTCATGGTATTAAAATGATGGGATTTACCTGCACAAGCAGCTTATGAGACAGGGCACGGGACTCTGATTTCCCCCAGCTCAGCTTGCATTTCAACACGGATTCCGTAATGTTAGCAGCCTGAGAAAGAACTGGCCCCCCGAGCCACAGTACATTTCCATTCCCGTATGGAGAAAAAGGAGAAGAGAGATGTGGCTAACTCCGTCCCTCTGGGTCCTGCTCACATCTCTGCTGCCCAAAGCTGCACCGTTACCCCCAGCAGACACCAGGAGCGTGGCGCGGCGGGCGGCTCCGACTCGGTGAGCCGCTGTTTCCGTGACCCAGGCCCTGGTCTAAGTGTGCAGGAGCAGAATTGCGTTTGCCTCCGTGGCAGAACATCTTGCTCTGCCCTAGGTCAGCTATGAGACACAATCGTTACATTTCAGCCAAGGACAAAACCCCAAAACCTTTTCTCTGCATGTCCTCTGAGGAAATGTGAAAAACATCTATGAAGGTCCCTGCCAAGCCACAACTCAGCGTTGGAGAGAAGATCCGATGACAGAAAAAGAGAAGAAAGGAACAAGTGGAAAGAAAAGGGAGAAAGTAAAAATAATAGAACATTTTAAATGTGAACGAGCTCACGTGTACTGGGCCACCGCAGGCTGCATCTACTGAACGTCAGCTACTCTGCGCGACACAGTTCCAAGCTCTACATGCACTATTAATTCACGTAACGTGCATTTATTGTACACCTGTGTGGCAGGCACTGGTCTCAGCAAAGAAGGTTCTGGAGCGTCGGAAAACTTCCTCCTTGTTCAAACTAGCACTTGAGTAGGGAGGCTCCTATTAATCATCGCCATAGGAGCGGATCCAGGAGAGGCATGGTGAGAAGGAAATGGAGATACAGACACAGAGGAAGACAGGATTCTGGAAAGGGGCTTTCGAGGAGGTGAAGGTTAAGGTGTCCGTCTCAGGGCTTAGAGATGCTACGTGCTAGAGGCATGTCTGCGTCCTGGCCTCACACCCTCCAGCAGAGAGGCTTTGGAAGTTTGACCAACTTAATGAAAAGACTGAATCATAAATGTGTGAAGAAATGTGCTCCTGTATTATTCAGATGTACATGGTGACTTAAAGGGGCTCACAAAAGCCTGAGTATCCCGGCAATATTCGGTTGTAATGAAGAGGTAAGACCCTTGTCACCGCAGCGTTCTTCATTGCGGTGTAACTAACCCAAACCTGGTGGTCTGACAACTTGTGATTCCTACATGTGGCCGGCAGGTCAGCTGCGGGCAGCTCGGCTCCTTTGGGGCTTTGCCAGGTGGCGAGCTCAGCCAGACTCTGCCCCCCATGCCCTTCTGCAGGGGTCTCCTGCAGAGTCCAGGCTGGGGTCCTCCAGAGGGTCACGAGAGGCTCAAGCGAGCAGAAGTAGCAGGAGCCAGGCGTCTTGTCAACCTCAGCCTGAAACTGGCCACCCCATACTGCCGCATTACTGAGCTGTCAGAGCAAGTCACAGGCCAGCTTGGACCCCGGGAAGGAAAACAGATTGCAGCTCCTGGTGCAAGGACTGCTCCCTGGCTGTGGAGGGAACAGCGGGCAGCCGTCTCTGCAGGCAGTCCTCCCACCTCATCTGCTACCTGCTGGAAACCATTTATTACCCGT
This sequence comes from Condylura cristata, assembly GCF_000260355.1. Taxonomy (NCBI): domain Eukaryota; kingdom Metazoa; phylum Chordata; class Mammalia; order Eulipotyphla; family Talpidae; genus Condylura; species Condylura cristata. The sequence continues at coordinate 16,743,873 of NW_004567134.1, read as the reverse complement.
GAAATGTCACAGCCACCTGTGAAAGTCACTGTTTGATCCCCACTTTCCAATAAAGGAAAATTCGCTCCTAGAAGGTTAAATGTCCCGCTGCAAGTGGATGGCAGCTCTAGGCCGACCTCACCCACCACGGACCCAAGTCGCGGTCACCGCTCACTCTGAGGATGACGGTGCGAGGGGCTTGAACCCCACGGCCCCCCTTCCTGAGGGAAGTGGGGGAGCAGAGGAGTTGAGCCTGGACTCTGGAGTCAAACCTCGGCTGGAATCTTGGCCCTCAGTCACACGAGTGTCAGCCCTGTGACTCGGCCAGTCAGCTTCCATTTTGTCTTCTGGAGAAGAGGACTGATGGCACTGCCTGCCTCTTGCGAGATAATGCAGTGAGGCAGGGCAGAGGTGCTCAGTAGCGCGCAGGCTTCAGCTCGCCTCCTGGCAGGGAGGCCCTGCGCCCAGCAAGCCTGCAGCCCTGAGACCTGGGCTCCAGGCCCTGGCGGACCGAGGATCCTGCGCCCGAGCGACACAATCACCATGTTCCTCTCTCCTTGCTCTGGCTCTGCCTCGCCCCTGGACCACAGCTGCTGGGAGTGACCACGACCCGAGAGCCTGGCCTCACCCCGAGACGGGGGCGCGTCCTTTACTGGCCACATCTCCTGCCAGTGCTGGTTAGCTCTGACTGCACAGGGAGCGCAGTCCTCAGAGCCCGCCATGAGCCCCTGTTTTACCTTTGCTACTTCCAGGAGGCTCGCCAAGCTCCCTCTCGACAGGAGGGGTGGCAGTTTCCCAGCAGAGGGCCCGCGGCTGCCTGCTCAGTCCGTCCCGCGGGCCGCGGCAGTGCAGACAGCGGCCGCTGGGCGGCGGGGGAGCCTCGCTGCCTGCTCGCTCGCGCCCTGCCGGCCGGGCGCCGCGCCCGAGCGGGGGTTGCCACTCCACTTGGGGTTCGCTCTCACGTACGTTCTTTTGAAAATTCACTGCGATGTCCCTAATTCCCGCGGACAGCTCTCGCAGGCGTCAGGCTGCCGGAGCGGCTTTACAGCCCGATGGGAAAAGCGAAATCACCTCAGCTCCTTCCGGGCGCGGCCCAAGCAGATTGTGTGATTGTGTTTGCCGTCGAGTTGTGAGCACCGATGGGCCAAAGGTCTGTGGGGTGCAGAATTCGCGGATTCCACGGCTGTGGCCTCAAGAGCAGGATTGCGGGCACACGGCGCGTTGCCCCACGAGAGCCCAAAAGGTTTCCTCCCGGAGATGGGGCATTCAGCCCGTCTCGAGTGGGAAGCAGCTACCCCAGCACCTCTTCTTTCAGTTCCGTTCCCACTGGGCTCCAACTAGCCAGGGGCATCCTCTTTTTTTTTCCTTTTAAGATTTACCAATGCATACAGAACTGGGGTGCAAGCCAGAGGTGCAGGGGCCGTGAGAGGCTTCACAGAGTGGGGAGCAGGACAGGCAGACTGACCAAATACACTGCTGCCGGGAGCAGCGGGCGGGTCAGAGAGGTCTGCTGCGCCCCGATCGAACTCGCACGGAGTCGGCAGCAGCTTGCAGTGCTGCTTCCGAAGCCGCTGCGCCACCACGAAGGCCCGGGCCTCCTCTTAACAAAACAGTCAGAAGGAACAAAGAAGGGAGAATAGAATGGCCAGGAGCGCTGGCAAAGCCGGCCTGCAGTGGGGCAGTCAGCAGCGCCATCTGCACAGACAGAGGAGCGTGTCTCAGGAGTCACTGAAATCTGCACGGGAGCGTTGACATGGAGGAGCTGCTGCACCAGGAGGCGAGCGGAAGGGGACTGGGCCGGCGGCAGGCTGGCGGCCACAAGGGTCTGCAGATCCCTACGCTAGAAAGGCCAGAAGTCGCACTCGCACGCATGCGACTCGGAGGGAATCCCCTGAACGGGAAGGCAGAAGTGGCTCGCGGTCCTGACTTCTGCAGGTGAGCAGACGAGGGCTGGGCACGGGAGCGGGGCCGCTGCGGTGCGGATCCGGATCGAGACTTGGACTCAGCCGTGAGCAAAGGCGGGGCAGACGGCTCTGCGGGAAGCGGCTCTCTGGGCTCCCGGGAGCAGTCACCACCGAGCCCGCAGCTCCCGCTGCTGCGCCGCATGTGAATACCAAGCGCGAGCCCTTGCGTGTTTACCTGGAGGCCACCTTAACAGAACCGTAACTGCCGGCCAGAAAGTAGAAGCAACAACAGCCCGTTGCCTAAGGAGCAAGTGTGTCCATTTTTACGGCCTTTGCAGCCTTCGCCCACGCTTGGGCATGCGGCCCAACAGAACACCAACACCCCAACCAGCAAGCCGGCCAGGTCGGGTCCTCGAACGCCCCGGTCTTCACCTTCTTTTAAAACCAATTCCCATCGATCAGCAACAACAGGTCATTCCTCAAAACACACCAGAACTGGACAAGTCCCACTGCACCCACCCCGCTACTCAACCCCCCTCGGAGTCCTCCCCTCACGTGGGCACTGCAGCTGCCTGGGAACTGCTGCCACCCACCCCAGCCTCCACATGGCATGGAAGTCACGTGGGCCGACGTGATGTACATGCCAGCTCGCCTCTGGCAGCCTCATTCGCTCCTTCCAGCCACACTGGCCTCCTGGGCCTCCCTAGGTCCTGCTGACCACGCTCCTGCTCAGCCTGGAATGTTCCCCCCACACCCGCGTGGCTGGCTCTCCCATTCCCTTGAAGCCCTGCCATCACCTCACCCGTGAGACCTGCCCCTGAACAGATGTTCCATGAATCCTGCTTACGTGATGGAGCCCACAACACACGACTAGCAGCTACGGCAGATTATTGCACTGGCTCCCCAAGGGTGCGAGATGGGAGATGATCTTAGATGGTACAGAAAGATGCATTAAGTGTCACTGAATAGGTGGATGGAGTCTTTTCCCTGCTTTAATCCCTCTCCTTATGTCAAGATCACAGCTGGAGCTATTTTGTTGCTAATCCGAGCTAGTTCATCCTTTTGAAGAATGGAGAACAGGGCCTCACATGCAGAGCCTGCAGAAAGACTTCTGTAGGGAGTAGCGTCTGGCTGGAATTTTAATAACCTTGTTTTAGTTTTTATTTTTAAGGACATAGCTCAACTATTGCCTGGCAACGTGTTGATACTCATTTATGTTTTCATACATTTTTCTAAGATTTTTATTTATTTATGCATACAAGAACTGGGCGACAGGACAGGTGCGGGGGTGGGGTGAGAGGATTCATCAGAGACAGAGTGGGGAGCAGAACAGGAGGGTCCACTGAAATAGGCTGCTGAGGGGCCTGCTGCACCAGGTGGGTCACCTTCTGGGCCGAGGATCAAACTCCAAACTCCGGCTGACAGCACTGAGACTTTAACCCCAGTGCCTCCAGCCTGTTAATATTTAAATATTGCAACAACTCTTGTGACAAAGCTATCATTTTGCAAATGAGGAAAAGGTGGACAAGGTTTCCTTTGAGCTAAATGTACAAAAAGTGAACCATTCACTTCCGTGTTTAGTATTCCCGCTGCTGCGTAATAATCTCATCAGCCTAAAATACCATATACCCTTTAGTAGCCCCTCAATCTCGTCACCCCTCATCTACTCTTCCGTCTCCAGTCACCCAGACTGGACATTTCACATGAACGGAATCCTGGCCATGGACTTGGGCGGCCTTTTTTTTTCTTTCACGTATGTTTTCAAACTTCATCCGTGTTGACGAGAGCCTCAGCATTTCACTTTCTTGTGACCAGATACTACCTTTAGTCTGGAAAAAACACCCCTGTCTAACTCTGGCCGACAGGTGGCCATTTAGATTATTTACACATTTTGGCTATTAAAATGCTGCTGCTCAAAAAATAAAATACAAAAATGCAGGCGCCACACAGGCTTGTCCGCACATGCTTCTCCCTGTGTGCCTCGGGGAACTGCAGAGCCAGAAGGCAGCCAGCGTGCAACCCTGCTTTTCGCTTTCTCCGCGTAACTTCCCGAGTGGCCTTCCCCTTTTAAAAACATCCCCACCGGCGGCTACCACCAGCCCGTCGCCCCACATTCTACCAGGCACTTGGGGGTGCCCGTTCATTTTAATTTTACCAACTGCGAAAGACCTAACAACTACAAACAGGTGTTTCACTGTTTTCAATTTGACTCTCCCGCTGGACCTTAACGTTCAGCATTTTCACGGGCTTCCGGTCTGGGCCCCGTTCAAGTTCTCGGCCCACTTTTGGGGGGCCCCCCTCGTGGCGGACCGTAAAGGCGCCCGCCCTGGCTACCCCAGAATGCACTTGGAGGACAGCACGAGCGCGCGGCCGCGCCCTCGGGGGCCCCGGGGGC
>NW_004567134.1:16728511-16738816 GCF_000260355.1 Condylura cristata | reverse complement strand
CGCGCCGCGCCTGCTGTGGCTGTTCTGAGTCGCTGGGCCGCCGATCTGGCGAGAGCGGTGGAGCCCGCCTCTAGCGCCGCCCACCTCCCGGCTCCCCAAAACGGCGATTTGCGGTAGTTTCGACCTCCATGCCCATCCATGGAGCCCAGCGCCTGGCGTGTAGTGGGCATTCAGGGATCCGCAGTTGTTAGGAGTAGGCGTTCAGCTAGTCGTGTTTAAACATGTAAAATCACCGTTCACACCACGGGAAGATCGCTTATTAACGCGAGTTAATTACAGGCCTGGAGGTTTGGCGTTCTCGCGTCTTCCAGCATTTCTGGGAGGGACAAGTATTAACGTCCGTTTTGCAGATGAGGGGATTGAGGACTGGGAGAATGAATTTAATTGGGATTAGTAACCTGTTACTGTGGGGGCACGGATTCAAACCCATGTTTCCCTGATACTCCAAAGCCCCCTGTTTTTACCGCTGGTTGTAAGCGTACATGCAGAAGTTTGCACTAGCAGCTCCCGCCTGGGCGTTGTGCACGTTCACTGTGAAATGGCTCCTGGCAACATCAGTGACCTAAACTAAACATGGCTGTTGTGGAAACCTGTCTCCTTTTCTTCCATGGTACAGCTGTGCTCTGCGCACGTTTATTCAAACCTTTTATCTCTGATCAGCAGCGGCTCAGGTGTATTGACTGTCTGCTGCCTTGCCCTTTCAGCCGTCCAATAGTTGCAGTGTGAAATGATAGCGTCTGAGCTTTGTCTCTTCTTCGTTTACAGAGATTCTACCAGGGATTTGGAAGTACTGCCAACATGTCTGATGTGCAAGAAGCCACTAACCAGTTCCTGGATGTGAACCTTCATGAAAGCCAGAGCTCAGTCCAGGTGACAGATAGTGGTCCCACGAGTGAGTCAGAGCAGCTCCACGTTACTATTGGAGCGACTGTACCAACTGGATTTGAGCAAACAGCTGCAGATGAAGTGAGAGAGAAATTGGGATCATCGTGCAAAATCAGCAAAGAACGGGGCAAGATCTACTTTGACATTTCAGTGGAAAGTCTGGCTCAGGTTTGAATAAAGCAGTATTTTAAATCGTTTTCTGTTTTAAAGATTTATTTATTTATGCATACAGAACTGGGGTATAGGCCAGAGGTACAAGAACAGTGAGAGGCTTCACCAGAGACAGAGTGGGGAACAGAACAGGCAGATCCACGAAGTCCACTGCTGAGGGGGGCGGTGGGCGGGTCAGGAGAGGTCCGCGGCGCCATGTGGGTCTGCTCCCTGCCAGGGGTCGGTCGCACTGAAGGGGCTGCAGCCAGCTTGCAGCGCTGCATCTTAACCCATTGCGTCACCAGGGAGGGCCTAAAATTGTTTTCTAAGTGGGTCTTTTACGGTGTCTTTGGTTTAAGGACCCCCACTAGAATCTTTTGCTTTTCTTTTCTCTGCTCCAAATCCGGTGATGTTAAAGTATTGGCTGCTGGTTCATAAGTTTGATGAACAGGTTTGCTATGCTTTTAGAAGTGATGCAAAAACCTCCTGAAATGAATTCACCAGAAAGAATCCTGCGAATATCCTAGGTGAATAAAGAAATCCTGAGTATTTGTTACAGATCTCTGAATTTAATAACTTCCATATCTAGGTAAACTTTTTAAAAAATCTGTCAAAGAATTTCTTGCTCAGAAGTAATTGCGAGTTACCGAAGCTGAGAAGCGAAGGGCAGCAGACACCCATCCCGCTGCAGTCACAGCGAGGTTGTGTCAGTTGGGGTATGTGTTGCGTCTAAGCAACGTGAGGGCAGGAGTTTTTCTTTTCCCCCCAGCCAGTATCTCTCAAGCTCTTAGTGTTGGCATGTTGTAGGATGAATAGGTAAAATACTTTCTAGGGAGTATTTTAGTTACGAACAACCTTTGCAAAGATAGGCTCTGTTTGACTTTGTCCCTTTGTCTGCAGAGGTCGGTTCCATGACCTGTCTGGATACCAAAATACTCAAGTCCTCTAAAATGGGCTCGTATTTATAATTGTCTACATGTATTCTCTCATGTACTAAGATTGCTTATGCCTCGTACAATGTAAATATTATGTAATAGTTCTTATACTGTATTGTTTAGGGACCAGTGATGGAGAACAGTGTCTGTATGTGTTCATTATACACCTAGCCATCACAGGATTGACTAGCTTTGTCTTTTTTTTTTTTAAAGATTTACTTAGTTATGCATACAAGTGCTGGGGTATAGGCCAGAGGTGCGACAGGGTGAGAGGGTTCACCAGGGACAAAGTTGGGAACAGAAAAGGCAGATCCACTGAAATCCCCTGCTGCGGGGAGCAGTGGGAAGACAGGAGCGGTCTGCTGCGCCCTGGCTGGGGATTGAACTCATGCTGCAGCGGCTGCGGACACCTCACAGTGCTGAGCCTCAACCCCTTGTGCCACCAGGGAGGCCCCCACCTAGCTATTTTTGATGCTTGGTGGTTTGAGTTCACCAATGCAGGACCTACTGGGTGAACGGCGCACGGGATTGTCCTTGCTAACTACTGAACTTGGATTGAGTCATTTGTCCAGGGCCCCTCAGCTGGCAGTCACTGTGCTCCAGCCCAGGCCCTGCTCTCACCCAGAGTGTGCGGCTCCCCGGAGCCCACGCGTGAGAGACAGGGCAGCCCCACCGCAGTGTCGCCTCGCTCCCTTCCTCCCCACTCATACTGGCCACTCATAGGTTAAGCTTCTGTCTTTCCAGCTTTTCTTCCTTTTGGGGGAGAATGGAAGCTGATGGGTAACCCTAAAGATGGAAGGCGAGGAAGATGGGGAGATTTTAGGTTTTAGTAGCTTTAAATCTTTGTGCCTGGTTTTTATATATAAATATTGACTGTGATTCAGAAGTTTTTCCTTAATAGTTTTGTTCCTCCTCAGGTTCACTGTCTGCGATCAGTCGATAACTTATTTGTGGTGGTTCAGGAATTTAAAGATTACCATTTCAAGGAAACAAAGGTAAGCTGTCCCTAACTTGGTGTCTGAGTTCAGCCACGTTCTCCAAAGAGTGTTTCTGCTTTTCAGATTCTGTCTTATCATTTGGTATTGCTACTGCTTTTGGGAAAGAAGGCTGGGAGGCTTTTAGAATAAAATGCAGAGGTTTGTTGACAATCTAGCCCAAAAGTTTTTTAAAAAATCGTTTTGAAGCACATCCAGATTTATAAGAGGTAAAATAAATTGCTTGACTCCTTTACAAAAGAGAAGTATCTTAGATTAGCTTTGCTGGTATATATGGGTCCAAAATAGACGCGGTTCCAGACTGTGAACCAGAGCAAGTGACAGTTTGTGTCATCTACAAATAACACTTTCTCTCACCATTCTGCTTTTGCCTGCTTTCTTCTCTAACTTCATTTTTGAAAGAAAGCCAAAGTAATATCTGAATACTCTTTCAGTTGTTAGGACAACAGCTTTGCCTCCAACTTGTATTTAGCATCTGATTCCTAAATATTCAGACACTGCTTAAGCTGCAGGTTGAAAATAGACTGCAGTAAGCCTTTAGTGTTTTTCCACATTGTTTTTGGTCAGGGTTCCAGACCAAATGCTTGAAAACTTTTCTTTCAGTTTTATTGCCTATCTTAGAAGTAATATTTTTAAAACAGCTACGGTGTGATGCTAAATTCTTTTTTTTGTCTCTGTGTCAACAAGTTGATTTCCAAGACCTAACTCAAAAACCTATTGAAATGATAGGAACCCACAGCCTAGAAAAATGAAACCAGATCCAAAAGAATTCAGACTGAAGATAGATTGAATTATATTAACTGAAAATGTTACTTTCCACACTATTATTATAGATTTCTGATAGTTGTGGCCAACTGAATCACACCTGTGAAACTAGTAAATAACAGGCAGGCTACTGAAAATTTTTCTAAGTATTTCACAGTGTTATCAGCTAGTTCTATACTTCATTAAATGTTAACAGACATGTAGCAAAACAAGACCAACATGCTCCACTTTAAATTTGTACTGCTAACTTACTAGAGCATAATTAATACCTTTTTGAAATTCTTGCATTTTGCCATCCCGCAGCTGCATTACTTGGGCTTTTGGGTCTGTAGGTGAATTTGAGATGGTGGAGTGGTTCTGTGTGAGCCAGCCTTTCAGAGTTGCCTTGTAAGTAACTACACATGGGCACCTGTAGAAACCCTAAAAGGTGGGCAGTAGGGATTAAGGTAAACTTATAGTCTGTGCAGGGGAAACTTCCTGTTGATGAAGAGTTGTTAAGTACACCACACTACCTGGCATTCAGTTGCACGGTACTCTAGGAAACCTAATTTTTAAACAAAGGCTTCTTTCATTCTCTTGAACATTGATTTTATTCCTCGTTGCATTACACTTTCCCACGTCGTACATAAAATCTGTTAGTTGAAACAGTCTATTGGGTTTTCTTATTTTTAAGAAGTCATGCAGTAGCATGAATGTCTTAGCCTGACTTTTTCTAAAAAGGCTAATAACCCATCTGAGTTTGAAAACTAGTTAATACACGAACTTACAGCAAGACTGTAAAGACCAAAAGCATACTCGGTGAAAGCTCAGTGCGTACTCCTCTCTCACGCCATTCAGTGCCCCCGGAAGTGGCAACTACTGCCTTCAAGAGCTGTTTTCTAAATATGCATACTTTACTCCCTTACACAGACGGAGCATTACGTGTGCTGTTCTGCTCTCCCTCCTGGCCATCACACCAGTGTCGTCCTTGGAGACGAGCCATCAGAATCAGTCTGTGCGAGGGCTAGGGTTTTCCACTCTTGCTACAGCTGTGACACAGCGTCTAGCTTATGTACAGGCATATACATCCCTTTTCTGTTGCTAGGATAGCTTATCCTGTTTATTGACCAGACACTGATGGTCTTAGCTCCATCAGTTCAGGCTATACATCTTGCTTACAAATGTCTCCATATTCTTTGTTTCCTTTGCTCTTTCCATATGCCTGTGGTCTCTGATAGCTTGGAAAGTTTGGACTGTTCTCTAGCTGTTACTTTGCAGCTCCAGCATGGTCAGATCTTAACTGTTTACACAGCAGTTTTAAAACTACTAAGCACTGGTAAAGTGGACATATTTAACTTCTCCTTTCCTCCCAGTTCTGTTTTGCTTAGTGTCAGCCCTTACGCCCTTGTATTTTATTTAGTAGCTTACCATCTAGCGTTTGCCCTCCAGCTATAAAAGTAGAGGTTATCGACTTGCTTGCTTACTTCCCAGCTTTCCCTTTCTCTTCCAGCTCCATGCCAGTTTGTAACATTGACACTGTTTTGTAGTCCTGTTTTCATTTTAGTCCTGCAATAAAGTAGAACATAGGTCTACTACCTGCTGGCTGTCAGAGATTTTCTTTTTCTCTCTTGCATGGTAGGAGTTTGGGAATATTTGTCTTTCATCTTTATATTTAATTAATAGTTTGGGTATGAAGTTTGGCATCATGCTTTGCTTCCTTTAGGAATATGTGAATGGTGCTGTCATCTAGCGTTAGTGGTTGCCTTGGGGCACCTACTTGAAATTTCAAGGCCATTCTGATATTTTCCCCTTCATGTGTTGCTTTCCCCCGTATTTTTGTTCAGCACTTACATGATTTTTTAAGACTCCTTGAAGTCCACCAGACTATGTCACTGTTAATAATTTGTCAGAATATGTTAGTCTATAGAGATTGACAGCCATTTGCTTTTTTAGAAATTTTCGAGAATTTTTCTATTATGGTTTCACTGTTTAAAATGTCTTCTGAGATGCCACTTACACATGTAGAATCTCTTGACGCTCATGTACTCTGGTCTTTATTTACCTTTTTGCACATTTCCATTGTTATTTACTTTGCATTGTTCCACACTCTGTTTCCAGCAGTGTTTTATGTGATCCAGTTCTTTTTTTTTTTTTTTTTTTTTAAGATTTATTTATGCATACAGAGCTGGGGTACAGGCCAGAGGTGCAGGGGTGGTGAGAGTATTTAGAGAGAGAGTAGGGAGCAGGACTGATTGACCAAGTATGCTGCTGAGGGGAGCAGTGGGCAGGTCAGGAGAGGTCTGCAGCGCCATGTGGATCATCTCCGGGGCAGGGATCGAACTTGTGCTGAAGTGGCTTTAGCTTCTCAGTGCTGTGTTTTAACCCGCTGCGCCACTGGGGAGGGCCTGTGATAAAATTCTTACCGTACTTTTTCTTGGAAGAGTTAAACTCCTGTTCTGGCTCACCTCATCTTCCTGCTTTTATGTCTTTGCATTGAGCTCTTAGTTTACAAAGGCATTTCCTCATACCTTCAACTGCTTGAGGTTTTTTCCTGTACATTTCTTTTACTTAAAAAGAAATAGTTAATATGTATACACAGCATAAAGCTCAAAAGGAAGTCAGTCAGGGAGCAGTCCGTTGCCCTTCCCTTTCTTCCCCACTTCCTCTCTATGGAGGTAAGCTCTGCTAGCAGTTTATTACTCCTAATTTAATCTTGCAGCCCAATTTCAGATCTACCATCTTGTCTTTGTATGTATCTTCGATTTCAGTGAGATTTTAATTTTCTTACTCACAGGCATTACTTTATTCTTTTGTTCTGCACCTCCATTACGCCCACCATAACAATTAATGTAGTCTCCAGGCAAAAGAAATGATTAAAATGAATGGATTTCATTCTTTGTCCTTTACAGGAAGAAGTTCTAAAGGATTTCGAAGAGTTGGCTGGGAAACTTCCATGGTCAGATTCTTTAAAAGTGTGGAAAATGAATACAAGTTTCAAGAAAAAAAAAATTAAGCGTAAAAAGATAAATCAGAATTCAAGTAAAGGGAAGACTGGTAATGGGCAAGGAGACAAAGTAGATGAGAGTGGTGTTAAAAAAGAATTCGCTAACAATTCCTTAGATTCACATATCTTAGACTATTACGAAAATCCAGCCATCAAAGAAGAGGTGTCAACGCTAGTAGGTGATGCTTTGGTGTCTTGCAAAGATGAGGCTAATAAAGGCTCAAAAGAAGAAGCTGATTCTGAAACGCTAAAATTTAGAGTCACATGCAACAGGGCTGGAGACAAGCATTGCTTTACTTCAAATGAGGCTGCAAGAGATTTTGGGGGTGCTGTTCAAGATTATTTTAAGTGGAAGGCCGACATGACCAACTTTGATGTGGAGGTAGGTACAGACTGATGATGGTTCCAGAGGGCCGTGTTTGTGAATATGTGGATTTTCAGACTAACCCAGCCTGTGGACAGTTAAAACCGCAGCCATAGAGCCAATAGACTGCGGTCAACAAAAGTGTGTGCTCTTGAAACATTTAGGTCTGGAACCGGGTTTTGACCCCACAACTCTGAGACTTTGGGTGAGATCTGCCTGAGCTCTGTCCCACGTGGAGCCAGTGACGGCGGACACCTTCAGGTGTCGCCTGACGCTTCAGTGAGATGACATCTGAATTCCTCGGTCCGGTATCTGCATATACTAAGTGCCTATAGGTGGCAGCCACCGAGACTTGACTTTTGTGACTTCTGAGCTAATACTTCTTACTGTGTTATGTGGACTTAGTGGATCAGAGTTAAGATTATAAAATCAACCATAATTAAAACAGTTGTTTTCTGTGTTATGATGATGGAGTTTTGCTACTAGGAAAAAAAAAATACATTTTTAACAAACCTTGACCTCCTAAGATCAGGGTCTCACTCGTCCGAGTGCCAACTTTCCCCTTTCTTAGATTCTGCATGGTGCTTAAGCCAGGAGCCGCTCGTTAGCCTGACTGCCCTCAGTCTTCCGTTCACACATGGGCCACACAGACTTGGCGCTCAGTCTCCTGCAGGTTATCGGCCCTGGCAGCTGACCTTTTTATCAGGGAGTCGTTTTCTGTTGCTACAGGACATGTGAAACTGGGGGAAACACTCACTCTCTGTATCTTCTTTGGCATATAAAATCAGAAGGACACTTTGCATTTCTTTTTGTCTCTTACAGCTATTGTGAGAGACTTGGTTAACTAGGACAGTGATGTCCAGAAGCCACAAATGAGTTTAGAGCACGGACGCCAGGGCCAAACTGTTCAGCTCCCACTCTGCCACTGACAGGCTGTGTGATATTTGGCAAATAAGCTGATGCCTGTGTGCCTTAGCTTCCTCCTCTGTGAGAGGATAGCACCTGTGGATGTGAAGTGAGGTAGTGGCTCCGCAGTGTACACTGGGCCCGTAGCTTGCCTGTGGGAGTGCTGTGTAAATGTGACAGCTGCTGCTGCTGAGGTGAGGAAACTAGGTGGGAGCTGGAGAACATATTTTAATACTACTTTTTATTTGAATCGTTCCTATTTAACCATGCTTTAGAAAACTAACTGGAACAAAACATTATTTCACAGACGTAGCTGAGTCAAGTTGAAAAACGCTAGTTAAGAAAAAAATACTCTTCCCTTCTACTGTATACAGATAAACTTTTCCGTGAGTCTTCCCCAAGATCAATGGATTTGCCTAAACATGGATTAAAAATATAACAGGATAGTTACTTATTTTGACCCACCCTTTAAGTTTCCTGGTCAGCACTTTTAAAAGCTTTCTTCAAGTTGAAAGTGCTGTATAACATTAGCGACAAGACTTGGAACAAAACATTTTGTCTTGGGAAGGAGACTTAGGTGCAGGTGAGCGGCTGGTCAGCCTACGCGAACGGCGTGGCGAGAACTCAGGCTATGCTGTGCCCTGGCACTCCTGTGTGCCTGAAATTTTCTCCCAGACAGTTAAAGAAGATTTTGCTTGCTTATTAACAAATTACACACCTTCAAAATAAAGATCCTGGGGATACCTGTTTCGAGCTCATGTATAAATATACCAGGTTTCAAACTATATTCTCTTTAATTTCACTTACATGAACTTCTGAAAAAAGGAACCTTATGTATGGTGGTTGTCAGGTGAATGATTACTCCAGGTGACTGCTGACTGCGTGGGGGCGAGGGAATGCTGGGTGCCGGGTGCTGCGTGTGCCGTCAGTAGGTGCTGGTGGCACAGTCTGTGTTGTAAAGATTCTCCGTGCTGCTCCCTTCAGACTTGTGTACATAGCTGCATGCAAACTGCACCTCGCCAGTGAAATGAGACTCCCAATCTAAGAATGTTTTGAACAACCCTAAACTCAAGTGTCTTGTTTCACTCTATTACAGGTTCTTCTGAATATCCACGAGCATGACATCATTGTGGGCATCGCGCTGACAGAGGAGAGTCTCCACCGGAGGAATATCACGCATTTCGGCCCAACGACTCTCCGCTCCACCCTCGCCTATGGGATGCTGAGGTTAGAGAAAGGGCCCCAAGAGCTCAATGAAGCGGCTCTTCGGTTTGAATTTTGCCTTGAAAATACTTTGCTTCTTGAGGAGGTGCGATGGAATTTTAGTGCCTGAAGAACAGGATAAAAAACTATTGGTCTATTTCTTTCCCTTCTGCCCAATATTGATTGCTGTGAGCATGAAAATCACTAAATTACTATCCAAGCTTTCTGATTTATAAAGGGAAGGACCGTGCTCCTCTGCCTCTTGAACAGGACTGCCACCTGTCACAGTGGGAGGGCTGTCCTGTGTGTTATCAGACAGAAGAGTTGGTTTTCTCTTTCTAGAGCAGGAAAGCAAATGAAACCAGAGAGATTTTCAGTCTGTTTAATGTGTAAGTGAATACAGAGGTTCACTTGTATTTTTTACATTTTATCTTCACAGCAATCCAGGTTTCATTCTAATATGTACCACCTTTCCAGGAGCAAGACTTGGATTTCTTTGTCCTCTGCTCCCTTTTATTGGTTCTTCTATTTGGACGAGCTTAGCTTTTCTGGTTTTTATTTTCAGACTGAAAAATGGGTTTGATGTGAGACTGAAGGATTAAATGCAGAGTAAGAACCAATTACAGTCCCTGCATCTCCTGGTCATCAGTTATATAAACGTGCAAGATAGAACAATGGAGAAAGGCCGTGTCCAAGAAAGGCATTCTTTTTTTTTCTTTTTTTTTTTTTTTTTTTTGCTTCCAGTCTTTAAACATGATTGGAAACCTGTCCGTTCAGTAACAATAGAAAACTGGGTTCATTTGATTGAAGATGAGCTCCTAGTCTTCTTTTAACACATTTTTTAAAATCTGCCGGGCACTATGGTGGTAACCAGGGAAACGAGAGTTTTATGGGGTCAACTCTTAGAAACCTTAGAAACCTGAGTAAGCTAGTTTAAGGCTCCAAAAGTGATGACTTGTGGGAGATTTACTGGAAAGGTACTGGGAAAATCACAGGAAATCTGAAAGCCATGACTCAAGAAGGGAAGGAAGCAGAGCTGGAGAACCCGAAACCGAGCTGTCACTTTGGTCTCTTTTGGGAGCTCTGGGCTCTCCTCTCTGTTCATCTGTGCACTTGGCT
>NW_004567134.1:16714045-16728411 GCF_000260355.1 Condylura cristata | reverse complement strand
GTCTAAATTTGTCTGTTTCCATTTTCAAATGATCGACCCATTCTGACTACAGCTTCTAGCTATGTCATTTCAAATGCTTGGAAGAGGAAAGCTGACTGATGGAGTTTAGTCAAGGCTGCACATGGCCCCAGCAGCAGTGGCTGGGCGGACCCAGTTACTCCCAGCAGGGCCGCCGAGGGGCTGTTGCCCTGTGTTGAGCGGCAGGAATGGGGGTCAGGGGGATCCAAGCTGGGCTGGTGTTACAGTAAGAATCCAGGGTTAATCCCCAAGATTCCCAGTCTTGTCAGGAAGCTAAATAGTTGCTTTGTGTGTAGCACATAGCATAGATCATGAGAAGATGAGCAGAACAAACAAAGGGAAGAGGAACATCGTGACCAGTGCGAGGAGAGCTGCTTCACAGATGGGGTAACGGCACGTCACTGAGAGGGACCCCTTTCATCTTGATTCTAACCCTGATAGTTTTGTGTCGATGGACAGGTTTTGCATCAACTTGTGTAAACAATGGGAAGAATGACAATAACTTACCTCACAGTGTTCAGATAATTGTCCCAATAATTCATCTAAAGAACTTAAATCTGTGCCTGATAAATAGTAAATGCTCAAAGTAAAGATTATCTTTAAATTTACAAGAGAAGGAATACTGAATCTCTAATTGTCACTAAACTTTCATTGATACATGTGTTATTGGAAATGTTTGGGTTTTAAAAAAATATTTATTTATGCATACAGACCTGGAGTACAGCCCGGGGGGGGGAGAGGACTCACCAGAGACAGAGTAGAGAGCAGAACAGGCAGATTGATGAAGCACACTGCTGATGGGGCCAGACAGGAGAGGTCTGCGTGCGCCATGTGGGTCACCTCCCTGGCTGGGGATCAGACTTGTGTGGAAGCTAGTTCTGTAGTGCTGTGCTTTAAGCCACTGAGCTACCAGTGAGGGCCCATGTTTGAGCATTTTTTAACATAACACAGGTTTGTAAGCAAAATAACACTTTTCTAAAGCATATATATCTATACATTCATATACATCTCTGCAAAGGTTGAGAAGCTCAATTCCATCTAGTAGGGAAGTGGGATTTTAGGTGTAATCAAAGTGGATTTTTAGTTGTATGTCATTTCTTTTAAGGGACACAGAGTCAACATGTAATTACAAATTGGCATCTACCATGAATACTGACCCGTTCCATCCTGCTAGCATAATAGGTCCTTGACCTTGTAACTTCAGAAATATTTCCTGTGGCGGCCTCAGCTGCTGAAGCCCCCTCACGTAGGCTGTTTTCTTTTCTCAGGCTCTGCGCACCTCAACCTACTGATATAATAGTTGATCCAATGTGTGGAACAGGGGCGATACCAATTGAGGTAATGACTTTCCTTTAGCTTTTAGATAGAAAAGGGCTGTATCCAGAATGTTCTAGACCTAATGGACAAATGAGACAGAATGAAATCACCAAGGCTGGGTCAGTAGACTAAAGGGTTTTGAAAGAATGAACTAGTAAAGCTAGAACACTTCTGTGTATAGCATGTAACTACTTACTACAAATAGCCAAGGATGAGATCCATTTGTGGGTTACAGAAAAGGCTGTACATCCTGGTAAGCTCCTTTTCAATAACAGATTGGTAGAGTTGAACAGAAAAGGTAACTGAAGATACAAGCATAAACTGGGGATGGTGATTTCATTTCTATAAAGTGGGAGTTTGCTGCTTAATCCACTTTGGTTCTTTGAGAGAGTATAGTTGTAAAAAGAGAAAACCTACCAACATCGTCTAGGTTTCTTAGGAAATCTGACAAGGCGAGATACCAGGCATTCTTAAATGGTTTTCAAAATTGCTGTGACATTGCCAGCGAGAATTTGAAGAGCTGGAGTTGATGTTACAGAGGGAATGACACTTGAGCCGGGCCTTGAAATGTGAGCAGGGAGGAATTCCGACACCGGACACAGGCGTGGAAGCAGGGACAGCTCCCTGACAGCACGCAGTTTTGCCACTTTAGAAAAGCATCTGCTGATCAGATTGTCTTATTTATTGACGATTTAAATGATGTTTTTTGCCATTTGCCTGTTCTGTTTTTATATATGTACTCTTGCCTTTCAGGGGGCCACTGAGTGGCCCAGCTGCTACCATATTGCTGGTGACAATAATCCACTGGCTGTGAACAGAGCAGCGAATAACATCTCCTCTCTGTTGACCAAGAGCCAAGTGAAAGAAGGGTAAACATTCAAGATACTTTGTAGCATGTGTTAGACTTAATCACTTTTCAAACTGACTTTATGAATTAATACCCCCAGTGATTTATGACATCAGATAGCCACAATGAAGATATTGTGAGACTCACTTTAGACATTAAAGTTCTGTTAGAATTTTTTTTAACTATAATTTCCCTTCCCTGATGCAGCTGCTTTTGTCTTCCCTTTTTTTTTAATTTTTTTTTCACACTGAAAAAATACTGTTAGACTTATTTTAATTCCACAAATTTTCAAACGCTTTGATTTTAGATGTTCTGTTTTTTTTTTTTAAAGATTTTATTTTATTTGTGCATACAGAACTGGGATACAGGCCAGAGATGTGGAGGGTGAGAGAATTCACCAGAGACAGAGTGGAGTGCAGAACAGGCAGATCAACGAAATACACTGCTGAGGGGAGCAGCGGGCGGGTCAGGAGAGGTCTGCCACGCCATGTGGTCACCTCCGGGGCAGGCGGGAATCGAACTCATGAGGAAGCGGCTTTAGATTCTCAGTGCTGTGCTTTAACCCGCTGCGCCACCAGGGAGGGCCTAGATGTTCTGTTTTTTAATGACTGCACAAGATCCCATTTTACAGGTAGACTGCAGTTTATTTAGTCTGTTTTCTGTGATTTCTCACTTAAAAGAACCTCAGTTTAGGAAGAAACCTTGCCGGCACCCTGAGGCCTAGTGTTCTAAAGAACATCCCGAGTGGGGGAGGCCAGAGTGCTCGTCACAGTGGTAGTGAGCCGAGTCCTCCCTGTATCGCCACTGTGCAGGCTCCCACCCACCCCCAAAAACCCTGCCTCTGTCACATGGTGCTTGACACCAGCTCTTCAAAGGAAGAGCACCCAAAGGACCTGCCTCCGCCCCACCCCGCCAGCCCTGTTCCCAAGCAGAATATTCCATGGTTTCCAGTCGCATCCTCTTGACATCTGCATGGGAAGCCCACCCACCCACAGCCCCAGGAGATGTTCTCCCAGACACCTGTGGTGCTGCCCAGACTCTGCTCTGGCCACACTCAGGTGCATCTAGTGGCTCCACCCGCCGCCTTGGCTTGCTGGTGTCCATTGTCTCTGGGAGGAGCTGGTGGGAATGTTACTCGTTAGCGCTTTAGGCACTATGGTGATTTGTTGTTACAGATGGTGGTGCCACGGTTGTTTCCGTATCTGTGGTGGTGTTTTTTAGTGTTGATCTCTTATTTTTTTCTTAAATTCTGTATTGTAACCCTTTAATTTCTGCTCATTTAATTTGCCTTGAAATTTTTAATGTTTTTTAAATAAAAATATTTATTTATGCATTCAAGAATAGGCCTGAGGTGTGGGGGCGAAAGGAGTCACCAGAGACAGAGTGGGGAGCAGAACAGGCTGATCCACTGAAATCCACGCTGAAGGGAGCAGCGGGGAGACCTAAGTCTGCTGTGCTCTGTGGGTCACTCCTTGGCTGGGGATCGAACCCATGCTGCAGTGGCTGCAGACAGCTTCGTAGTGCTGCACTTAAACAACATGTGCCACTAGGATTGCCCCTAATTTCCTTTCATTGATAGCTTGTGTATTGTTTATTCCCTGCCATATTTTGTTTCTTCAATCAGTAGCTTTGCCTTAGAGCAGAGGATTTAAATCACTGTAACTGTTCTATTCACTATGTCTTTTAGCTTTTAGCTTTTCTTTCTTGGCCTTGTTTTTTAGCATGGTATACAGACATTTTAATCTTAAAACAAATACTTGCATATTTTCTAATTTTATATGTTTCTTTAAAAACTTGGAACCAGTTTTTAATCCCGGTCACTTTGTAATGCTTTAATCTTAGTGTTCTGACTCTTCCCAATTTCGTCACTGTTTTCTGTTAGTGTTCTGTTTCTGATTTTTCCCCAATTTCATCATAGTTTTCTCTTTAAGGTTGTTTCTGACTTTGCCCAGTGTTTCACCACTGCCGATCTGTTTCAGCAGTGATGTTTTTACATTGTCAGCTGTGTGATTTACGTGTTTTCAAAGTTGTCTATTGCAGTTGTGTCGCAATCTGATCTGTTTTTCCTTAAATTTAAATGAAACAGATGTAGACATCACTTGAAAACCACTCTTAACCATTTTTAAGGTGTACTTATTTTACCATTGTTTTATCATGTGACTTTATGCTTTCTTCCTACATGCTACTTTGAAGTTTTCCTCACTAACTTGCTGTTGTCCCAATAGCATTTAGCAGCAGTTTGTACTTTACAACAGTTCCTTCAGAAACACTTTTTAAAATTTTATGTTTTAAAGTATGTTGACAGACTTTTCTTTGTCCCCACAGCAAACTGTCCTGGGGCTTGCCCATAGACGCTGTGCAGTGGGATATCTGCAAGCTGCCGCTGAGAACTGGCTCTGTGGATATCATTGTAACGGACATGCCCTTTGGGAAGAGGTAGGGCGGGCTCCCACCTGTTACACAGGTGCCCATGAGTGTACTGAGCAGCCCACAAAAGCATTTTTCCTCTTAGCCGAGCAGTGTTTCAGTTAAGAATTCCAACAAGTAGTAGATGCACCCATATCCTTTCTCCTTAGAAATCTGTAATGCATCAACTCCATTTTGATCCTGACTGCATAGGGGACTCATTTTGAGCATTATGTATCACTCACTGTCTAGCTCAGTGTTGTCATACACACACACACACACACACACACACACACAATGGTTGAGCAAAGCTTGGCTCTTTCTTAGGGTAAATGATTTCTAATCACTGGCCTGATTTATATAATTTGACTTCTCTTATTGTCATTGAGGACAAATTATGTGACTTAGGGCTATCAAATGAAATTTTTCTGTAACTGAAGAACTCTAAGCAGTCCATAAACGTTCATCACTGTTTCTCTGACATCGAGTGGAAATGGCAAATTATATTTAAATAATTTCTTTTCACATAGTGCTGGTTGTTTATCTCTGGCAACAGTTGTTTGACTCATTGGAACTCTCTCTTCAAGGATGGGCTCAAAGAAAAGAAACTGGAACCTCTATCCAGCTTGCCTGCAGGAGATGAGCCGCGTCTGCAGACCTGGGACAGGCCGTGCAGTCCTACTGACTCAGGACAAGAAATGTTTTACCAAGGTGCTGTATGTTAGCTCCAAAATTCAGCCTGAGGCAACTTGAAGATCTTTGTAAGCAGACTTAGGGATATTAAATTTGAGTAGGATGTTTTCTCTTCCCCCAGTGTTCTGACAACTAAGAGACTCCTTGTTCTGGAAACAGATGGTCAGCTAACTACTTGTATGCTTCTTGTGTGTACACAGGCATTATCTGGAATGGGACACATGTGGCGGAAGGTGCATACTGTCTGGGTAAACATAGGGGGTCTGCACGCTGCAGTTTATCTCCTGAAACGTACACCTCAAGCCTTTGTTCATCCTTCCGAACAAGATGGAGAAAGAATTCCTTGGTAATGCAGACAGTGAAGATGATCAATACATTTCTATTTCCTGACACTGGAAATGTTGACAAGAAGAACTTGCTTTTGAGAGAAAAGTAGCTGTATCCTAAGTGCAGCTTGCACAGTTTAACCTGATCCACAGCTCTTCATCCTCCCTGATATCACAATGTGGATGTAATGCAAAGCTAGTGAAGGTCCTAACAGGAAGCAGAGCTGCTCCTTGGAGCTGGCTGGAAGTAGGCTGGGCAATTAACACATATCTTTAAGTGTTTTAAAAATACCTAGTGAAAAGCCTACTAAAATGCTCTGGTTTGGGTTTAAAATTTTTATTTTCAGGCTTTATTAAAGCTCCTGTTTTCCACTGTAGCAGGTGAAAAGCAGCCCCGAGCTAGCATCTTGGGTCATCGCCTCTGCAGCTTTGCTATTTAATAGTTCTCCTTTCTCAAACTTAAAGAGTGAAGCAGCATTCCATTTTGTGATTAGTGTTTGCCCCAGCGACAAGAACAAACTTCTCAAGACCTATAGGAAAGTATACCATCAGCCTTAAAAATATGCATGTCATTCAAGTCAAGATAGAAGTAAAATGGAGGATTGGCAGCAAAAGAACTACAGATGATGAACCGTTAGAATAGGGCATTCCTGTAAGTAGCAGCAAACACGTTAATAGATGGACTGTGGGACCAACCAGCCAAATTTAAAATGCCTTTATTTTTCTTTCAATATAAAGATGATATTGCTTCAAACTTAAACCTGTCTCAGTATCAGTTTCTTAGAACTAGAGACTGGATGCATGTTTGAATTAAAAATTGTCAGTTCTTCCATTTTCTCCATACTTAGTTCGTTTACCAGTTGCCTAAAATCTTTCCAACAGTGGAAAATCAAATGACCTGAGCATCAAGTCCTCGTGAAAACTGTTTTCCTGGTGCAGCATAAAAAGCCTTTCTTTGTAATATTTCTTTGTCTGTGTTCACCTTAGCTTTTTAGTACTGGGTCAGCAGTAGCAATCGTGTGCCCTTCTTCCTTACTTTACGTCTTACTCTTCAAGATGGTCCTTCACTACAACCACAGCTAACTGCCCTTGTCTATGGACTGAGATTTTTTAAAGGCTTTATATCAAAGTTTCTTTTACCATCACCAGAATGCACAGCTGTGTGATTTCATATAAAACCTCCTCTCACCTAAAGGAGCCATTTAAACCTTTAAATGAGGGCAGGCCAGCAGTCCATAGGACCAAGTCCCTGGTACAGCCTCTACTCAAATGAATGTTTTAAACAAATGAATCCGTGGTTTGCACACTGGCTTGGTTTCTAAGTGTCAAACACCCTACTTGCTCCACTGTAGCCTTAACCTTACTAAACCTCAACGAAACATTGCCAGACCAAGGCAAGACACTGCAGCTTGTAGTGAGCATCCTTCAGCCTGCTTGGTAGTAATCTGCTGTCCAGGAAAGGAAGGGAGCAGACATCATCAAAGATCTGGGCTAAGCTACATGTCACCCCACCACCACCTCCTTGTTGTCAACCCAGTTTTAACCTTTCAAGGGGGCCACCAGCACCCCAGGAATGTGAAGACACAGGGCAGGTAACTTGCAGCAACCTGAGACTTAGATGAGTCATAAACCAGTCACTGTACTTTGGATGTAAACAGATTTTGTAAGTATTAATAAAGGCACCTCCCAGAGACTGGCAATGCACTGTGATCAAAAAAGCACTCTTTCAAGGTGGCAAAATGGAGCTTCCAGAAAGAACTGCAGACTGGCACCACGGTCGCTATGGTTCAGATCCCACCTGCAAGGACCAAACACTGACGTGAGGGGTGGTGTGGGAGGGGGTAAGTATTCTGATGGGTTACAGAGTACCTAGTATACAAATACTTTGTGAGCTAGGCAAAAGACAGCACAACACACCACTCTGACATGACCTGATTTTTTAAAGCAATATTTTATTGACTTTCCACCGGTTTACAATACTTTGTTTTGGAGTTCAGCTTCCCACTGTGGTATTACAGTGCTGCATTGGCAGCCTTTTCTTAGTTCAGGTGAGGTGTTAGGTGAGAGCTCCAGAGAGAACAGGGTTAAAGTAGCACCAGATAGGTCTCTGCCGTCCGAGACTCTTAAATGTGCAATGTTAAAGCTGTCACACCCTCTCGCCTCAAGATTGCTTGCTGGTCCTAACTTCATAGCTATGATATAAAAGGAGCTGTTTTATGACTGAAGCAATTTTTACTGGAATGATATTTCCATCTTCAACCCCAAATTATAAATGTCCAACTATAGTTACCCTTACATGTCCCACCTCAAACTCAACAGGCACCTACTCTTAGACGCCACCAGAGCCTTCCTGTCACAGCATGCCCACTCCTCATCACCCAGGCTGACTGCTAGCGTCACCTTCAGCTCCATCCAGCTATTCAACAGGCATCTGAATGTTTACTAAGCTCAGACTTTGGCTTCAGAGCCAAAGACTCTTCATAGTCTTTAAACAGAGGGCCCGAACAAGTAATTTGCCAGTATCTTACCACACAAGAACTGAAAACAGGAAGTAAAAATGCACTGCCTTAATATTTTCAACAGTGGCATTACTTCACATTTTGAAGAAATGTCAGCTTTAACAGAAGACAGCGACATTCTTATTTTGCCTTCTACTGGTTTAGATTATGTGCAGTTTCATCAGTCATTTGGAAGTGTCAGCTCATTTAGTTTCATAAACCTTGTAGGTTTGTCCAGCTCATTATATATTTAGAATTCATACTGGTCACACTGCTGTCTCATAAAAGCCAGCACTGGAAAATCTAAAGCTCCGAGTGTGTTACCAAAATTCTAATTTCACTTTGAAGTTTGAGTTTTAATTTAGTTGCTGTCAACTGTTTTCCTTGAACTCTTCAATTCCTTCATAGTAAAATAAAAATGTCTGCCAAGGAGCCAATTCTGACAATCTAGATTTTTCCAAGTAAAAAAGGTGGCCTAAGAAAAAAAATTTCTCTTGTAACACAACGGCACCAATACGTTTTCCTGAGAAAAAACTACTATATTTAAGCATCTAGCCAGATGCTGTGTGTAAACTTCCCATTTCAGACTTCATTTTAAGTGAAGTGCTCAGGGTCCAGATTGAACTAATGTCCAGTGTTTTCACAGGGATGTCTGAAAGTGTAACTGGCATTCCCCCTCTACACTACAGAGGCACTGCAGTGAACAATGCCCAGCAGTTCGGTGCCACTTACCACGATGCCAGCAGATGCAGCAACCTGTGTCTTTTCACCATTAGTGAAGATGTCAGGCTCAAGCAGGAGGTTCTAACGAGCTTCTCAACACTACTGCAGGACACATTTGGGGCCAAGCTTTCTCGTCAGCCTCCCTGGCTAGTAGGTGCTAAACAAATGCAAGGAACAAGCCCAGCCCTCTCAGATTCATCCAGTTATGAGGCAGAAGCACACATCTGCACGAGCCACTCAGGCAGACTGGTCTCCACAAATGACCTTTAATGACAAAAATCATTCCCATGACTGACTTCTTAGCCAGCATCGACAGTACTGGCTCTTCAGCTACTGGGTATGTTCCTCCAGCCAATGTCACACAATGAGTTACAACTTATCTTTAAGATACCTCAGCAGCTCTTCTAGTTTCACTGCAGCTAATTCTTCTTATGAGACAGAAAACTCTGACAGAATTAACTTCTTATCCTTTTTAAGTATAGCTGGTATAGCTATCGGTTGAACAAATGGACTCAATCGTTAAGCCACGCTTAAGAAAAACAAATATTTTAGAGAATGGCTATTCTGGTAAGTTTTGGTTAAATATTAAGTAACTTAATACTTAAAACAGTACCTAAGAATTACAGCATACATGTTTATGCTCAGGCACAAAGAAATCTATACAATCTTAGAATTGCACAGTATTGAGAGTTGTGAGATTATAGAAGCTATAAACCGTTAATTTCTAAAAACCCAAATAGCCATGCCTTCAGCCTTACCACCTTAGGAAGCTCCAGACAACTGAAGACACAGGACCATTCAGTTACATCCTGATGTCACAGCACATCATGTACGTGCTGAAGCTGTGAGGATGCGCTGCACGGGTAACTAGCATCTCAGTGCTGCTAAGTTTTGACCTCGAAGACCTCCCTATGCTCAGGCAACGTGGACACAGGTACAAACGCCATGCCCTGCCCTCAATGAACAACCTAGAAGAGAAAATAGCCCGGTTAGGCAACGACGACTTTACAAACGGAGTAGGAAAAAGGAGGGGGATTCTAAAGAGCCGTTCAACACACCTTCAGGACCTGTGCTCTGGGCCACACTTCCACCAAGAACTGCTCTGAACACACAACGGAGGCCCCGGACAGTGGCACTGAGGGCATGAGGCCGGTCCCTGAGTGCCGACAGATGCCCAGCAGCAACTACTGACTCCTGTAACTTCCCTTCCATTTCATGGCACTAGCTGTCCACCCGAGCTCACCATTTCATAGTCCAGATTACTGTTAACAAAACCCCAGTGAGTTCTCTCTGCCCTAAAAGTCTGCACCATCCACCCACCCTCTTTCTGGCAGCCATTTCAAAGTCCCGAAGACCCTTCCCACCAGAGGAGGGTAGAACCATGGAGTGGAATGGCTCACTGAGCAAGTCAGACCAGTCTGAGTTCTTAGCCCTTAATTTGTTGATGTGTCTACAGGCAAGTTGTTCAACCTCAGAACTTTCCTCTGTGAGGTGAGGCTTTAGAGCTGAAGACCACACTAAATATCCTGGCAAAGAGTTTGGGGCGTTATCTGGGCCAGAGCTGGCACTCAGTGAATATTAATATTCATTTATTTCTTCTAAAGTACCTATGTTTTCCACTAGCCTTTGCCTAAAGAATGTACTAATAGACTACTGCCACTATTTACTATAGCAGAATGTTTGGGTGAGATTTTAATCAAGTAAAAAGAGCAAAGGCTCTTCTGTAAAGTGCTGAGTTAAGTAGAACCCATATACTAGCAGTGGGGTTCTTGGGGAAAATGACCAGTCACAAACACGTGAAAACGAATTACTGTTGTCAGCAGTAAAAATTATTAAATCTCTCTCTCTCACACACACACCACAAATAGAAAACAAAGGGTGACTAAGGGCATCGAAACACAAGTGAGAGAGATCTGAACCCAAGGGGAAAAAGCTGGAAAGTAAGATTATTAAATGTAACCATAATTTTGAAATATCAGAGGCAGAAAGTTTCTCTAATCACCAAGAAGGTCTACAGATACACCCTCCAGGCAAACCAGGAAAAATTCATCAGGTTCAACCCTGGCCAAGATAAAAGAAACCTAAAAAAATCGATTCCATGCCACTACAGGTCTCAAATTCGGCTTTTCACTCACTCCCAGCAAGAGCAGACAGCACTAGATAAGCTCATCTGTGGGGAAACGGCTGGTGCCCCAACAAGAGTGACCAACCAAAGGCAGCGTTCTCAGCTGCAGGTGACGGGCCCCAGAGTGACCCAGCAGGTCATGGCGCTACAAGGAGGGCTGGCCTGAAGTAGGCCTTCCTCGCCATGCCCATCCCTATCATGCTCGGGATCAACAGCTGTGAACCATAATTAAACCAAACCTCCATCTGTAACAAAGCACGTGGAAGACAGATTATCTAGTTCAAATTTTGCCAATGTAAAAATAAAAGGCAAAGCCCTTATAAAAACAACCTTTCCACACAAGCCCAAGTGTTCAACATGCTTAATGTCTGCCCTAGATGTTAAGAGAAATGCTATGGCTCCATTTCAAAAGGAGACAGAGGTGGTTATTAAAAAAAGAAAGAAAGAAAAAAACCAAAAAGCGCCCACAGAGCCCAGCACAGGAAGAGGCTCCGCAGAGGCTGCACAGGAAACCGGGAAGAGCCACCGGCGCAACGTCGGAGGCCACAGGCCCGTAGTCTCCCTGCAGAGCAGAGCAGAGCAGGAGGCTGAGGCGAGCACGATGCTACAGCTTCTCCCACTATCTGGGAACGTTCTTGTTCAGTAAAACCAATTAATTGGATTATTTTAACATTCCTTTTCAAAACACAGTCTGACCTGCCCAGTGTCCAGAATTTTTAACTATTACTACTCTTCTGTTTTTCGAAATGATTTCCCATGCACTCTTTGGGAGCAGCGGGGGGAAAATGACCCGTTCGGCAGATGAAAAAATTAGGGAAAAAAAATATTACAGAGCATCAGGCAGTAGTGCTTGATGCAGCTTTAGTGCCCTAAGCCTGAACGCAGGATGATCTCTGGTGCAGGGCAGAATCCACACTAAACAGCAAGCTCACCTGTGCACACCACAGGTCGGAAGACCCCATCTAAAGAGAAATGCACATTCTGAAGAGAAATTGTAAGTAAAAAAATTGTCTTTTAGAAATGAAACAGAAATCTTCAAGAATCTCTATTAACACACAGATCAGAAAGCACGTTGCTGCTAAAATGTATTCATTTATACCTCGCCTGGATGAAACTTTGTGACCAGTTCCCTGTAACTTAAGATACACATAATTGCCACCACTGGTTTTCTCCAAAAATGACAACTTATAGGACTGAAATTTTAGGGCTGGTTTCATTAACATCCAGTAGAATTCTTCTCTCACATAACTTCTGTCACACCACATGGTTTAATTAAGTTCCAGGCTCCTGATTCATTATGCATTCTATTTTGCAACCCAAACCAGTCAACCCTCTTTGTCAACACTGTTGTCCAAGGCTGGTTTATTGCTGGTAATGGTGTTTGTTCGGTAGCTCTCAACTAAATAGAGCCAAGGTATATAAACAGGTAAAATAAAACAAGCAGGGAAGGGGAAAAACCTACACGGACTACCAAGATTTAACTTTTATCTTGTTACTGCCCAGTATGACAAGAAAAATGTTCCATGTCCACAGTGAGTATTCCAGAATCCACAATACAAATTTGTGTTCACAGTTACACTGGCCACAGTGGCATTTAAGTGACATTTAAGATTAAAATTCAGTTCTTTAGTGATACTAGCCACGTTTCCATTGCTCATTAGCGATATGACCACATATGGTCAGTGACTCTGATACCGGACACACAGATCAGGAATAATCCCATCGCTGCAGACGGTTGTGGCACAGCACTAACCCAGGGCAGTATCAAGCAGAAAGAACGGATTGAGACCAATCACCTAGCAAATCTTGCAAGGACATGTGCAAGTCCTTCACGCCATTGTATTCAGGGTTAGCTAAATGTAGGAATGTATCAGGAGCTTAGGGTACAAGACTGAACAAGAGCCTGCACCCTCAAGAAGCTCAGAACAGTCAGAGAATTTAAACAAGCAATGACAACGACCCAAAGCACCATGATTCAACCAGCTATGGGAGCAGGCAAAAGCACTAGTTTTTAATAGGGGAGTCTGGCTATTTATAGGACAATAACTCACTGAAGGCAAGATCATAGGGGAGATAGCTGAGCTTTCAGTCTGAGGCGAAGGAGCATCAAGGGCAGCATTTGAAGAGGAACCACCTAAGCGTGAGGTGTGACAAGGACGTGGGTAAACAGCAACCAATTCAACGTGAGTTGAGCAGGGTGTCTGTGTGTGTGGCGATTCATGGTGGAGGGAAAAATGTGCTCATAGGAGTTTAGCTCACTAGGGAGCCTTCCCTATCACATCCCTGCTGGAAGTCGCCTTGTAAGTAACCAAGAGCCAGGAGCTGCAGCAGTCATATTCATGCTGTTTGCCAACCGTCCCCACAACATGCAAGGTGGACTAGAAGACAGAAGTTTAAAGGTCACTAGCATATGGCATCTCACTCCAGATACTAACTGAACAGAACAGAAACGGAGAGGGAGGGAGGTATTCAGAGGCGGTGAAAACATGCTGCTGCTAAACCTCATCCAATTCTCAGAAAAGCAGTGGTCAAGGTCATCTGACTATGAAGACCAGGCCCAAGGAATAAATGCACTGCAGGCCTAGAGCCCGTGCAGCGCTGGCCGCTCAATTAGTGGTGGAACCAATCTGTCGGGTTCCGTGACTCACTGGGCTCCCCGAGAACAGAAGGGAAAGCCACACTGTCTGGGGACTGCATGACCAAGAACAACTTAAAAAACAGAACGGGCTCAAAGTATGAGCGAGAGTTGCTAAGCTGCCTGGCCCGAAGGAGCAAGGGAAGGGGAGCCTGAAATGCAGACTTATTTTGAAATGCTACGCTTGGTTGGTGCAGCAAGGGTCTCAAAAGTGGGGGAGGGTATAAAACTCGGGGCGATGACCCCTTTCATGATCTCCCTGTTATCTCCTCGGAAAAACGCTCCCAACAGGCCCTCAAGTAGAGAAAACACGCAGTCTCGACTGCCGCATCAGACCTCCCCGCGGGGCCAGCCTGGGTCCTTGTCCCTCCCCACGCGTTTCGGGGACTGTGCCACAAACTCAAGGGAGAGGGAGACCGGGCTCGCCGCCCCAGCCCTCCACCTGCTCCAGCCTGCAGGCCAACGCCCAGGCACCAGGTTAAGCCTGGGCAAACGGATCCCGCCCCTCCTCGCGCTGGAGCGCCTCGACTTGAGGACGATGACGAGACCGCGGGGGAGGGGGGAGGGAGGGAGGCTTCTAGGCCCTGGGCGGTCCTTGGGCGACGGAGGCGGCGAGAACTCCCATAAAGGTATTGCGGCACTCCCCTCCCCCCGCCGAGAAGGGTGCGGCCTCCTCTCCGCCTCCTCCACTGCAGCCAGCGCCTCAGGATTGCACCTCGCGCCGCGAGTTTTGGAGAGCACGCTCCTCCCACCGCAGCCCTGCGGGCCCGACCCCGCC
>NW_004567134.1:16712529-16713135 GCF_000260355.1 Condylura cristata | reverse complement strand
CGCTCCCCTACCTAGCCGAGGCTCTCTGAGGAGCCGGAGCCCCCGAGCACAGCCTCTTCTCTAGGCGGCCCGGGCGGCGTCCGCTGATTGGCGGCGCGCCGGCCAATGGGCGCGGGCTGGTGGGCGGCGAAGCCAATGGCGCCCCGGGAGGGGGCGTGTCCCGGGTGCCCCTGGCGCCGGCGCTGGGAATCCCCGTGCGGTCAGTGGCGTTTCCGCTCGGGCAGCGGGCTGAGTGAGCTGCCGCCGCCGCCGCCGCCGCCGCCGCCGGGTGTGGTGTTTTCGCCGCCCGCCTGCGCTCAGAGACTCACGCAGCCCGAGTCCCGCCAGTCCGCCAACACTGTAGTGCCGGCCCCCCTCCTCCCCTGGCCCTTCCCCCTCCCCGCCCGCGGCTCGCTCCGCCTTTCTGCCCCCCGCCCCCACCTCCCGGGCACGGGCCATTCCCGGCCAGGAAACGCCGTGGCGCCGCGCTGGGCCTAACTCGAGTCCTGCCGCCCCGGGAGTGCCGTGCGCCGCAGCCCGGGCCCCGGCCCCGGCCGCGCCTGGGACAAGGTAAGGGTCCGACGGAAGAGACTTGGCCGCCCGCCCCGGCCCCGGGGGAGGGAAGGG
>NW_004567134.1:16700334-16712223 GCF_000260355.1 Condylura cristata | reverse complement strand
GACAACTCCGGGCGCTCCCTGGGCCGCGCGCCCCCTCCATCACGCCCGGCCGCCTCCCCGCGGCCCCGGCCGCGTCGCCCGGGACTGCTGCCTTTCCCACACCGAGGACCTCGGCTCCGCCGCCCCCACCCCGCGCTCTCGGCGCTCGGTGGCGTGCGCCCCAGTATCTCCTGACACAGCCCCGTCGAATGTGTGGGGTTTCGAGCTTGGAGTGGTGCCAGACTGTGGCGTTTTCCCTGCCTTGGGCGTGGAGCGCGATCCCGGAGAACGTCTTTAAAGGCAGAAAAATGTCCCCCCGCGGCCCCGGCCCCCGCTTGGGGGAAGCCGGGGGTGCGGAGTGAAGGGTGGCCAGGGGAACCCTGGCTTTTAAGTCGGTGGATCGCGTGAGAGGGAAAGTTGCACGGTTGGGAAAGCCCCATCTGTGCTCATGTATTCTCCGAGCTCCTCGGCCCGTCTCGCTTCTTGGGAATAACTGGCCTTGGCCTCGGGTGCCGCTGCTGCAGCCCGCTCTGGCGGCCGGGGTCAGGGGTGCGAGTGCAGGACCTGCGTTTTCTGCTTTCTCATGTTTCTTGTGCAATGTGTCCACCGGTAGTTCGTGGCTGGCCCAGGGCTGTGGGTTCCTTTGGGCTTTGTCTCCACTGAAGTTCACGTCTCCAGTTTTCGCGAGCTCGCAGTCCTGAGCAAACACCCAGGTTCTCTGCTCGTTTCCTTCATCCCTTAACTAAACAAGTTGTTTTTCCACGGCATACTTGTGGCCAAGGTCATAGGCACGTTTCTTTGTTGGGTAGATGGTACCTGGCTGCCTGGTGCATTGGGAAGGAGCCCGCAGAGTGGAGGGTGAGGAGCCTTGCGGGAGAATGGGTGCCCCCCTTGGGGGGATTTCGGATGGCTCATTTTATGTCATTAGTGTTTTTAGGTCACAGAGAAAAGTTCAAAGTGGTAATTTTAGATGTGTGGAGTATGAGCTAGAACTCAGGCAGAAAAGACACCATCACAGGTTTCTAGGTCTCGTGGAGGACTCGGGAAATTATTGATTACATTTCTTCCAGCTTTCTCAAGAGGGATCGTTCGTTTTCAGAAATTCTTGCCCGTTATGGGGTAAATCTAAGACTCAAGACCGTCAGGTATAGGAACACCGAAGGTTGTGTCCTTCGGTGGAGCATGACACATGTCTTGCCTTCAGCTGCAAGTGTAAAGGACTGGAATTTTGGCCTGTGAGGGGCTAAAACATAATCTCCGCTCCTTAATTGCTAGCTTAATTAAAACGGTTATTTGGAATTTGGTAGGTGTTGATTTTTCTAGTAAAAGGCCTTAGTTTTCAGACTATAAGGGTGAGCTTAGGGCTGTTTCTTTCAAAAAGGGTAATTCCATCCTCCCCCAGCATTGCTTCCCCCCCAAAAAAAGTGGGTAAGGAGTGGGGGTGGGGTAAGGAGAGGTTGTTCCTCCGGGTTGGATCACAGGGTGGAGTGTAGAGGCAGCAGCAGCTGCTGGCTCCGGAGCTCTGGTTGCTACGTGAGAAGCTTGAGTAGTGCTGGCTGCCGTCTCCAGGGAAGGACAGCGGCGCAGCCTCCATTAATGCTGCTGGCTGCAGGGAGCCGCACTGAGGCCATGGCCGTCAGGACTGGAGACCTCGCTTTCCTGGGGTCGCCGCTGCTGAGCTGGTCCACAAGTTACGGGTGCTGGGAAGGAGCACAGCACTGTTCTGCCCGCTCTTGGGTGGTGGCATCTGGAGACTGGATCCCGTTGAAAGACTTCTTTTTTGTTTGGTTTTGATTCGGGGCAGATTTTTTTGTTTTTATCTGGGAATTTATGCTTGAATGGCACTGAAAGTTGCACTAGAGTTTTAATTTTTCAACCTAGCCAAGACCAACGTGATAAAAATGTAAGGATCTTCCTGAGAACCACAACGCTGGGGGGAAGTGGCCGTTCTTCTGCAACTGACATATTTTCCTCCATCTCTTTGCTTGTTGAATCAATTTTTTGTTGGTGGTGTCTTTTTCCTTTCTTACCGTAATGAATAAAAATGGTTCGAAACGTTTTATAGATTTGGAGTCTTAAATTCGGAAAAAGAACTGCCCATTTCAGAATGATTTGTAAATACAAACCTCAGAAGTATTTTCTTGGTTTCTGTATTAGTAATAGATTTCTCCAGATGATTTCTTTGGCCTTTGACCTATAAAATTGATTTGATATATATGTTTTGGATATATGCTTCTGAGATCATAAGCATGGGTGCCTATTTGGAGGGCACCCACCTGAAGTACAGGACAGACCAGGAGAAATATTCAGAAATCGAGTACCGTCCTGGTGTACAGGATACCTGAGAAGACAGCCTCAGAGTCCCTTAATGTGATCTCCCCTCCCCCACGGCTCCTGCGCGTTGGGAAGATCTCTGATTAAGCAGAACAGTCTGTTGAGTATGGAAGCACTTGAAGGAGAACCACCACCCCAATACACCACCAGTTAGTGCCATACAGAACAGATGCCCGTGTACTGTTTTCTTCCCCCCCAAGACTCTTGCATCGTATATAATTTTTTCCCTCAGAATTTTGATATGTTCAATTTTGTAAATGTACATAAATCCCACAATCCTCTATATGTGTAGTATGACTCTGGCATTGGTGGCAGGGAACCAAAGAAGAATGGAAATGAGTTTTGTCATTCACAAGTGTAATTGCCTTGCGTTGTCTCTCAGTGATGCAGCAGGCTAATGAAACGGAGCCATGACTTGGTGATACTGGTGCTGGTTCTAATCCTTACTGTTTTCACACGCAAAAGGTGCCATGCCAGCTAAAGGTGTTTTTGCTCGTTCTGACTGAATTTAGATACAATTATTGTCTTTTAGTTTATTATAGAATATGAAAGTTACCTTACAAGATAATTGCTTTTTCACTTGCATTTCCTGTTTGGAACCCCTCCTGAGTCTGATGTAATCATTTGTTGAACGATCATAGAGGTTCTTTTTCTAGGATTTATGTCACCAGTATACTTGAAAATTTTTTATTATCTTACATTGTTTTGTGTCCAGGAACAAACCTGCCTACTTTCTGAACTAATTCTGGCCTTTGAGGGGGAGAGTGACTATTTCATTTCTTTGGTTTACGATAGAGATATAATTTTTAAATGCACATGTACAGACGACTACTTTTACACTACCCTCCTCATGTTGAAATAACTTCTGAAACTTTAGGCTGTAATTAACAACAGTGAGTGATTGCTGCATATACCTTAGCAGGAAAAAATTGGGTAATGAATAGAATAAAATTTTCTTGTAATTTCCCATTCAGTTCTGGTGATTTCGTGGTAAACCTTGTAGTTTGAAACTACAAGGTCTAGCAGTGAATTTTATTTATAAATTGGTTGAGTGCTGAAAGCTGAAAACTTAAAGATGGGGTATTTTTTGTAAGATAAAACTGCAAAATATGTGAGGTAATAACACGTTTAGAACTATAACTTGTGCTCCTTTGTGATTTGATTAAAAGCATCCTTTCAGAGGCACCCCTTGGAAAAATTTCAAAATATGTGGTGAAATGGCATTTTTAACTTACTTTGCTGCAGTGCTGGACTTCTTTTGTGATAGACTTCGGGGAAGTTCATAGAAGTAGAGACAATACCTTGTTTTCATCACTGACGATACCTGTTTTATTAGATTGTTGTCTTATGAAAATTGTCCTACTATCTATATTTAACTCTAAACTGAGTTGAAAGTACCAGTAGTAAGTAACTTTGGGGCATAAGGGGCTTTTAGGAAGCACAGCTTTAGACAATTCTCTTGTTGACAGAATATATTCGTGCTATTAACCCTTTTTATGAAGGGAATGCTGAGAGATAATAAAGGAACAATAAAGCTGAATCTTGGCCCACTTTGGAAGAGTCTTCACTGAGCAGAGAATCTGTAATCCCCTTCTGCTCACGCAGTTTTTCTGACATGGTTTTGTTGCGGAACGCCTGAGTAAAGTATGGCTCACTTGAAGCGCTTTTGATATAAAGGAAAAAAGGAATTCTCTGCATATTGGGATGTGTTAGTATGTTTGAAACATGGCTGTTATTGGCCACTTTTGGCTGATTTATATTGCTGTTGCTTTGGCCTGACTGCTTTCTCTTCTGTGCCCTTCGCTCTTCCCTGTGGTATGAGAATTCAGAGTTTTGACAGCAGATTGAAGTCATGAGAACTTTCTCAGCAGTATTAGCAACATGGACACCCAGAGCTGGGCTGCTCCTTGGCCTGCCTCGTGAGTCACCCAAAAAGCAATGGATGCAGGCATTTTGTTTCTATCAGGGGAACCAAGTTTTTGATTTGTGCTACCTAATTAAGAGAAAATGCCAAATTCCTTGCTGCTGTGTTTGAAAAATAGATGGAAACATGGGAGGAGCCAGAGACCTCTGCAGCAGGGTTTGGTCTGAGTAGAAAAGGAAGATTTTTGTTTCAAATTGCCAGCTGCTTATGTCAGACTGACTCCCTTATTATGCCTCTAGTTGGCCTGTCAATATGGCCAAACAGCAAGATAAGTGCGGGGCAGGACAAAGGGCTCTTTGCACAGCAGGGAGGCACTGTTGGTGGGGGAGGGGCAGGAGGTAGGAGAGCAGGAGGAGGAGGTTCCTTTCCCGAGAGATTATTCAGTCTGGCATACAATTAAAGGAATCATTTGTAGCTCCTACTCCAACTCAAGCATTGAATTTGTGCCAACCATATACTCTTAACCCCACATTTCACATATTCCTGAATAGATGGTGGGGAACCCCATCCTCTCCCCCAAGAATAAAAAGTCAATGCTTTCATAGATTAAAAGA
Source organism: Condylura cristata (assembly GCF_000260355.1). Classification (NCBI taxonomy): domain Eukaryota; kingdom Metazoa; phylum Chordata; class Mammalia; order Eulipotyphla; family Talpidae; genus Condylura; species Condylura cristata. The sequence goes on along the minus strand of NW_004567134.1, from coordinate 16,707,432 downwards.
AAAACATCTCATCCCCTCTTGCCTGCTAAATACAAGTCACCTCCTGAGTAGACCAGTTCTACAGCCTCTGGTAACTTGAATTCTTAGAAATGGAAAAGAATATTCTAGCTGAATAAAACTTGTGTTTTAGTGCACACATTGCCTTTATTTGGGCTAGGGTTTGACCACAATATCTAGACTTAATTTGTTTCCTTTTGTGAAGTAGTGGGGTAGCGCTAGCTGGACTTCTACCCCATGAGGGGCCCCCCAGCACTTGGCTTGGGTCCCCCTGGTGTAAAGGGCTTACTGAAGAAAGACTACCACTGTTTCCGACTCATCTGGACTTCCCAGGGAGCCTGATCTGCCCTGGAGGGTACCCCTCCCCCACCTTTAGGTTAGCCCCAGCCAGCCCTGTTTGAAACATTTGTGCTGTGGTTGCATCCAGTTCTCGAGCCGTAGAGGGGGAAGAGATGGGTTGGTTATCTGGCCCTTTAAGCAAAATCATAATGAAATACTTGAAATTTGCGGGCCCTGTGGCAGATTTCATTAAGATATTAAAAGGGTCAGTGTCCTGAACAGGATTTTTGGTTTAAAATGAATGTCTAGCACTGTGGATGTACAAGTTCTTTTAAACAAACATTAAAGAACTGCATTCACAGGCATATCAGATAGTAATCTGGATTTGGACAAGGATTCCACCCTTAAAAGGAGTATATGCTGAGGTTTTTTTAAATGCTTAATATATTTTAAAGAACTTGATTTTTAGAAATAATTGGCCAGAACTCAGTTTTTCCAAGAGGACATCTGTTGCTTGAATTGAGATACCACCTGTATCGCAGTTATTAAACTAGCCTTCAAGTGAAAACCCCCCCACTGGAGGAGACCAGAAAGGGAGCTGGAGTGCTAATTTTGCTTATGGGTTCAGAGCTGTGGCTGTTAGCAAAGAAGAAAATGTTTTCAGTTAATGGACTAACTAACAAACTGCTATTAGTGCACATTGTCTTATTAAGCAGACCTGACAAGTTTTATGTCATTTCCCTCTGTAAAAGAAGATAAATATGTTACCCACTTAACATTATATTTTTCTGTGTAATGGTCTTGACAGTAGTGATATAGTATTTTGACCCAAAAAGGCAAATTTAAGTGGCTAATTGTCATTGCCATTAGCTAGACGGGTTTTATCAGTGAAATAGCAACATTAACATGAAATTTAGTGGGCCATATATTTTATATTACAGAAATTTCAGGTAGTCATTTCTTTGTAACTCCTTCACTTGGATTTATTTCCATAGAGCTCTGAAGCCATTGAGGTCAAAGCCCAGCCCAGTCCGAGACTGCTTTCTCTACCTGCGCAGAGCCTGCGTGGCTAGCACTAAGGTCAGCGCCACTCGCGTTGGAGTGGACACACACAGAAGAAGCGCACGCACCCCTCTTCTCCAGTAAATGAATAAAATCTCTTCACGTGACCTGCTGCTATGACCTGAAGCTTGCCAGAGGCCCTAAAACGTCCTGGCAAAAGGGGCAGAGGGTGGGGGCCTATTTTGACCCCAGAGGTTCAGGAGCTGCTCTGGCTCCAGGAGCACCCTGTCTCGTCTTCAGCAAGGCCTGGCAGCAGTGGGCCAGAGGCGAGGGCCGTGGCGCCCGGCTTGCCTGTGCCCTGCCCCACCTCGTTTCCTGCTATTATTATCCACAGCGCCTCCCCCAGCAAAACCAGAAACTAGGACAAAGGGGGAAAACTGATGGGCCAATGGTTTGGGGGTTTTTTTTGGTTAGGTTGTAAGTTTGTGTGTACAAAAACACAAAGCTATTTTTTCTTAAAGGTGAGTAGTGACAGCTTTCACAGTTTCAGTATTTTCCTCCTCCTCTTCCTCAACCGTTTCAGTTTCTTAGCCTTACAGAAAAACAGTGCTAAGCTATTGGCATGCTCATTATTAACAGCAGATGCCGCCATGTTATTAACTTGAAGAAAGGTAGAGTCTCTTCTGCAGAAAATATTTGCAGTCTGTATTGGGAAATTGCAAATTTGTGTTACTCAGACTTACGGTTAAAAAAATTTAAACCTTATATGTTTATCCCTTTACCTTAGTGGCAATGAAACTAATTGTTCAATTATAAATTTTATTTCTTGCGGTTCTCCAGGCTGTATAATTTATGTTCTTTGAGCTTCCTTTACCCCACCCCTCAAAACAAAAATATTTGTTGTCTTCAGCAGTCTGGTCTTTTCTCCTCCCAACTCCTGACATGAAAAGATTCAAATAAAACCTGATAATCTTATAAGGCGTGTTGTGCACTACAGAGTACAGTGAGGGTAATTTCATGATCCCGAGAAATTATGGCCCGGGTTAGGATGATCCGGTATTGGGTTAGCACATGTAACGATGGTGACACATTATTGTAATATAAATTCAGATGGGCCTCACTGTTTCGTATTTGCACCGGTTGATCAGTTTTGTATAAGGTTGTTTTCTTTCTTTTCTGTCTCCATGGTTTTTTTATTCCTATCCTGTTACGATCTTTGGCCTATGTTCAGAAATTCTATTTCCTTCTACCAACCTCTGCATGCCACAACACATACAGTTTGTACTCTCACACTTCTGTGAAGGAGGGTGATCAGCAATTAATAATCAACTGTTTTGGTATTCCTGGTATCCAAGGAAGGTTTTATTTATGAGGAAGAACCTGGGAGGACCTGTTGATAATTAGATTGTCTCTGCATTTGTGTTACATTTTCCTTTATTAACTGAGCTGTTAGAGTTAAACTTGTTTTATAAGAAAAAATCAGACAGAAAGGAAAAAGACATAGATACCATTAGTTATTTAAAAGATGAATGTGTTCCTTAAAACATTTGGAGTAGAATGTAAAGGGCACTTTAAAAAAAAACAAAACGGTTAGTTCTAAAGACAAAAGAGGTTAACCTAACAAAGAGAAGGTCTTTTGAAAGTATATGATTGATTGTATGCTAACTGTAGCATTAGATTGCTTGATGAATGTGCAAATTTTTGTTTTCTCAATTTCTGTGGTGCGGACCACTCAAGTGATGCAAACCAAATGTGTCTTTATGCTTATAGCCTAAAAAATATTCAGTGGAATGCCTTTTTAAAAAAAAAAAAAAAACCTTGAGCAAAATAAACAACTTCATGAAGTCCCTTTTTAATTATTTTTCTTAACAAGTTTAGTGTTACTTAAGGCAATTAGAACTTATGTCATACTTAGTAATAGAACAAAATAAGAGTGACTTGACATATCTGCATATTTTAGGATGAGGCTAAAAGTAGCACCAAGTTGCTACTAATTTTCATATATAGGCATCTTCTATTGAAAAGGTTTATCTGGTATTTTAAAACTTGTGAAGTGCCATAAATCTACTCAGATGAAACAGGCTGCTCCCCTTATTGGTGACACATAATATAAACAGTACTAAGACCAGGCTTTACTAAACATTCTGTAACTGAAGACCACGCTTACATTATGGCTCTCTGCACCGTGGGACACTCGGCTTCGGTGCCAGCTCCAGGGCTCTTACCGTGGAGTCTGGGCTGGGTGACTGACCCAGGTGCTCTTTACCTCTTTCCTTCTTAAGGTGAGAAGTGTGGCTAGGAAAAAGGTGACCGTTTATAGGTCGGGTAGGTGTCTGCAAGGCCAAGTGTGCGTGGCGGCTCACGTGAAGACCTGTATTTCTACAGAAGCAAGGTTCTGGTTAAGTATGACTTTCATGAAAGGCTGATATGAAAAGAAATGGTGGAAATTTGCAGGATACGTTGAGAAGTGGGCTTATTTGTCTTTTTAACAAAACCACATATCAAATAAGAGAGATGAAAAATAATTTTTGCATGTGTAGAATACCTTTGTTTTTCTGAACTCATATTAGGAATATGTTTCTATGAAAAACTTAGCCAAAGGATTGACTTCAGTGCATTTTGTAAACATGATTTAAAAGTTGATGTTTTATAGGTAGGGTTGTTACAGGACATCATATCTGTTACAGGACACCCCAGTGAGAATTGGGTTACCTGTCTGTGGGTTATCTGTTACAAGACAAAATCTGTTAGAGGACAGGGAGAGGGCCACCCCTGAAGCCCCACACCTGCCTGCTCTAAGTGGGTTCTGCCATCCGCCGCAACAAGACAAAACATATAAAACTTTAATGAAAAGGGACTTTAATACAGTGAATATACAACACGAAAGACAAAGAATAGAACTTGTAAATCAAACACCTGAAGTGACCCATCCCCTCGTGGGCCAAAGTCCCCCCAAAAGGGATGGGCCCAAAGCAAGGCCTGAAAGCGGCCGCTAGACTAAAGCACCTTCTGGCCGGGACCCATGGAAAAGGGTCAGACATGGCCAGACAAGTCTGGGAGGAAAAGAGCAACATCAAAATCAGGATCAACACGGCCACGGTCACCTCCCTACAGGTCTCTCCCCCATATCTGCCTTCGCCAGTCCAGGGTCAGGAAACAAGCCCGGTTTCTTCCTCACCTGCTTGCTGCTCCCTGTGGCTTCCTCAGGCCTCCTTCTCCATCCAGCTTCCTTCTCTTCTCCTCATTCTCTGCTCAGCTCCACCCTCCTTCTGGGTGGGGCAGGGAACCTGGAACTTCCCCTTTTCCTAGGACCCCCCCCCCCTTACAAGGTGACTGGGTGTCATAGTTTTTCTGGTCGGGTCCTAGTTTATGCCCACTGTGTAACTAGTAATAATACCCTTTACTCTCAGTGTTGCCTTTTGGACCGTAAGTTATATACTCAAGCTGAATTACAGAGGATCGTGGAGCTTTGCATCAATTCATAGCAACCCAGTTTTCTTTTGTGGATCTTTTCTAATTCTCTTCTCTGCTAGAATTGATCTGTTGGCCTCTCTGAACCCCCACTTTCTTAGAGATCAAGGAATGTCTTTCCTGTTAGTGGGTAACAAGAGAGATTAAATTTGCTTATTTTTTATTACAAATAATTTCCAAACCTGTAAAACAAGTAGATAAATGGCTCCCTGTGGATTTTATTTAGACCATTAGTTCAAAAGATTCCATTTAACCAATGGAACATTCATACATTGCACTTCATTGGTCCATTTGAGTCTTTGTAATTAAAAGTTTCCCCCTTTTATTTCCCACCCACGTACCTATACTTGAAGACATTTTACCATCCTGTAGGGTTCCTACTCTATAGGTTTTAGCAGTTACCTCTCCATGGTGTCATTTAAGTATTCTGTTACATGACCTCCCCCAAACCCACTTTTTCTATTAAGTGTCATTGTTTTTACATTTTTACAAATCTATTTGGTGTCTGACTTAATAGAAGTCAGCAGCTTTCTCAGAGCTGTTTCTGTATTTGTTGTGATAAGTTCTTTTGGTTGACGACTATGAAGAAAATCTGGTCTTAAACAGATAAGTAGCTGAAAAGAGGACCTCATATAGCCCCTGAAAGAATGTTGGGAACCTCAGGAGTTCTCAGACTGTTACAGGGCAGGGAGGGAGACTCAATTTCAAGAGCAGCTGCCAGGCTTAAACTTATTATTTCCTTTATGGTTAAGAAGTATTGATACATTATCACTTAAATTTGTTTTGTGAACTATTCTCCTTCATTTATTATCTGGTTACCTTATAGTACAAATGAATGCAAAAAGTAAAACATGTATTTGTTCTTTTGCCCCTTGCTTACTAGTTTCTAAAGTGAGTTGGCAACCTCACATCCTCTAAAGGTGATTAATGAAGTGTTGTTATTGTGTACTTACGGATTTGAATATGTTTGGTGTGCTCTCAGTCCCTTGTACTACTTTTGACATTCACATTGTCCCGTATTTGACTCCTGAGTTCTTTTGACTAGTTCATTCTTAGTCATTTCCTGGGTTTTTTTAGTATGACAAGGTGTTCCCAGATCATTTTGTATATTTCCTACCCCAAAACTGGAATTATTCATTTCTGCAAAAAATGTCTGCTGCCTCAATGGAAAGTGGCACTTAGAGACCACAGTCTGGGTGCTTGTTGGGACTAGTGATTGCTTGTGGATTGTGTCGAGGCTGTCGAGGCCTTTGTCAGTGGACAGCTCTGAAAAACAGCTCTCTCCCTCTCTCATTTTTGCTGCCTTGAAAATATACGTTGTTGTTACTTGCTGACTTGTGTTTTGTATTCAGTATTATTTATTTACATAAACCTTAAGATCCTTTCCCTGTGTCCCAAGCCCCAGTTGCCACCAACACTAATTATTTTTACTTTTGGCTTTGTACCACAATACACAAACATTGCAGTTTTGGAATGAAAGAATGATTATGAGAAGTGGGTTGTTTTGTCCTTAGGCTATATCCCTGTACGACTGCTGTCAAATTGTGTTTCAAAACCCCAGGGTTTTTCTCTATGTGGTTATGCTACCACCTTGATGTGTAGGGAGGTTGATTTGTTTCACTCTTAGATTTTTTTTTTCTTTTACAATTATATAATGAAATTTGCAGTTCTGCCTAATCAGAGAAGTCTAACTTCCATTTTATTGTTTTCCATACTGTTCTCTCTTTGTCTCCCTATATGGAAGTACTGACAGTTTCATCAAAAATATTTAACGTGATACTTGTAACACAAGTTAGTTTATTTACTAAAACTTCTTGCTATTAACTTTTTCAATACCTAGTGGTATATTTAGACCAAGAAGAGGAAAATGGACTTTTCTGTTCTTTGGGGAGCCAAAGTTTCTCGGCTTCATAAGAAACAATTCCACATAAGAAACTTCTTTCCTCCGGTGACTACAGTCCACCACTTAGGTAGTCCTAATTTGTAATAGAGCAATAACTTGTAGAAATTTCAGTTAACATTTCTTGAATGTTTCACCCTTAACACCTGAAGTTTTTACTTTCTCCCTTGAAAGTCAAATTATTTGATCTGATATTTTTAGTAGAACCTTTAAGTTTTTAAAAATATGATACCTGGCCCTCCCTGGTGGTACAACGGGTTAAAGCACAGCACTGAGAATCTAAAGCCGCTTCCGCATGGCATGAGTTCGATTCCCGCCTGCCCTGGAGGTGACCCCATGGTGTGGCAGACCTCTCCTGGCCCGCCCGCCCGCCTGCTGCTCCCCTCAGCAGTGTACTTTGTCCATCTGCCTGTTCTGTTCCCCACTCTGTCTCTGGTGAAGCCTCTCAC